>NW_005054313.1:5374142-5413749 GCF_000277835.1 Geospiza fortis | reverse complement strand
CTGTAGGCCCCTTTCTTCATCCATAGTGGATGCCACAGGGCTCCTGATGTGGACAGGAGGGGAATGACACAGACTGGGGCACTGGAGAGGGAAGGGAACAGCGAGGGGGGAGGAGGAGGAGAAGGAAGCGATGCTGGGGAGCTCCTCAGATCTCTCCACCTCCTGGCCCGGCCTGTGCCCTGCGGGACCTGCCCCCAGAGCCCCTCCCTCTGAGCAGCCCCGTGCTGGGGAGGAGATTCTCGCGTTTCGCATTGGGAGGGTTCATGACACACGATAATGGCTCTAAATGGTAAATTCAATCACACCGTCAGCAATTGAATAGAGGCACCACAAATGAGCCAAATGCCAGCGATTCGAGGGGATGCTGAAGGAAATCCCAGCACTCACAAGGCCACTGCAAAGACAGGAACCCTTCCTCTTCAAAGTTCAGGTGGCTTTAATGTTAGAGGACATGCAACATTCTCTAATGCGACCTTTCTTTGCTGTGGTAGCTGTGAACTGCTCAGCATCTTTGTAAATACACAAAAATGGAAGTGGTTATTTCTGAATGTTTTCTCAGTGGTTGATATAAATTTCAGCCACAGCTTGTCCTTGGGCTGCTTGCTCCAACTATTCTTTTATTGGTTATGGCTTTGGCCCAATGCCCACTGGGTATGGGGATTTGGTTCAGGCTGTGTTTGGGCTGGTAACACAACACAAACATGGTTTTGTTCCTTGCCTTTCACTGTACAATAAAGTTTTTGGCCACAACAAGTAGATGAACACCAAGGAATCATTTGAGTTGAAGCTGAGGATCCCATTTAGAAATTAAGGAATAGCTTGAGAAACGCAGAAGAATCTACCTAAATATTTGCAAAAAATGAATGTTATTTCAGAGTTATAACTGAGAAATATTCCTACATTTAGACTTAAAATTGTCCTTCATCTTTTTTGCAATTAGTGCTTGATCCAGTCTAGCTTCAACTTCTGCCATTATCCTTATCTATTTGAAAACTTCCCAAGAGAGCTATAATGAGCTGGGGCCATTTTCATGACTATTGATTTCATGGTTAAAATTATAGTATTTGATTGTTATTTGACCAAACTGAGATTATTGTATGTTTTGAAAACAAGAGCAGTAGCAGCAGGAGTCACGTCCCTGGTGGAGTACAAAGTCAGGAGCTGCCAAACAGCCCCAGATGTTTATCTGTGGTGCCACAGGGCTCTGTGGGACCCACCCTGTGCTGCTGCTCTCCAGAGAGTGAGCAGAGGGCACACAGAGCTTCAGTGGCCTTCCCAGTGTCACCCCAAGAATCCTGGCAAAGCATGGGATGATGTCAAGTAGGTGCCCTCACCAGTGGCACATTTTCCTACCTGGGAAATGCCCTGCAATGCTGCCTGCAGGCAGGACGTGTGGTGAAGCCTTCAGCTTTGTGGTGAAGTCTCTCTTAGGGCTGAAAGGCCTGAATTTCATTATAATTCCTAGTAAATAAATAGGTGCTGGACAACCATTTATGAAGTTTATTTTTCATTGTCACAATACATTTAGGAAGTGTTGGTAAACCAAGGACTTTCTGCATGCTCTGGTTCCTGCATTTCAGCAGACTAAACCAATCACAATTAGCAATGGATTTCAGATAAATCCAGAAATGTTTTAAGCAAGTTCCTAAATGTGATAAGAACTTCAGATACCTTTTGGAATAGGGTGTTTCAAAGGGTTATTTAGGACTAAATGGTCTTAGTGCATTATATGGACAGAACCTCCTTTTCTTTGTACTTTATTTAATTTTTTTAGTCTGAGACCTGTCTGTATTTTATTAGACTAAGAGCATAACTGACCATCCTTTCTTTTCTGATCAGAATGGCAGAATTGTTGATTTTCAGGTTGTAGTGACATTTTGAGCTGTGTGAAATCCAATAAGGCTACAAGTATTTCCTGGCAAAACCATGGGCACCATCAGGGGCTGGTAGAACAGTGGAGCAGCAGGCAGGAGTTACCTGAGCTGTTGATAACTCCATGTAAAATGGGGCGAATGTAGATGTAATTGTCACTTTTTCCTTTCTTTCTATCAATGCCATGGCGATTATCTCTGGTTTAAGGAGTGAATCTAAACATCTTGATGCCAGTAGCTGCTGCTGAGTTCATCTTCAGAGCAGAGCATTCTGACATCCCATTTTCTTCAAGCGGAGTCACAGGTCAAAGGGCAGTGAGACACCTTTCCCCAGCTGTCAGTGATGTGCCTCCTTGAAATAAATCAAAACCACCTGCCCCCAGAGAAGCAGCTGGGGACTTTGTGTCCATGTGGGCAAGATGGCTTGGCTGTGCCCTTGCAGGGCTCCTGTGAAGTTGCTCAGTGTGAGTGGTTCCTGTGCTCAGGGCTCTCCTGGGCATCACTGTGCCCAGCCTGACCTCCTGTGCCATGGCCCCCAGCCAGAGCTGAGCTTCCAGACACGTGGGACTGCCTTGAGAAATGCTTACAGCTAAAACTGCTCACCAGTAAATACACCCTTGCTGCATTTAGAGCCTCCTCCAACTCAGAATAATGCCTCAGGGAGGAGTGCAGTATCCTGGGAACACAGGGGAGAGCAGAGGGAGGTGATGGAGCCCTGCTGCACCCAACCAAGGAAGAAGGGAGCACTCCTCGCCCACTCCAAGTAACATCTTCTACATTTAATTGAGGAGAGCTGGCTGCTTTCCTGTCCTCTGCTGCCCTTTTACTTAGAATTCTGACTCCTGGAAATTAGTTTGGAAGTGCATGACTGCCCATGCCAGTGCTGTGTCCATGCAGAGCTGAGGAGAGGACCAAGCTTTAGGCATACAGAGCCTGCAGGTGATCCTGCTGCAGCTTGCAGACAGAAATGTCCACAGTGGTTTAGTTAGAATAGGAGGAGGAGTGAGTCTAAACACCTTGATATATGTGCTCAGAGCTGTGTAAGAAGCTCAGCAAATTGCTGTGGCACTCAGGGCTCTCTCTGTGTCCACCACCCACAAAATATCTGGGTTGCCCGCCCAAGAAAATGTTCCCCTCCAAAAGTGCTGAGCCCTGTTGCTTTCACCACTGAAATATTTAGGCTACTTAGTAACAGGTCTGTGCTCTCCAGTTCTGAGAGATCTGGTACTGCCATCCTGTTGTCCTTGTGTTGCCCTGTTTCTTTCTGTGGAAGAAATAGGTGCTTAAAGCCTTGTTCTGATTACATCTCCTCCACATAAAGCACAGGAACTTAACTCCAGCCAGCAGTCGCCCCAGTGTAAAACAGGATCGTGGCAGATCAGAAGCTGGGTTGTAATCCTCTCATTGCCCCAAAATAAATTTCCTTCTTGGCAGCAGGGCTTAACAGCAAATGCTCAATCCTGACTTGTGCAGAGCTTAGGAGCAGAGGACAGGCAGCCCTGTGGGGGCTGCTCTGAGTTCCACAGCTGCACCCAGAGCGGGCTGGGCTCCATCAGGGGCTCCTGGGGAGCAGCCCTGCAGCAGAACTGCTGCCAGTGGTGACATTTCAGGAGGTCTCACCTTGGAGAGGCTTCATAAATGTCACCCTGGAAGCTGCTGGTGGTGGCTGCACTGGAGGGAGTAGGAGCCAAGTGATGCCCCGGAAGGGATGGCTCCGTGTCAGGTTTCTCCATCACTGCCACACATATCTCTGATAATATTTATTTACTGTTTGAAGGGAAAATGGCTTTCTAAAGCCATTATTTCTTTCTCCCTTTCTGCTGTCATAAAGGTCTTTGTGATGGAATGATAGAGGATTCATCCACAAAAAATGGACAGAGCAGGAAAAGATACCAAAATATGAGGGCATCTCTAGGCAGGGCACTGTAATATCACTGTGTCTAGCCATGGTGGGCATGCTCTTTGCATATGCAAAGACAAAAAAACCTAACTAAAAATAAATGGGTGAGATGAGCACTGATATTTGAAGGACTTGAAAACTAGATTTGATTAAAGCATTTATTTTTATAAGAGACATTCCATCCCATCTTATCTTTTCCTGTATTCCTTTCTGCCCACTTTGGACTGCAGCCTCAACACATTCTGTTTATCATTAGTAAGATGCAGGCTGTATTAGAGCAGCAGTAACTAAAAGTCATTTAGAGTGTACGTCACAGCTTACAAAGCAAATAGGGAGGCTGCTTTATTATGCTGGAGCTGTAAAGCTTACACTAATACAAAATATTGCTGGCAGTCACCTTGCTTTATTCTTCTTTTAACAGCTTACTAACAGTGTGTAAATATAAAAGGAAACTTTGATTTTTCCATCTGGATAAACTGAAAACTCTTCCAATAAAAATGCTAGGGTGCATTTAACACTGTGACCAGAAATATTGAAATTTGACAGTTAGGAGGTTAAAGGTTGCAAATTTATACACAGAGGTGTTTTGCTCCTGTCATGGTCATAGCAGCTTGCTCAGGGTAACCCCTTTTGCTTACTGAACCTTTGAAAAGCAGAGAACATTAAGCAATACATCTTGGCAGATGCCCTGGGATTTCACACCACCAGCAGAACCCCATGTGCACACAAAAAGTGAACCTCTTAGGTGGAAACTGGTCAAGCCTTTCTCTGCTTCTGCCCCCTGTGCTGGAAATCAGCTCTCTTGTGCTGCTGCCATCCTTTCCATGACAATCAAGGCAATTTCTGTAATTTTCAGGTATCAGGTGCTACTGCTTTTAATTTCCACAAAAATCAGTCCAAAACAGTGGCATCAAGAGAACATGTACAGGAGCTATTACTGAGAGGTAATGACATCAAATAAATAGGTCTTTTACATTCCTGCCATAAAATACCTGCATAAAAGATAAAACTAGACAAAATGTACTTTGCATCCCAAATGTTAAGATTTTAGATATCCTCTAGTCTTTATTTTAGGAATTTCAACCTGTGGTATGTATGTATTTGCCTCTCTACTGCCATCTGAGAGAATAAGTGCAGCTGAGAATAGACAAGGTACCACAGTGCTTCCAACTTTTTTTTTAATTTTGTTTTTCAAGCTCTACAAAAAATAAAATAAAATAAAAGCAGCTCTATGTTGATTTATTGAAAAACTATCCCTGCATAGACCTGCTGGAAACATTATAGCCTTGACACACCAGCAAGTAAAATGATCAACTTTTCTTTTTCTACTTATCACAGTATGTAAGAGAACCACTATGGGCATTTCTTTTCATATTCTCCATAAAACTGTCCTCATAAATATTCCTACAGAAAAACAATTACAGTGAGCACACATTTTTGCAGATGTTATTGCAGGCATCTCTGCAATGTGAATGCAGCCCCCTTACAGTGGGGCACAGCCTGTCCCACCAGCAGCAGGCTGGGACACAGAGGGGACCCTGCCAGGCAGGCTGCTCTCCTGTTAAATGTGCCCCCCACGGTCTCCAGGAGCTTGAGAAATGTAGGGCTGGGTCTAAACTCAGGTTATAGCCCCTATTCACTCCAGGCTGAGGGTTTGCAGGCTCTGCCTTCGTTGCTTGCAGTGGCAGCAGCAGGCAGGGCAAAGCCCATCTGTCTGCTCAGGGCTTGGCCTGGGGCAGCAGGGTGGGACAGGGGGAGCTGCAGGAGATCCTGCCATGGACCTGGAGCTCTTACAGGGAGGGAACAGCAGGCAGGAGGGCAGAAGCCACTTGCACACAGGATTATAGCAGTTCAATGGGTGTGTGAGAGTCACTTATTTGTTCTCTGGTCCTGGAAAAGAGCACATGGCTGTGCTGAGGCTGCACAGCACTCTCCCCCGTGCAGGGTTTGACAAGGGCAGGTGTATCTGAGGAGAGGGACTCTGTATCTCCTGCACAGGTGTTTGTTGTGTTTCAAGAGTGGAGGCAGAAGATGGTGGGAGAAGCATGCGGAAGGGATCACGATTTACCTGTAAGTGGTTTGGGCATCACAGTGTGCTGAAGAGGAGGTCACCACATCTCCTGCAGTTCTTCAGGATGTTCAGCTCTGCCATGCCTCACAAAAGATGGGACTGGAGATTCAGCTTTACACATTCTTTCATTGTAAATACCCAGACAGGGTCAGGTGGCTGTGAGCTGAGCTTTCAGTGCAGTTAGAATTCATGTGTCTGTGCATGGCAGAGCTGCATCTCCTGCAGGGCTCCAGCTTTTTGGCTGTTGGTGTAGTTGTCAAATTAAAGCACATGTGCCAGTGGCAACAGCTGAGCTGTTTTCCTTGAGTAACATCCTGCTCCTCCCAGCTCTCTCTCTGGCACACTGCATCCCTAAGCTGATGGTTAGAGCTGTGGGGTAGAGGAGCACTTTAGGCAGGGAGAGGGAGGCTGGATTAGAAAACACCTAAAACAGAATTGTCAGTTAATGCCATTGAAAACACTGGATTCCTCTTTAGGAGCTGCATTGCTCCCCAGGGCTTTCAGTGTGCCAGCTAACTACTAGAAAGAGCCTTTTGTGAGCTCCTTGCGTTGAGTGAATCTCCTCTGTGCTGTTTTCAAGACATAGATCATCCAGGCCTTCCAAAATTCACATTAAATACCATGAGGTAAATATACTCTGTATTCTTTATGTGTATCTCTAGTTTTGCTGCAGCTGGTTGGTTGGTTTATTTTCCCCAAGTGTTTCGTTATTGGTCTGTTTCCCTCTCTAGAGCTGGGGCTGGTCTGCAGGAGCCAGCAGCTCCAGGGTCCTGCCTCACCTCCGGTACAATCATGCAAAAGAAGCAATTTTTCATTATTGATAAAATGTAATGTCATAATGTCATGGCCTTTCAGGTCATCATCTTTGTAAGTCAGCCATGACATTATCACAATTTATAATGATAACAAATGACCATAATGTTTGCATGTAATTTTCATTGGCTATTGCAGAATTCTAAAGTCACTCCTTTGAAGGAAGGATTTCATTAATAAGCTACTGCAATTACTGCTTCTACTGGGGGCTTTTTGCTAACATGAAGTCTATTCTGTCTGATATGGGAGATTTATGTACTTAGTAGAAATTTAAGATTTGGTGGCCCATGGTTAGTTAAGTAGTGATGCAAACTGAGATAATATTACTGCCTTTTTGTGGTATCAGGATCTTTATAATATGCCTAAATACTATAATTTCTACAGGTTACGTAAATACAAACTCTGTGAATATTGCTGGCTGGAAGGTCTGACTTGAGTGTCAAACTCATTCTTGACTGTAGTGTTGGCTTTACTTATTTAATATTTCATGATAAACTTAAAAGATTTACAGCTTGAGGAGCCGGTGAGAATCATAGGGCATTTATTTTCATGTGATATTTAGAGGCTGGAGCTTCAGTCCCCAAACACTTTAAACATATTCTTAGCTTTAACATCTGGACTGAGAACATCACTGGGGTGGGTTCCCTTTGCTCTGCAGGATCAGAACCTCAGAGTGAGTGCACAGAGTTCAATAGAGATGAATCTGGAGCACTTGTGGGGAGCACTCTGTCAATCTAATCCATAAATAAATACTCCTCTACTCCTGAAGTCCTCCAAAGCTAATGCATGGAAAACAATGAAATGCCTGAGCACTCCAGGCCTCTTGACAGAACAGGGCCAGGCTTTTGTATCTGTGTGTATGAAATAAATTCAAACAAACAAAAATAAATGTTTCTGAAGGAGCAGCTGTGAGTTATAGTCTAACAGACTCCATGACAGGCCACCAGGCAAAAGGACTCAGAGCTGCACAGTTGGTCCCCAATGGACACAGTGCCTCAGAGAGGACAAAGCAGGAGCTGGGGACTCGGCTGTGCTTTGTTTTGGCCCACGAGCCTTATCAGACTCATGTTGTGATTCATTTTTCATTTGCAGCAAGAAGCTTGCAGGAAAAATTTACCTTTTTCTTTCTTTCCTCTTCCTTGAGGATGCTACTTTTTCTCCACTGGAAATTATAAAACTACTGCCCTTCTGAAAAATATTAGACTAAGTTTCATCCTTTGTCAGTGTGACACCGAGTTCTTATGGCACTGTCCACCAGGTCATGCAAAGACAGCAGAAGTCTCTCTTTCTTTGAGAGTGAATTGTACACAAAATGCCTCCTTGTCTGGAGAATCACCCTTTGTGTGGGGTATTGCCCAATTATATTCATGGCCATTCCTTTTGTAGGGCTTGTACATCACTCATATGGGGATCTCCTCGTTATGTCTTTGAAATCCCCACCAGGAAGACTGGTTTCATCAATTTTCTAAGCCTACAAATGACCCAATAAGGTCACTCAGCTCAGTCTCCATATCATAAATGCCCTCAGACCAGGGGCAGTTGTTTTCTTTGCTTACAAGAGTAACTTCACCCTCAGCAGCCAAGGGGGCTGCACTCTGCTGCAGGACATAGACACACTTGCATCAGGATAAATTCTTTTAAATTCTTCTAGCAGAAAACTTCTTGAGCTATCAAAGACAGTATGCACTGTGAGCAATGAGCATTAACCAGTCTTGGGTGATACCAAAAGAAAACAAAGTGTCTGTGTTTAATTGTCCTTCTTGAAATGTCTTTTTATTACACATCCCCATTGCTCACTTGATTTGCTCAGTCTAACTCAAGTTTGACTTTCTTTTTTGGATGTGTTGACAGCACAAGGTTTGGTTGTATCAGGGAACATTTTGCAAACTCTTGTAGAGATGGCTCAGGTTAATTTTAGCACATCTCCAGCTCTTCTCCTGTGGTCCCCAAAGAAATAAAACTCAGGGACTTGAGTGGGGCTTATCTTATTTTCTGTTTTGCTACCCCAAAAGACTTTTCCCTGAATTTTAAAGCTGATGGCTACATCACACTGCTTAATGATATTTTGTTTGGTGACGCACATAATGAGATGCCTGTGAGATTGATACCATTGCAACAGTCCATGGGATTTTCAATCCACTGTAATTTCATGGCTCTTCAGGGCCCCATCTTCAGCTCAGCACTGGCCACTCACTGCTCTGCTCAGGAGAGTTGTCCTGCTTGACTTTGTCTGGCAGGGACTCAGAGCAGAATCAGAGACTGCTCTTGCAGAGGGAGAAGGATCTAAATACTGCAGAAAGGTACAAGGACTCCATTGCATTCACTGACCAAGCCTCCTTGAGCACAGCAAAGGTTTGCCAGGGTGCTGTCACCCCTTGGGTTCATCTTGGTGTCGTTTTAGTGAGCCCGTCCTTGCTCCCTCCCACCGGATGCTCCTGATGCCGGAGCTCGGTATCCAGCTGTGCTCCAGCTGTGAGCACGGGGCTGCTCTGCTGCAGATGGCCAGAGTGTTCCCTGCCACCTGGAAACAGCCACAGAGAGCAGCCAAAGCCTGGTTTTTGCTTGGCAGAACATGGCTTTGCTGAGCTGCTTCTCTCCACGGGAAGCAGTGGCACATGCCAGGCTCAGGGGTGGAGGATGTTGCAGGGAGCAGCAAGACTTTCACAGGAGTTTCACAGGAGGGGAGGGGGAGGTAGGCAGTGCTGCCAGAGCAAAACCAGAACCACCTGATCCTACCACAGCACACACAGCCTTTCTGAAGGCTAATGAGAAGTAGTGTAGCATGCAGAATTAACAGAGATTTGCTGTTTTGTCCTTGACAGTGGGTTTGCTGCCTGAACAGCAGCTTTGCTGCCAGGGAATGGCTGTTTGTACTGTCAGGCCCCTGCTCAGCACCAGCATGTGCTGTGCTAAAGCAAACGAAAGGGGAATTATACAATATTGAATGTGGACCTGGCTCTAAATGCATTGAAAATGTAGGTTATTGTCTTCTGGCATTTCCTAAAAAGCCTCTTGAGCTCCTGTTGGCAACCGCTGATATTGAGGGTACTTTTAGCTGTTTAAGTCTTCCTGTTCTAACAGGGGTCAAAGGGCTGTAAAGATCTTCTCAAAAGGATATAGAAGGAATCATTAAAAGGGAGGAGGAAGAAAGTGACAGAAGGTCAGCCTTTTTTTTTTTAATGGGTGCATCCCCGAGGGGGTCAGACACAGTTGTGCATTATACTCCAGCTCCAGTACCTGACTTTTAGAAACCTACAGCAAATCTTATTAGCACTTCCATAAGCATAAAATACAGGACAGAGCCCACTGTTCCAGGCAGAAGTAAAAGAGAAAAACCATGAAATAAATCAATTTAGTCTTTCAAATTAATTTAAATCAACATAGTGCAAGGATATGACCAAGATGAGGACAAATACTCAAATATGTGCAAGGCATTTTATGGTCCCTGGTAAGCGTGTGCATGTATCTGTGTGTGTTTAATTCCCTTGCTGATCTTTTTTTTCCTTAGAGACAAATTTACTCTATGCTCATTGCATGGCATGTCATGTAGCTTTTTGTAAGGACTGGTGTAGGGCAAAAAATTTACCTTTTTATGTGACACAGCCGAACAGAATTGTGAAGGTTTTCAGTGATTTCTAGACAGCAAGCAATAAACTGCGTTTGCACCCACACACTTACTGCCTAACACCCCATCTGGTAACATTTCCACGTCTCCAGGAAAGAAATCAATAGCAATAATCTGTGAGGGCCTCATAGGGTGTATATTTTTTTATCGCACTGCTATTTGGAATTTTTTTCCTATCTGCTTACAGCACTAGATTGTTCTTTTTTTGTTAGCTAACATTGAAATCCTGGAACCATTATTATATTTTATAAAAAGCAGGAACTAACACTGGGGTTGGGATAATATATTCTAAACACTCATATTCAATAATATCACAGTGTTCAGACAGCAAAGTCCTAGTCAGTGAAGGCACTGAAAAATCTCCTACAGTAAGAACCTGTGCATTTAAAATGATATGCTAGCACACTTCAAAGACTAGCATCCTAAAAATTCATGATTACTTAAAGATAGTTTATATTAAAAGAGAGTATACCTCCAGCTTTCATGTTGCTCCAATGCAGAGAAGAAATTGTCCTTATATTCTGAAATTTAGAACAGTGTCACTGTTGGTTTTCTGTGTAAGGAGGAAATATGATGCTTTGTTACTGGTCTTATTTATTGCAGACCTTGTCTGGAATCTAGTATTGAAGCTGTGCTTGATGAGTTGCTGCCTTGAACTTTTCCACTGATCAATGCTGGTGCTATGGCTGCATGAAAGAATAGCTTTCCTGAGGAGAAGCTATCACATGGGAAACACACTACACAGTAAGCTAAGAAATCTGCTATAATCTTGTATGCTTAGGCTTAGAAACGTGTTTCCCAAAAGAAATGGTGATAGGGAATGACCATTTTAAAACAGATGTTACGTGAGCAAGAGGTCAGGTGAAGAACAGGGAGGTATTAAAAAAAAAAGAGGCAGGGAAAGAAAGAAAGGAAGATTGGGAAAAGGGAAGAACGAAAGAAGCAGAAACCCTCCTTTCACTGACATGATAAGGCACAACTGGACAAAATGCACAGCTGAAGACAACATTACAGAGCCAGGAGACAAGAATCATATTTCTTCTTCTCCCTGCAGTGACAAATAAAAGGTTGTTTTGATTTTTGCTGTACAAATGATAGACTTTACTTCAAAACTGTAGCTGCTGAGTTGTTCTTCACAAAAGTATTTTTTGCTTTTTGTCCCAGTGGCAATACTAGAGGAAAGAAAAGGAAGCAGTTCTGTAATCAGCATATATTTTATTTACCCGTGGATTGTCCTAAGCATCTTGCAGTGGGGGTGGGATTGACACTCTGAACAGGAGGAATGCCCTTTGGAAGTGGGATTTCAGCAGCATTTAGCATAGGCAAATCCCTGTCTGTGCTCACCAGGCCTTTACTCTGTGCCAAGGCTGCCACTTGTGCCACTGGGGATTTTTATCCCATCAGGCAGACACTGGGATGGACCCACTGTGAAGTCTTTTTTTTGTCACCAAATTACCATCTCATCTGGTTACCAGCAGAGCACATAGGAGGTCTCTCAGTGTAGCTGGCTTTATTCATGAGTGCCTCTAAACAAGCCAGTGGTTAGAACAAGGAGTCAGCCTTTCTGAAGCACTGCTGCAATTGAGATCCCACAAAGACCAGCTGCAGGGTGCCTTTAGTTGTAAGCAAAGATATTTTAATTTTTTTTTAACTTAGCACCAAACATAAAATCTCTGGATGAGATAGCCTTGTTACTGCTATAAGTGACTGCTCTTACCTCATTTTTGCCCCTAAAATTCACCACTTACCACTTATCTGTCTTCTCTTACACTCTGAAATGTTGAAAAACCAGATCTCAAAGCTTCAGATCTCTGTTCAGATCTCAAAGCTGAACAAATAATAACATGTAAATAAGGATCTAGCACATCAAATCACTGGTGGAAAGGATAAATGTGGCTGAGAGTCCTGCCTGTGGATAGTGTGAAAAAAAAAGAGTTACTGGATTTCTCTAAGTAGGTTCATAAGGATGGATTTGGGCAGCTAATCTTTGATTTCTGTCTGGTTTTAGAACCTTTTACTTGATGTCTCTGCTCTTTGGGTAGGTAGGAATGAGAAAAACCAGTGCTTTTCTTATTCACATTGTTGCAGTAAAAATAAATCCATGGTGAGGTGGGTATTCAGGTGCTGTGGGAAGGAGGGCTATGTAAATACCTCAGTCAGTGTTTTTTCACCTGGGGTCCATGGGCTGTGATTGAGAGTACTATAAAAGATAAGCAAGGATAGCAAATCTCTTGTCAGTTGGCTTAAATTTTCACTATAAGGGTCCCTACCTCCAGCAGAAGATTTTAGATACATAAACATTGAAGAGATTGAGAATCACTGATATAAAGAGGCTGTCAGAGCATTGCAGGCACTGAGAGCAATATATTCAGCCAGCATTATCTCAGTCTGAACATTTGAGTCGTTTCTTCTAATACTATTGAATTTAATTTCTTAGTCTAAATTAAAGCAGGAGTAAAAACTTAGTGTTTTTAATAAAGTTATATTTGAGCTAAGGCTTTGATGATAAATAAGCCATTCACTTATGTACATCTGCCAGAGCATTCATAGGAAGCACTGGGTTTAAATGAGTTGTGACCTTATGAGACAGTCTACTGTTTGGAGACTATATAGGTGACTGCTGGCTTTTGAGTCTTGACCTTTCTGTTTATATTCATCATGAATGTGCAGATACTTTTATTCTTTCTGGGAAAAGGCTGTCAATCTTCACACTAATTTTAATGCCTGTGCAATGCAGAACAGTGGTGGATCTTAGCAATAACAATCACCAACTGACTAAAATTAACTAATTCAGACTGCTATGCTAAATTGAGTATGAGGGGGTTTGTTTCAGGCTCGGCATGGAAGCACAGGTGCAGTGGATAAATAGGGACACATACGGTGCCTAAACACACTCGTGCTCGTTGTGACCTCCCAGCAAAAAAGCTCTGACAAATCACTTGTGACTTTCCAGAGCTTGTCGAGCTGCTGCTCAGTTGATCTGTATTTCTCCAGACTGGAAGTGACAGGAAGAGGCACTGATACTCGTGAGCTTGAAAAGAACTTCAATTCCCATCCCAAAATCAGGGTGCCTTCCAAGGACTGGCCATGTAAACAGCTCCTCACCCCTCTGCTGAGGCCAAGGCTTGTCAGTCTCTGTCCTCCATCACATCTCCTTCCTATTTCTGCCACAAAAGTTTGCTGCTGTCCAGGGACCATCTCAGGAGGTCTTGCACCATGTCCCTCATTAGCTGGGAGTTGTCTCTCTCCCCCTCTGCCCCCGCCAGGGAGGCTCAGGTGGTCTCCTGGAAGTGCAGCCTGGGGCGCATTAGCATCCTGACATCACTTCTGCCCCAAAGCTGCTGAGATAGCCTGCTGCTGGGAGGTGCCAGCTCAAATCACCCAAATAGCAATGCAGAATATGGCCTAAAATTGTTATGAGACTGTTCCAAGCATGGGATGCTGAAGTATACACCAGCCTCTGGAGCAGCCACTCTCTACCTTGCTCAGACACAGGCACAGAAAGAATATTCTTATGGTAAACTCCAAAAATTATGTTCTTTAATGATTTTAACCCACTTTAGTGCTGAATAGAAAAGGAAACTTCTATTAGAGCTTCTGCACACTGAACAGAAGAGCTTTGTGAGGCCAGACATCTGATTCTGGGTGGCAGAGCTGTCCTGAGCCCTTATTTCCCTATGGCCATGCTTTTTACTCTGGCACCACCTCCCCTTCCCCAAAATCCTTTCCTGCTTTTGCCACCACTCCTGCATTCTCACTTTATTTCTCATCCTCACTGAGTGTTTTTCTCCCAGATTAAATCTTCATATATAACTTCTTTATCATGGTTCTTCAGAGAAGCTTCAGCTGGGGAAGCAATTACCTGAACAAAAATAAGAGGGAAAAAAGGGGGTTTCCTTGCCTGCCAACTTGCCAGGAGCCAGGTCAGTGCTAGCAAGGATCCACAAAGGTATTTTTCAAGCAAATATTACAGAGCTCTTTCAGTAAAGGCATATTGGCTTAAAAGGGCTCCAACTCTACTAATATCTGAGCTTCTTTCACTCAGAATTGTTCAAATCAATGCAAGTTATATTGCTCCTTTCTCCCATGCTAGCCCAAGTAAGCTTTTATTGCATTCCCTGCCCTGCCAATCTCTGTGATCCCAGGCAGTGCCAGCCCCTCACTGCTGGCAGTGTTTTCCTGCCTGCTCAGAGCATTGTGCACCAGCAGCTGCTCTCTCAGGGTGTGAAAAACACCACGGTGAGGCAGCTTCAGAACCACTTCCCTTGCTTGTTCCTGCCACTACCTCTGTCCTTGTTTGCTTTACCAATGGAAAAGGGTAAATTAAATTATAGTAAAATGTCTTCCTAAATATGCTTTCTCACTCCTCCTCCATGTATACAAGCGCTGCAGACATAGCAAGAGATTATGTATCCCAAAGGAATTTGGTGCAATATTTTGTAATTCTGATTGAAATGTGTTCTGTCTGGTCCCCATAGTTTAATTTAGAACAATTAAGGTTCAGAGTACATGAGCTTGCAAAGCACATTACAAACAATGGCTGCAGAATAAACTGCAAATCAATCCACACTAAATCACCCTGAAAATCCCTGCGAACACAACAAAGAGGTCCAGATTCACGGTCCTTTAATACAATCTCCTCTGTCTTTGTAGCCATAAGTAGTTCAGCCTCTTCCTTTATGGAAAATTGTCATCATGTTGTTTCAGGTTAGGAGATTTTTTGTTTGTTCCTGAAAATGAAACAAGAAGGAGCCGTTCCATACGTGATTATGCAAGCATGTCAAATCAAACCGCGAGAGAGACGCTGCCGCTGTGCTCTGCTCTCTGCTCTACCTTGCAATGCTTATTTCTAATGATTGCCTTGCTGCTTTTATACAGGATACAGATGAGCAGTGGGTACTAATATAATTAAACCTGATAAGAGGGTGTCCTGAATATCATGCACGTGCGTGCACAGCCTGTGCAATAGGGCTAGTACATGTCACACATCAACTTTCTATGATTTTTACATTGCCATTATTACACTGGCTGACACCCGTGTTCCTTTTATATGGCACTAGCTTTTCATTAATACTGTACCTAAAACATTATTTTAAGTGAGGTGAAGTCAGATTAAAAAGAAAAGATCCTCTGATTTTTGCAAAACTAAGATTTTATTTCCTGTGTGTGCACTCTGAAACCTTGGAAGCAGCAGACAATACATGATGTTTTTAGCAGAAAATCTCACAGAGCATATTCCCATGTTCAGATGAACAGGCACAAATGTGTAGATTGTTTTGCAGTCACATGCAGCAGTATTTTGTTTTGATTTTGAGTGTGAAAAGAGTGGGTGTCTGGATCCAGCCAGGGTTCTGCAGAGTCTGCTTTTCAAACCCTGGACAATAACCCATTCCTCACAATCAAAGTTCAGTGAAGGGAAATGGCTTCCAGGAGAGCACAGGAGCCTGGCCAGCCCCAGAGCAATGGCCCTACGTCACAGAAGGCAAAGCAGGAGCTAGCAGAATAATTGTCTCTGGAAATGACCACAGGGAAGGGCCTGATCCAAAACCCTCACCAGTCAATAAGGCTCCCACTGATGTGGGCTCACATCATCAGTTGTTATAGTGGAAAGATTTTTTTCCAGGACAGTAGTTCTGATTTGAATGTAGTTCTGATTTGAATGTCCTTTGCACAGAGCAACAAATAGAGACACCCAGCCACCAGATGAGGCAGGGGCTGATTAAGGAGGTGACAAGGTTGGCACAGGGCTGATGTATTCATCAGCACTTCTGTAGGGTTCACATCACCTCTGCAAAACCCCACAGGTCTCTCTGTACTTACCTTATTCACCACTGCTGATACACAAAGGAGGTAGTAAGACAAAATGCGGTTGCTGGTTTTCCACATGACCATTTTGCTGAGCATTTTGTGCAGGGCACTGTCTGTCCCCCAGCATGGGCACTGTCCCCTCAGTGTGGGCAGGGACACAGCCTGGTGTGCTGTCCTTGTGGAGCTGCACTAGAGCCTGTCACACTGAGGTCACCCACCCCACAGAGCAATGCAGGGTTATGGATGTTTGTGCTCCATGCAGTGCTGTCATGCCAGGCCTGCTGGGTGTCTCCTGTGACACCTCCCAGCCTGCAGCACCCTGAGCAGAGTGCAGCCCTGAGCCCCAAATGCCCTCGGCACATGTCACTCACGTCCCCATTGTGTTCAGCCCATTACAGGTTTTACAGTTTCCAGTGAGGGCGATGTGCAGCCTGGCTGAGGCCAATCAATATGCTCCAGGACCATTATCCTATAAAATTCCCACTTATTTAAAGAGGGGGTGGGGGGCACAGACCTTCAGTTCTGATCCAGCTCTGTAAAGTCAATGGCCAAACTTGCATTGATTTTCAGAGGCAAAGAGTTGGCATGTGCTTTAAAATATTCACAAGCCAAGAATAATAGCAACAAGCAGATATGGATGCAGCATCTTTAATCCATATGCTGTGGTCTGCGTGCTACTTCTGCCATAAACAATAAACAATCTGATATTTGGGGGAAAATAAGGGCACATAAGCAACTGTGCATTTCAGAATCCTTCAAAGCAAATGCAGTGATTATAAGGGCAAAGCACAAAACCTGGGAGGTGTTTTATTTGCATGTTGCCACACTGGTTTTTGAACCACTTTTTCCCTTCTCCTAGCTAGCATTCTGCTCAGCCTCGCTGTTGTGCTCATTAGTCTGGTAAAGCTGCACTGCAGGATTCAACTTGTTGTTTCAAGCAAAATGATTTAATTAATCTTGTATTCCATCATTTATTTTATTTTGGGAAACAAAGGTGTTTAATCTCAGTACAACAGTGTCTGTTCCCTAACCTAGGAGCCGTGGATTTTAAGCAGAGCCAACAGATAATTTTCAGAGGGGAATTAGCACAGCACTTGTGTCTGCAGTGGTGTCTGTGTCATGCCCCTAATCCTGCTCTGCCACTGTGCAGAAACAACAGGGAGTGCTGAACTTGTAAAGACCTTTAGGAATCAGGTAACTTCCTCCACGGTATGAAGTTCTTCTGTCAAAGGTTCCCAGCATCTGTGGGGTTAGTGCTGATTTGGGAGGATTGCATTAACTGATTCTCACTGTCACAGTGCCACTGGTGAAAAGGCAGATGATAAAAGACTTTCCTGAAGAAAATGTGCTGCCATTTTCATTTCAAACAACACACTGCTGTGGTTATTGTAGTTTCATGTTCACTGGGACAGGATGGGTGAAAAGAAAGCATAAGCATTTTGTTTTGTAGCTATAGGGGGAATGATTGGTAACTGCTGGCAAGCCTGCCCTTGGATGCTGGATCATGGGGACAGCTTGAGCCCCCCCTTCAGGGGCTCCCCACATCTGTGTTGGTCATATAGGTGGGCATTTCCTTGGAGCTGCTCACATGCAGGGGTTACAGGGACAAACTCCAAACAGGGAGGGAAAAATCTATCTATCATCTATCTATCTATCTGGAAAAGTTTCTAAAAACTCTAAAAACCTTCCTGCCTGGCCATGCCATGTATCCACCCCAAGCCTGGGTTCATGTTCTGCTCTGCCCATGTCTCTGGGTCTGTGCTTTGATTCTGTTCAGTAACACTTTGCTATTTCTCCTGTAAATGCAGCAGTCCTGCAGCTTTGTGGTGCTTCAGTATGGAGGAACCATTTCTATCTTAACAGCCAGTGACCCAGGAGGTTTATATATATGGGAGGACACTAACCTTCGGTCTGAGTGTTTCATCCTCGTTCTCAGCTCAAAGAGGGAATTTTATTTTCCTCTAAACATCTGTGAAATACTTCTTGGCCATTTTAGAGACCTCCACGTATGGGACTCGAAAAGACAGTTCCTTCTCAGTCAGTAGTATTTCAGATGCTTTTATACAGAAGGTAACAGGAGATGACTATTTGCTTGTGTCTTTTTTAATTACATCAGTCCTTGAATGAAGTGCTGGGCCAGTGGGGCCCATCCTGCCTGCTAGGTGAGTGCCTTACTCTCTCAGTGAAATGCTCAGGCTCGTGGCTGCTCTCACTGCCTCCAGGGACCTTTCTAAATTGCATTTCTCAACAGGAGGGGTGAAGAGCAATTTCCCTCCTGGTCCCCTCACAGGCTTTTCCTGTAGAAGAGTACAGTTCAGTAGCCACAACTCCCTGTACACAAACCTCTCAGGCAGAAGAGGGGAAACCCAGGCCTCCCTCTGCCTTAACCACAGGGCTTCACTGGGGGAAAAAAAAAGAAAACAAGGGAATGGCAGCACCTCTCCCCCAGCTCTGTGAAAAAAGAGACCAGACAGCACAGGCAAGGCTGGGGGATATGAACAAAAGCAGAGCAGCTAGAAGATCACCCCCTTCTTAGACCTCAGGATGTGCCAACCTACTGAGCCTGGTCATGCTGGAGGATCTTCTGGCAGCATGAACCTGTGTCCACTTGAACCTTTAATACAACCTTTAAAATACAACCAGGTATTATTTCTAAAATCAGGAATCTGAATTTCACCTAAACTTCTTTTTTGGATCAAACCTTTGACAGTTTCTACAAAATATTATAAGAATTTATTCTTATGGTTTGACAGAGTTGCCACATGACTTGAGAGTGCTGTTGTGTAGGAATGGACATAAGTACATGTTTAAACTTAGGCAAATGCACAGATGCTTTTTTGAACCTGGGGGCCCAAGAGTATGTCATAAAACTTCTCCTGGCTTGACCTGTGCCAGCAGGAACAGAGGGAGGGTCATCTCTTATGCTGTATTCCATTTATTCATTTTGAGTGTTGTTTTCCTTCTCCTTTGAGGTTGCGTTGTAACCAATCAAGTGGAAAATTCCCAAGCCATTAGTGTATCCCAGATAGGAAAGCCATGTCTCCCCATTGCCAGAGAGCAGGAGGACAGGGCACAGTGGCAGCACATCAGGGTCCCAGCCAGCTGCCAAGAGGAGCCCTGGCCGCCACCCTGCCCTCACCAAGAGGGACAGGTTCTCATTCAGCCTGCAGGGTTCCTCCCATGCCACATCCAAGGGTGGCAGGGCTGGGGGCTGTCTGGGCTGAGGCTGGGTAGAATGCTAATTTCATGAGGGATTTATTGGAAACAAGACTTCAGATTGAATTATGGTGTAATTATGAACTGGTTTTGTGTGTGCTACAGGACTGGGCAACTTGCCACTGGGCACAATCCACTGTGCATCAAGCAACCGCAGGAGAACCTGGCAGTGCTGCCAGGCCTCCCCTCTCCCTCAATTAAACACTCCTCCTGACTGCCAGTTACACGAATTAAACTGTTTTGGCCTCATTTGCAATATCATAAGTGAGGAGCGACAGGCTGAAACCATCAAACACCCTCAGCTTTCAGCAGCCTTATTCCTGCAATGACCATATGCTTGTGCACAGTTGTCTTTCTCAGCTGATCTGATACAGAATTAATTGACACTCAGATTTTAGCTTTAACATACCAGCTGTTAGCTGTAAACCAACAATCAGGGCTGCTCTTTAATCAGAAAATGTACTACCTACCTTAAGGGTCTAATTTTTTTGACAGCTATGAGTGATTTCTTATGCTTACATGATCCAGGCATAATTTTAGATGAAGCTGAAATACTGCTAAATGTAAATGGTTTTACTGCTTGTAAAACCAAACACATCCCACTGTTTTTCTCCTCGGCTGGAGGATGTTTGGCACTTGGCAGAGAGGCAGAGGTGGGGCTGGAGGATAAAGGGTGCATGGCTGTGGGGCAGGGCACAGACCACATTTCCAGCCACTCCTGCCCCTGCCAGCCAGCACCCTGAGCCTGATGCTTCTGTGGATATCTGCAAAACCTCCTTGGACAACTTCTCAGCTGGTATAATAGAGCATGAGTGATTTACCCCAGCTGGAAGAATGGGTTTGAAGTTGGCAAATACGTTTAACAACGAATGAGCGCTCCTAAAAAGCAATTGTATCACAGGATAAGCTAAGCTGTGGGAGCAGAAATTGAACAGCAAATGTGGCTCTCACAGTACTTGGACTTCTCACATGACCAACCAGTTTCTAAATTTGGGCACCTAAGTCTCAACATATTTAAAAATATGATATTTTTTCCTATTCTTTTATTTTTGCTGATCTTTCATTCTGCTTAGAATGATATTTTTCCTTGAGTTCTAATAAAATGAGTTAAATAATTAATGCCACAATCCAATAACTGATTATAGAATTTTTTCAAAATTGCATGTAGCACTGTTCACATACTAAATCTTTTTGATTAATGATTTTTAAAGACAGCTTGTTACATCCATAATATAAAAAGGTAGAGAGATTTAAGCTACTGAAGTATAAGTCTAAATACCTTTTATGAGCAGTAATTCATTTTATAAGCTTGATTCTTGATGTGTATGTAGGAAATACTAACATGGAAGAAATATTCTAAAGAAACTGCAGATAGAAGCCTCCTCTTCCATACCCCCCTGAAATCTAGTTTATGTCCATAGGTGAATTGCTGCTGTGAAGCCACTGCAATTTGACTTTGTACAAAAAGGGTCATTGAACAGAAGGTCAGGCAGCTGGCCATTTCCATTTCAAAGATGCTATCAAAAGGGCAAGAGGCAGTTCATCCAGCAGCCCTTTAGCAAACAAGATTTTCTCCTTTCTCATTTATGATATTTTTTTATGCTAAAATAGTTTATAGGCTACTGAGAGAAGGGCCTTGATTCGTTTTCTACAGAAAGAAAGTGGACTAAGTGGAGCTTGGAAGGGACTTTGGTGCAAGAATGCATAGGAGCTTTTGAGTAATGAGGAGCCATTTGGTGTCCACTTATCAAGAGCCTGGCAGTAAGGCAATAAATCATTACGGGGGACTCTGAGCTTCAGCTGAAGACAATTGGAAAAGGTAGCTCTTTTATTACAAATTATGGCTTATCACCTCCTTAATGGCAGGCCTCAGCTTTATGAATACTCGAGCTTATTAATCAAGATAAAGCAAACAAGTCCAGAAAAGTTTGGGGATGCCGCGTGCCGTCACGGGGGAAATCCTGCAAGGTTTGCTCCTGACAGCCAGGGGCACAATCCATCCCTCCTGCCACTTGCTGACAGCTCAGATGATACTGGCTCTTCTGGGAGTAGGGAATTGCCTCTCACCAATGAGCAGCTAAAATTCACCCATTAGGGGATTAGAAAGAGGCTGTTCCTCCCCCAGTGCTCGGTGTGCTCTTGCAGAGTGGGACAGAGCAGGAGCTCCAGCCCTGCCCGGGCCAGCAACCCTCAGGAGAGTGCTCCCGCTTGGGGAGGGGGCTGGCAGCCTCATTGTCACTTAAAGGAAAAGAAAAGTATCTTGCTCTCAGGGAAAGAATGCTTAAAACCATTCAGGCCCCATATTTTACTGTACTCACCGTTTTGCTTGTCATCTCAGAGAGCTTTTGCACTGCAGTTTCACGGGCTGTGTTTCACAAATGCCAGGGGCAAAGGCTTTCCCACCAGCATGCTTTGGGGCTGAATTACCAGGCTGCTTGTGGGCAGGAGGTGTGGGTGCCCAGCTCCACCACCCAGCCCTTGGGAGGGGCAAAAAAGTGAAACTAGGAACTATTTTCCAGTGTGGAAATTTCTGAAAAGCAAATTAACCAACCTTTCCCTAAATCAGTGTCAAAATTTTGGGCTTCCTTAATTTTTTTTTATTGATGGATAGAACAAAGGATGATTTATGGAGCAAATTTTGCAAGTGGGTCCCCACTGCAAACAGACTCCTGACCTGTGCTTGGGTTTGTACATGCAAAACAACTGATAAGGGTCCAAAACTCTAGTGAATCTTTGGTCATTCTCCCAGCCCTTGCCATGTCAGAGATAAGTGACTGAGCTCACAGCTTCCTCACCACCACAAATATTTTCAGAAACATGTCAGTGTAAGTTCAAAATATGTCATTGTAAAATGTTTATACAACATTGAGCTGAAAATCTATCGATATATCTGTGCTATACCAATACATCCTGATAATAAGAATGCTTCATCACAGCAGGTCAATATTTATTGGAATAAATCAACCCCTTGCCAATGTGGAAATGAAGGTGTCTGTTACCTGAAATTGGAAGAGCTGTATATTCAATTATAAAAACCAACAAATGAAGGCTTTAGCTATAATACAACATCACTCCATTGACTTGATGGAGCTGCATCAGTTTACATCAGATAAGTCTGGTCTTAAAAGCCTTACTGGAGTATCTGGGAAGGACTTGGATGATCTTTACACAATGTAGTTTTAGAGGGCAGTGCAGCCAGATATGCAGCAGGCAGAGCAGTCCCCTGGCACCTGACAGAGAGGGTGACAGCTAACAGAGGGCTGGGCAGGGCTGTGCAGGGAGAAATGAGTAAACATTTTCTGTCCTCCCTCCATATCTTTATCCCTGTTAACAATATTAATTGTGGAAAGTGAAGGTGAAGTATATGGTTTTAAATACAGATGTTGCGAGTCATAATTCAAATAAGGACATTTCAAACATGTCTGAAGCATGGCAGTAGCAATCAGCAGTGCAGGGCCACTTGAAAATATGGTCACTGAAAAACCTGAGGCAAATTGCCAGCTAAATAAGAACTAGAGGAGCACCACAGCCCGCTGTGTTTTCCAGGTTGGTCAGTTATGAGTTAGTTCATTGCATTCTTTGGAGAAGGAAGAGCATTTCCCAGTGGCAGATTTCTGCCATGCCCCTGCTCCAGAAGCTCAGCTGCTCTGGCAGTGCCTCCTAGGGCTGCAGAGCCAGCAGCACTGCCTGCCCCCGAGGTGCCCTGCCCTGTGCCTCTAATGACACTGCTCTGCTCCTGGGCAGCAGCAGCAGCTGATGCTGCTATTGTTTCTTTGACAATAATACAGATTTTAGACTTACTAGTCACGGAGGCATTTTTCTTCCTCTCTTCCTAGTGCAGCATAAGCTCCTTTGACACCCCAGGGACGGGCTCAGGCACAGCTCTGCAGAGGGTTTGGTGCCGCAGCGCTGAACCTGTGACCCCCAGCACTGCTGTGGGCATGCAAGTGAATGCAGGGGGACCAGAGGTAACTCTGGGGCTCTGCATCCTCTGCTCATCAGCTCTGCTTCAGCATCACAGCTACACCTTGTGCCTTTAGGCTTGGCTCAGTTTCCACTTGCCAGAAGGGGAATGAATTAAAATGTTCAGATCTGCAAATGTAACCAGACCTTAAGGTGCAGCTTCCCCCACCAGACTGAAGAGTGGGCTCCTCTGGGATTGCTCACAGCAATTATAAAATGAACTATGCAAAAAAAAAAAAAAACAACTGTGAAGCAACCCATCAGCTCTCAGTTGGTTTGAAAATGCTAGAAATTGTCCTCAGGTGTTTCAGAGGGGCCTCCAGTTAGAGCTCATTACCATAAGGGACATAGGTTTGGCTTTTAGGTAAACCACTGGCTCTATCAGATATAAGGTACTGGGAACATCAGACTGTCACCTTTAAGCATAATAATGTTTTCTTTTTAAATTCAAACATTGTTTTTGTAACCATCAAAGTCAATGAGAGTTTTGTCAATGAGCCCACGCTTATGTAAAAATACTACAGAAGAGGCAATCTTTTCAAGGTTTTGTATTTTAAAAGTGTAAAACAAAGAGACCTTCCTTTCTACAAAGCAATAACATGTCAGAGAACTGCAGACTTATAACCCAAGGATCTATACCAAAAACCTGTAAAGGGAAAAGCTAACAAGAGGTTGTAAGAAAAGGTCGATGAAGCTGTACAAAAGGGTAAATATTCTGATGGTTTCCTCTCACATACATTGATATTAGGTTCAGAAAGAATTCTCCAGGTATGTCTGGTGCTCAGTTTCCCAAGCAAATACTGCTTACTTCTGCTTTTAATCCAATGTAAGGCCATTGGTAAAGGTCTGAGGAGTTTGGGAAAATTCACCTGAAATTTTCAATCTTTTCAATGTGAATTCATGCAGGTTGCAGGGGTGTAACAACTGCTATTTCATTATATAAAATGCTAACATTAAACTTGACAGCAATTCCAGGACATAAAACTTCAACAGAGCCGTGGAAGTGGTTAGAGCAGCTATCATGGACCTTTGGACCATGATAAATGGGGAAAGAGATGTTTGTCTGCAAGGGAGGAAGGATGATGCTTCTGCTGCTGTCACTAAGGCAGCACCTGCTGCCAGCTGTGCTCCTCCAGCACTGGCTCCTGGGGCTGCTCACACATCCCACAGTGAGGGATGTAAGGCTGCAGGGGGACATCTGAGGCAGAAACACCTAAAGATGCCTGCACCAAACCTTATTGAGGAGACAGCTGAGCAGAGCACCCCGATCAGACCTTTTGGGTGTACAAACTATACTGAGTTAACAGCAAGAGATGCCAAAAAGCAGCCTCCAAAAAGGGCTGAGGAGTGGTTTGGGCTAACTGAACACCAGTACTAAGCCAAAGGGATGAGAGCTGGGCACTGCTGCCCTGGGGCTGATGGCACTCCCTGGGGCTGGTGGCACTCCCTGGGTGCTGGTGGCACTCCCTGGGTGCTGGTGGCACCTCCCTGAGTGCTGGTGGCACCTTCCTGAGTGCTGGTGGCACTCCCTGGGTCTGGTGGCACTCCCTGGGGCTGATGGCACTCCCTGGGTGCTGGTGGCACTCCCTGGGTGCTGGTGGCACTCCCTGGGTCTGGTGGCACTCCCTGAGTGCTGGTGGCACTCCCTGGGGCTGGTGGCACCTCCCTGCTGCACCTCCCAGCCCCTCTCCCAGCTCCTGTTTGCAGGATGTGCTGATGGTTCCTGCTCTCCATCCTCCCAAGCAAAGCCAATTCCCCTTTCCCTGACAGGGTGTGACCTGCCCAGAGCCCCGAGGGATGAAGTGAAGGATGTTGGGTGGGCAGGGCAGGGGAGGATGGCTTTGTCACCCGAAGGGAGAAGGGGAAGGGAACTGGTTGAAGTGGATTTGAGGCTGAATTTTGCCACCAGACCTGCTTCAGAGGAGCCATAACCTGGTACTTTGTATTCCTGTAAATTCTGTCAGCTTTGAAACTGGTGAATTTGAGACTTCCCTAATAATACAGAAAATATTTCCCACGGTGCTAATGACAGCTGTAATATCACAGTTAAAATAAATAATTGGCACTTCTAAAAGCACTATTTTATTTCAACTGTGTTCTTATGATTCAGATATTTCTATGTCTGTTCTATGGAATAGACATATTTTCTTTTGACATCTTTACAAGTTGGGTTCAAAATGTATCATTACGAAATATGGTCTGTTGCATTAAAATTATAATTAAAAAATTACTTTTTACCCTGACATGAAAAATTTAAAGCTGATACCGTGGAACAAAGTACTTTAACCTACTGGGTAAAAGGAAAGCAATGTTTTATTTTAAAAGTGAATTATTTTTCAAGAGTTTATTTTATAATGGTATAATGACATTTGTGGCCCCTTAACCAGAAATATTAGTCCTCACAGTTAATTAGCTCTTAGAGGGAATTTTGCACACCCACATTATGAATTATAATTGCTTGTTTCTGGGTTCACCACGAGGACACCAGAGAGGAAGCAGCACCCCCAAAACCTGTGTGGAGGCCCCTGACTGCCTTACAGCAGCACTGGGGGTGGTGGGAGCCTCCCCACCCTGCTGCTCCCCAAGGCTCCAAGGGCTGGGGCAGTTCCTCTCCTCTCACAGGATCCCTCTCTGGTTTCAGGGATAGCCCTCTCCACAGCAGCACAGCCAGAGCTGCACTAAATGTGCTCAGTCAGGGCTTTTCCATGATCACCAGTCAGTGAAAAAAATAAGAAAAGAGATTCTGCTTTAAAAAGGTTGCACAAAAAGGTTAATTGTGAAGGGACTCTGTGTGGGAAATGAACATGAGCTTGAGGAGTCTTTCTCCTAGAAAGCCATGAGGTTATAGAAATTGGGAGAGGGTTGGATGGATGCAACTTGAAAACAATGACCAGGAAACCCATGTGGGTGAAATGGTCTCAAAGAGGAGAGACAGCCAGAGCCCAGGGAATGCAGGAAGCCAGAAGAGGGTGCTACGATATCTAATTATCCAGAGAACTTATTTAAATTAGTTTAAATATTCCTCTGGTGGGGCTGTGAAACCCTCCATCTGCCAGGCACACAGCCCCTGGCTGCTGCTGGGGCAGCACTGGAAATGCAGCCACCTCTGGGGTCAGGGTGGGACACGGCCCTGGGCTGCTGCAGCTTGTGTGGAGCCTGCGCCGGCGCAAGGACATGCAGGACAAAGCTGGCACCCTGAGAGCTGCAGTCTGAGGGGGAACACATCTCTGGGCTCCTTCCCTGGCCCCCAGGGCCTGCTTCCCTGGAGCTGTGGCCTTTCCTGCACTGGTGGTTCCAGGGTTTGGGGGTGAGGTGTGAGGGCAGGCAGGGGCTGCTGCTCAGCTGCTGGTTTTGCTTGTCAAGGAGTGTTATCTGCAGGTGGTTACTGCTCACACACCTTGCAGGAGTGCTGTGGTGCACTGGCCATAGTCCAGGTAATGTCAGAGATGGCTGCTTTACATCTCATGACCCTTTTTAACTCATGTGATTTAAACCTTTACCTGGCCAAGAGTGCCATAAAATGTACCCATAAGACTTGTATTGTTCATTGCTTTAGAAAGTGCCAAATACAGGAGATGGGACAAGTCCCTTTGCAGGCAGAGAATTGTATTTCCCTGCTGCCAACCAGGAAGGTGCAAGAAAGGACAGAGAGCTCTGGTCCCAGTGATGACATGACACAAAAGCTAAAGTCAGGTGCATTTATAAATAGTTTCTGTAGGTGCAGGTTTAAGGTTTCTCTTCTCTAGGACACTGCAGAGAGAGCTGCTGTCCACTGAGCACCTTGCACTGGGTATCTGGGCTCTACAGCCTATTAACAGGAAATCTGGCAACTGAAATAAGCATTGAATCAGTCCAATTGCCACTGCTGTTAGTAAGTACCTGTAAGCTGCTGAGAGCACAACCGGTGTTTGAGAAACGTGAGGAGAAGCGATGATGTCCTGTCCTCAGGAGCTTTGCCACAGAGATAAAACAAGTCAGGCACAAGATGCAGCCTAATATTGTTTGCATGCCAGAAGCCTCAGTGCAGTAATTACAGGGATGCCTAGATGTCATAACTGTTAAGAGCTGTCAGCGTTTCCATTACAATCCCCCTGTGCCTGGATGAGCCCCAGACGCCCCGAGGCTCGTGCAGGTTGAGGCTGTGCCTCTCAGCTGCATCATTTGGCCAGGCTGGTCCCTCCTGGCCACCCACATGTGGCACCTAGGGTAGGGGCCACTCAACACCAAGCAGAGAAAGAAAGAATCCAAATTCTGGTTTAATGCTGCACTCAGTTCTTGCAGACCTTGGAACAAATCCTGACAAGGAGACATTTCCAGAGGACAAGAGTATGATGTTCAAGGTGTCAAATTAAATAAATCCCAGGTGCTCAGTCTGAGAACTCAAGCTGCCTCTGTCACACAAGCCAAGAGGCACTCCACAGCAGTTTCCAAATGGAGCTGCTCACAAAGCATCAGTGGAAGCTGATGGGAAATACTTTTAAAGCTTATACTTCTTTTCCCTAATTTTTGCAAAATTATGTAGTTTATAATTTTTAAGATTACGTTTAATCTTCTGTCACCATTTTTGGAAAGAATTATAGTGGTGCAAAGTGCAATTGGAACATGGGACACTGTGCAATATTTTTATGCCAGTTATTATGCAAGCAGAAGATTTGGAGACACAGGGTGAAAATAGAGTGTTTTTTCTTGTAGGACATCATGTTTCTATTCCCATTCTGTTATAGCTCACACTTGAATAAGTGTGATTTAATGCATACTGCCTTATAAAGGTAGTCTTTTAAACCATATGTTAAAACGGACTTATAAAAAAATTATCTGATTTCTTGTTCTTGGTCTGTTTGTTCCTCCTGTGAGCCTAAATAAAGATTTCTGTCCATGGTAATTTACACTGATAGCAAAGCCAGTCAGTAGAACATATTGACTAGGGCAATATGTGGCAAATAAGATGCTATTGAAGATAGAAAATATGTTAAATACCATGGAGACATAAACAGAAACTGCAGACCCTTTCTTCCTTTCTGGTCCATAGGGGAGACACAAGCCTGGCACAAACCTGGAGAGTCTCTTCAGAATTGCTCAGAGCATCACATCAAGTCCAGCACTCAAATGCAGCCCAGCAGAATTTGTTGTCATCTGAGGGGACCTGCTTTCATTACCTTGGTAAGTCCAAAATTAACAGGAAAATTAGGAGCCCTTGACCAAAAGGCATCAATCTGAAACTGCAAAAATGCTAACTAGTTTAGAGAAAACAAAATATTAGAAATCTCTTTTGGATTGCCCCCACGTGTGGGGGGTTGTTTGTGTTTTGAAATGCCATGTTGTTTTACCTGGAGATTATTTATTTGTCACCAGTCAAGAGCTGCCTGAGCAGCATGACTTGCATTTGTGAGCAGTTTGCTGCATCAGGATCTGAGCCCTGGCACTTGCTGGGGCCATTCCTGGTCCAAAGCTGGGAAGTGGGGGCACAGCCACCCTGCCTGGCTCCCAGGCTGGAACACTGGGTCTGAGAGCTGTTGGGTGATGCAAGCAGATGTGAGGGCTGGCAGCATTTTCTAGTGCCTGCTCTCTGCAGGCACCACGCAGGGAATTGAGAGGCAAAGACATCCTGCAAGTGTCCATTTCAGCTCAACCTAATTGGCTGTGGCCTTTCAATCAGGCACTTCATGAAGACACTTAGGAGTGTGCCTGCTGCTCTTCTGCATGGGCAAACTGGAGATGATTTGAGGCACAAGTGAGGGAGGGCTGGGCCACCCCACTGCCATCATCAGCCCTCATCAATCACCACATTCAGCGTGGATGCAGAAGGGCTGAGTGCAGCTAACAAGACTTGGTTAAAAGCTGGAGCTGAGGGTATCACAAGTGTTAAAACACTCTATTTACTATATGTGAAGGTAAAGCAATCTATATCCCAATGGCTGGAGTCATTTGAGGCTCACAGTTTGCTGACAAATGTGGATGGACAGATATGTAAAGATGATGCGTCATGAGCTCTGCTGATGAGTTTACAGCAGAAGCCTCTGAATTCACATCAAATGTGTCAAAGGGTGACAGAACTACATCACACAAACCCTGGCAGTTTAATTTGGTGTCAGCTATTAGTGTTGACTTTCAGCACTATTGCTGCTCAGTGTTTCTGCCAGCAAGGTGACACAGCCTCCAGATTGCTAAATTTCTTTGTTGTAAGAAATAGGGTTTGCTCACTGCACAGTAGTCCTCTAATAGAGGAAATCCAGAAGGTCAGAAAACTATTTTTCCAGGCTGCAGAGCTCCATTTTCTGACCTAGACTTTTCATTACATTATTTTTGGTTAAGTATTCGATTGTGTCACTACACGAGGAAAATATCTCTGTCTTGGGTTTTTTAATTTTTCTCAGTTGTTTGGAAAGGTCTTATTCATTTATGGGCTCTGCTCAGGGATGCTGGAATTTACCAGATGTACTGAAGGACTGTGGAACTGTGGAAGGCTTTGAGTTTTCCAATCAAAACCTTTTTCAAGGCAAAATGTTGGTTTAATGTGTTTTGTTTATCAAACACTTCCTTGGAAGATGGTTTGGGAGTCTGTCAGTAGACCCAAAATGGAATTTCCCTTTTTCTATCTCTTCTTAGCAATTGTTGCTAACCTGGCAAAAATTGGGGGGGAAAAAAGGTAATAAAAGGGGGACAAGTGGGAAAACAAAAGCTGTACTTCTTGAGAACAGGAAAGAATTTATGGGAAATGCACCCAAACACAAAATATTTATAATGTGTCATGTTGAACAGTTTCCTTTATCAACAGAATAGAGTGGGCAAAAAGCACAGTTGTGTCTTCTGGGAAGGCTCTAAATGGTACCCAGCAGTATTTCTATAGAAGTGCCCAGTGTGGGCACAGGCACACCCAGCCACTGCTCCAGGAGGTCCTGCTGGGCTCCCAGCAGGGATGGGCTTTGGTGCTCCCAAAGATGGAGATGAGAAAATACAGCTCCCATTGCAGGGAGAGTGTTTAATGCACACTCTCGATCATTCACCAGTGCAAGTTTAAGCAGCACATAAGCCACTTTGACACAGCAATAGATCATTCAAAAACAAAACCCGTGCACTCTGCACCAGGCAGGGGTGGATAGATAGCTCATCACAGGGGGAGAGAGTCTTTCATCAGCTGCCTTTCACTGGGTGATGACAATAATCATTTCAACACAGAGTACACAACCCAGAGTGATGAAGGCAGCAGAGCACATCTGGCCTGATCTCTTTAATACCGAATATTTTAAAAACCTGAGAACATTTGTCGGCGTGCTTCAACACAATGCCTGAGCCATAGGAGAAGGAGTTACATTTATTAAAAGAAGAGCCAAGAAAAAGGAAGACAAACTGTTTGTGACAGAAAAGCACAGTACGTGCTGCATCTAGTTCTGACCTGCTAGTAACTTCACACTGGGGATGTTATAAGGTCAAAGACATTTTACAGCTTTGAGCATCTGATCCAAAACTGACCGCAGTCAATTCATTGCAGTCCCATGTATGTCAGTAAGCTTTGGCTGGGGACTCTGTACTTACATCAACTCTGTGCTGTTCTACACAGCAATATTCAGTCCTGAGATTGTGCTTGTCCTCAGGGTAGAGCAAAATGCTGGATCAAAGTGGCCAGCATCACTCCCGTGGGTACCCAGCTGGGAAATGGATGCAGAGCAGTGAACTTGATTAACCAAGGCCACCCTACAGATTCAGGGCCAAGCCACTTCTGGAAACAGGAAAACTCTAAGCCCTTAGGTAGCATTCAAGTATATTTGGGTTGTTTCCAGCCCCAAAGCAAGCTGCCAGGTCTGGGGGGGCTTTGCCAAGTGTTGCGTTGTTTGCTGGCAGCTCACAAGTCCCATACGTGTGCAATCCCATGTGAGAACTTCACATGGGTGTCTCCCAAACACAACATTGAGGGGTATTTTTGGTCTAGAGCTCAAGGACTGTTTCCTGCTTGTCCACTCCCATTTATACAGCACACATGATAAGGAAATAAAGACATCATCCATCTCCTGTGCTAGCCTGTAAGGGCTAGGAGCATGGAGAAAAGGCTGTGTGATGGGACACAGGGGTGTGTGCTTCCTCTGCCATTCAGGGCCACTGCCATTCAGGGGAAAAGAGCCTGTCAAGGGCAGGAGATCATTTCTGAGCCTCTGAAAGAGCCTCAGTGGGTGCCCACACACAGCTACCTTGATATATTTTTTCTTTCATGTGAGGTACAAACAATGTCAAAAAAAAGCCCTGTTCACATTCAGGTCAAATGTAATGGGTGTAATTCAGATTCTTGAGGTCTTCCAGCAAGTAGGAGAACCTCAGCTAGTCTAGAGATGAAGCCCTAAAATAGAGCAAAGTTATGTCTTCGAGTTTTTCCAACATTTTTTACAGTATCATCTATATACAAACCAGCTCTCTGCTTAGCAGCAGGAGTTTTTTATTTTCTGTATTTGATACAGAGACTTTATTAAAAAACTCTCTGCACAGTTAAAGATGGATTAAAATGGATTAAAAATGAATTAAAAATGAATTTGTATATTAACATGTCAGAAAAAAAGAAAAAAGGATGGAGAAGGGTATAATAAACAAGACGATATGAAGAAACAAAGCTAATTGCCAGCCTGGGAGAGCCATGCAGCACATTCCTAGTAAGCTGTCTGTCTTAAACCCTCTGGATCAAAAAGTGATTAATCCTACAGACAAATGTAGCCTTGATGGTAGAGATACTCAAAATCCCCTAAACAGAGCGAGGCAGTGTTATACTTACCATTCTGAAGGCCTCAATTAAAGGCTCTTTAACTTCAGCCTTTCCCATTATGTTCCCTGATGTACCAGAAGCCCCCTCCTTGTGGCAACCTCCTCTGAGCCTCAAAAAATGCCTGATGCCAAGGTTTTTCTGGAAAATGGCTTTTTTAAAAAATAAAAGCTGCTTTCCTGTTCAAAAAAATACAGATAGCTTTTTGGCTGTCTCTGCTGGGTTACTTTATTCAGCACATCTCCAATCTGGTTTGTAAGGCATTGTGTTAAGCGAGTCCTTTTAGGCTCATCACTGGTGCAATGCACTAAAAGGCTTTAGAAAACACATCACACTAAAAGTATGGGTGCTAGAAAGTGCTCTTGGCACTATTTGGCAAAGGGAGGGGAAGCCTTTATCAAAGCCAGGCAGCAGTTAAACAGTTTGCTGCCCTGCCAATGCCAGCCTCCAGGCTCCAGCCCTGCCTCTCAGCACCTGGGCACGCTGCAGCCAGGCTCTGGGCCAGGGCAGGGCACTGATGCCTCTCCCCACTGCAGTCCTGCAGGGGCAGCTGCCAAGGAAGGTGTTTGCTGGTGGCTCCAGGCGCTCTTGGGTGCCTCTCAGTTACCCGCAGTGTTAAAGAATGCTCAGAACAAACTTGCTAATAAACGAGTGAAAACAGAGATTTGAGGGAAGTCTAAGCGAGCACCTTTATTGATTGAAAAATTAAGGTGTGAATTACATGGCTGTGCTGGGGCCTCTCAGAAACATAAGGCTGAAATATCCAAGTTCAGGGGACCTGAGTAAACAGGCACAAAAATGGGGAGACTCAACCCCATATATTGGAGGTTGAGTGAGAGGTAATCAGTGTGAAACAAATGTATCATCCTAATGTTTTGCTCCATTTGCCAGCTGAAACCAGAATTCTGATTCTTACAGAGAAGATCCTTGCCATGTACAGTGCAAGGCCAGGACTTCCCTGCAGGACTGTGCTATTTCATGTCCCAAGCACTGCTCATCTACTGAACCAACCGGAAAAGACAGAGTTCCCAGGGGAGGAGGGCAGGGAGTGAATACCTTCCTGACCCCTACAGTTGCTCATTTTATGCCGTGAAACATGAAATTTGATTACTCTTATCATTAGCTTAGCTCACATAGCTACAAATGTTATTAGTAGCCATAAAATTATTGAGGCCCTTTTAAAATCCATTTTTAAAGAGTGTGTGACATGTATTAGCAGATCTGAAACCCTGATTTCAAATACCCTCGCTGGAACATCAGAAACAAAATGTCGAGCTAAGCAACAGTGACAGGGCTTGAGATGTGCTAATGAAGAGTGGTGCCATTGCCTAAGAGAAACATTACACATTATTAACACATTAGCCCACTAAGGCACTGTGCCAGCTGTAATAAGCAACCAATTTGGCATGCTAACTTAGATACACAGGACCATTCAGAAAAACTTCATTCTTTCTTTCCTCCCCAGTGACAAACACATGGTGCAACCTGTTCCCACCTCACTAATGCCCCAAAAATCTCTGCTTAGCTGGGCCCTGATTCCTGTGCAGGTTTGGTCACTACACTATTAATACTTTGACACCAATCTTTCTGATGTGAGGTCCAGTTCACAAATTGGCTACATATATTATCTGCGCATGGGAGTGTGGGAGGGATAAATCATATTCATTATTCACATTCATGAAATTCCAAACACATGGGAAGTACTGATGGTGTCCTTGGGGAGCAAGAAACAGCTTGTCAGAGATATCCAAGTAAAAGGGGTGCAAAATCAATTATGAAAGGAGGTGTTTCCTGCTCTAACAAGCTAATTACTGTACATCAAGTCACAAAAGGAAAACTGATGCTTTTTATTTTTTTAATGGAGGTGCTGTCAGATTAAATCAACTTGGAAGGATGACCGGGTTTAATGTATTCCCTCGGCTGATGCTCTCTTTAACACATTTACATATGCAAATGTTAATATTCTGGCAGGATCCATGAAATAGGGCTGACAGGGCAGAACCTAACAAAACAGTTATGTGACCCTGCTCCTGCAGCTTATTTACGTCATTTACATACGCTGGTAGCTCAGCTCACGCTGAGAGTGATTGGCCTGGGAGCCAGCACTGTGAAAGCAGGAGCATCCCAACAGGGAAATGACACATCCCTGCTGCTGGAAAGATCCATTTTAGGAGACAAACCAAATGTATAAATTGCTAATGAGCTATCCCTTCCTGTCCAGCACAGCTAGCAAAGCTGCAGATGGTTGATTCCTCCTGGGATAATAGGTGAAGCTGGGATATTTGTTAGATGGCTTCCAGGTTATCTGCCAGTAGCAAACAGCCATGCCACGTTTCCTTTCCCACAGCAGGGATCAGAGCAAGGGGTGTTTGCTGCCCTCCTCTACCAGCCCCTTGGGCAGCCACTCACCAGGACGCACTGGCTTTTCTCAGGGCTTGTCCAGGAGAATGCAATGCTTCTCTGCATCCCTGTATCCATTTCTCCATCTGTCTCTGCCTTTTCTTACAGACCCACAAGCCTGAAAAAGCTTGCAGTCAGCAAAAGCTCCCTGTGCACACAAACCTTCATGCTGGGCAGTGATGCTCACCTGTGTTAGGGGTCGAGGCACTAATGTTTCCATTCACTGCTCTCCAAAAGATTAATTGTTTTCCTGCAGCCATCTGCACTGGGGGCCAGGGGTTACACCCTGCCCACAATGATAGTGTGCACAGCCAGCACCCAGAGAGCAGGCTACAGCTGAAGGCTTGCACTGCTCAGCGCCCAGCTGCTCTGCAGCACCAGGCCGGGGTGGCAGGGAGGGCTGGCACTGCCTGCAGTGCCCAGGAGCCCTGTCCCAGGGACCAGCCAGCTCCCTGCCTCTGCCAGCAAGCCCTGGCCTCAGCACAGTGCCAGGGCTGCACCAAGAAAAGGTCACATCACTGCGCACACCTCCAGCACAGGGAACCAAGCCCAGCCTCGGGGCTGGTGCCTCATCAGAGTGGGCTTGGCAGAAAGCAGCCCCAGGGCTTTGGCCACCCCAGAGCTGGCAGCCAGGCCAGGCAGATGAGCAGCTGCCAGGGAAGGGTGCAGGCTGTGCTGTGTCCAGCTGCAGCTCTGCCTGCCAGCCTTTGCAGGCTCTGGGGCATGGCTGCACCCAGCTGTGGCAATCCGCTCGCACCTCTGGCTGAGTACAGCTGAAAGATGGATAACCTGTTATATATTTTCCTACTTTTAACTATTCCCACATGATGGGAGTTTTTCTGGGGTATAGATAATAGGTGCACTCTTGAAGTCTTTATCAGGGCCAGGTTGTCACTGGTCCCTCACACACCAGGTGTACTAGGGAAGATTAGAAGGAGCAATCAGATTTCCATTTGTGCAAAGCAAAGGCAGAAGAAATTTCTATGCTTAGACGTGGTAACAAGTTGCTTTCCATTGTGGTCAACAGGCAAAACCTTCTTTTGGAAGAACAGGAGCATCTTTCACTGCACACCACACACCTGCAGAGCCAGCCAGGAGAGAATGTTGTGTTTTCAGGAGATGTTTCAGCTTGGACACTGCTCCTTCCAAAGAGGAATGTAATCAAACTCCTTACTCAAGCAAAACTGCCAGCATTGCTCCACCTAAATGCAAAGGGAGAAAGGATTCAAAACCTGGTCCAAGATGGGCAAAACACCTGTTTATTTGCCTGTTGTCTTCTCTCCTACTGAGTAAGCATAGGCAATGCTAGGGAAACCATGTAATTCATAAAATGGATTGATATCCTTGAAGCTGTTCAGCTCCTTCTTGAGAAAAATGCACAACCTGTGTCTTACACTCAGATGGATTCACTCACTTGTGGAATTTATCCCTTGATACCATTTTCCAGGCAGCAGTCACACACATCTGCAGACAGCAATTTCCTATTACAGATGCTGCCCATCACCTCCATGTTCCTTTCTTCCACCCACAAGGAATTCAGATGTAGGCAGTTCAGAGCAAGCAGGGACAGCCGAGGGAAGTCTGGCCCCAACTTGCCTGTGATTTAGCACAGACCCAGAAGCACCTCATGGAGAGGGCAGAGTCCAGGCAGCAGTCCTGGCAGCATGCTGTACCCAAGGCCAAACAGGCTGTACAACGGAGCCCTTTTCTCCAGACTCCATTTTTCTGCTGCTCCCAGGCAGAGCCCAAACAGGAATGGGGATGCTGCTAATGATGAGAGGTGTTAGGGGTTCCCCACAGGGAACTGGGGTGGCTGAAACCTCAAAAATTCACCCCAGAGCAGCATGAATCCTTGCAGGCAGATGGGAGCTGGTGCTGTCAGATGCCAGGCCAAGGGGCAAGTGGGGAATAAAGAAATGGGAGCTGCAGGGTGTGAGTGTCAAACCCTGCCTTGCCACACAGGGTCCCCTTGCTCTTTCATGGCTGGAGTAGATGCCTTGGGCCTCTGGGAACTCTCTAAAGAGCCTGTATTGGCCTCACTTGCTGAGATGCACTCTCCAGTGAAGTCTGTCCCCTTGATAAAGGAGAAAATGAAGAAGATAGAGACATCTGCTGGGAAGCTGTCAGGTTTATTAGATACATGCAGGCTTGGGGACGGAGCACCTAGAGGATCTCAAGGAATCTGAGCTCAAAGAAATAAAGGCAACTTCAAAAGGCACAACCAGACCAGCAGAATCACTTAACAACAGCAATTTTTTGCTGGAAATACAATTGAAAACACCTGAGAATCAAATCGGGATTCAGCCTATCCCCCTGGCTGGAATTACAGCTGCTATTGATTCTGGGCACTAGATCTTAGGAAAGCTCCTCTGTAAACTCCTGACACTGGCCATTACAAGTGATCCCAGATGTGAAAGGATTTATGGGATCCCCACACCTTAAAATATGCACAGATTAAAGACTGTGCTGGTTCTAAAGCTAGAGGGAGATGGGGCTTGCTCCCCCTCCTCTGCTCAGTGCTGGGTGTCACAGAGGTGCCACTGGCTGCTGGGGCCAGAGGGGCTCAGCCTGGGGACCACGGAGCCATGGCAGCTCATGGAGATGGAAAAACACATCCACAAACACTCCACAGCAACCCATGTAAGATGACTTACTGTCTCTGTCAGGAAATCCGGTACCAATCACAAGTCAGTGATTTGCTGTTAATGATCCTTACCCAGAGCCCTTTGTCATGACTTGGACTGCCTTGCCAGGGCACAGAGGAGGGACAGGCACACCTTTGTCACTGGCTGCAGGAGAGCAGGTTCTGCCAGGTGCTGGAACCCACTCGAGTTCCTACATGCTCCTCACCAGCAACATCTCCTTTCAGTTTCATCTCACAACTCTCATCCGGGGATCCCAAGGCAGAAATGGGGAGGCTGAAGGATGGAAACAGTACTTGTAGGCTTTGCAAAGAATAAAGCAACCTGGTCCACCTTCCACCCATTCCAGTGCCCCTAATACCAGGGAAAAAAATTATATTGACTTAAGTCAGGAGGAGATCAACCCCTTTGTGCTGCCAAAATGGATGAGGCTGTTCACAGTGGTAAATACCAGGTCAGCTGCATTCAGAGAAGGCAGTTTTTCTTCTGTGGCAAAGGACAGGAGTGTCTCCTCACTGTGTATACCTGTCAGTATCGCTGCAAACAGCAGCATCACCAGAAGGCAGGTTGGTCCTTTATGATTTTCTTGTTATTTGTCTTTAACAAAGCAGTAGTCTTTAAAGTGAAGAAATTAAAATCTACCTGATTGGAAAGCTGAGTGTGTGGCAGCTGGTGGGGTTTGATTTTGAGCAGTGAATAGAGCAAAGAAGGCTGCCAGCTTGTGTTCACACACGTCTCTGAATCATCTGTGAGGTCTCAAAACTAATGATCAATATGCTGTCTGTTGTGGTAAACAGACATTTTTAAAAGATTCTTGCTTCATAGTCCACAGAAGAATTTGATTTCCATGCCTATTAAATAATGATAGATTTTATGACAGCAAATGTAAGATCTGTCATGTGACTGGGATAAACTTTGGCTGGTAATCCAATATCTGACCCTACAGCAAACGAGTGTTTCACATCTCCAGGGCAGCACCCACCCTGCTTTTACACCCTCATGGGCTGCACTGTCCCTTCTCCGGGGACCTCACCAGCCTGCTGCCAGCTCCTCCTAGGCAAGGGAGAACAACAGAGCACTAAAATACACCAGCATTCCCTGCATTTCTAAATAGCTGAGGGATGAGGCTGTAAGGGGAGCCACTCAGATTTGCAGCTTCATTGCAGGCGAGGCATCATCTCCTGTTCTTGTGTGTATTTTAATGTAGGGATTGATGCCATGTTCCTGTGCATGCTCAACTAATAACACCCATGGTTGTTCTCATGTTTTCTTGGCACATCTATCACAGTTTTTTGCCTTTGTCTAATGCCATGCTCTGTGCTTGGCCAGGGGCTGTCAGGAGGGATGTGAGCTCACAGGGGTACATCATGTCTGCCCCAGGGAGGTCCCAAAGCACAGGGCACTCTTCTTTAGAGGAGAACTTCACTTTTTGCCAGCAGGTGAGAGACTGAGTCAGCACAAGTAACAGATATCCTGAGCTTCTCACTAACAAATTAACAGAGCTCAGGAACAGAAAGGCAACTTCCCAGGACCTACCGTCATGTGAGTGAGCTGTTGCCACACAAATGCCTTAAAAATGACAGCCCAAGCCCCAGATGAGCTGTTTGGAACTCCACAAATCCCTGCACTACTCTGGGTGACATTTTCTATTGCTTCCACAGCCTCTATGGTGAATAACTTGCAAGACTGTTACAGACAAGAGCTCCAAAGAGCTGCTCAAGCCCTTCAGAAAAACAAAGCTCTGTGATCATTAGCAAACACTTGTGATGTGTTACCATGTTGAAAGAGAAAATTACTACCCTTCAGCAGCAAACAGTAAGTATATCAAACATGAAAATCTACCAAACATACCAAATGCTGATGTCAGGAGGGGTATACAATCTGTCCTTGAAATGAAGGACATAGAGGGGTTCACTTGCTAGGTATAATCCCACTAAAATTATAAATATTGTGGGTTTTCATGAGACAGAGGAATTTGTTTTCATTGAAAGAGAATGAAAACTCATTCTTCATTGTCCTGATTCAAAGGCAGGAATCTCTCCATCTCTGAATACATGTGAAATCTGCTCTGGGCAGAGCAGCCCAGCGTCAGGTGATGTGGCCAGAGACCTCTGATTTGGGGCACCGTGTCAGAATCCTCCTGGGCAGAAGCCACAGCTCAATCTCCGCCTCAGCTGAGCTTCTTAACACACCCCAAACAAGGAGGAAGGCTGTCAGGGAGACTCTGCAAAAGGAGTCAAACGTGACAAGACCCCCTTTTGTACCCTCAGGGCTCCCCTGAGGGAGGAAGGGGCAGGGAATGAGATGCTCAGATTGCCCTAGCCACTTCTGGGGCAAACATTTACTTTAGATTAAGTGGCATGTAAAGAAGAGAGGAGCCCTCTCTGGCTGGCTGCTAGGGTTGATAGTTAAATATTTATAATGTCCAAATTAGCATAGTGGAAACTCAATTCATCAATTTGTTCTGGTGTGTTTGTAGGAAGGAGCGGGGCTGTGGGGCCCGGCAGGAGGTGCAGCCGTGGGTGGGCAGGGCGCGTGTGCCGGCCCCGCAGCCC
>NW_005054313.1:5373850-5374121 GCF_000277835.1 Geospiza fortis | reverse complement strand
CAGAGCGGTGGGGAGCAGCCTGGTCAGGCAGCGCCAGCCTGGGGCTACCCGGGTGGGGGCTGCAGGAGGGCTGGGGCTGCCCTGGAAGGGTTAAGGCTTTTCAGGCCAAAATCCCCCAACAGAAGGCAGGGTCAGCCTCGGAGCTGAAATCTAAGTGCTAATGACTGATGCCCTTCACCCCTCGGCTGCCTCCAAAGGCGAGTGGCCTGGATGGGCCGGGGCCGGAGAGCATTTAACATTTGAACTTCTCCCGGTCGGCGAGGCAGCAGGC
>NW_005054313.1:5372301-5373565 GCF_000277835.1 Geospiza fortis | reverse complement strand
CCTCTGCCACATGACAAAATAGCACTAAATCCATGGAGACCTGACCAGTACAGAGCGCCCAAGGCCTCCTGCTGCTCCTGGCAGTGCCAGGACAGAGGAAGGAGCTGGGCTGGGCTGTCAGGGCTCCGTGGGGACGTGGGGCAGCCACAGGGAGCCTGGCCAGGGCAGGCACAGCTGTGAGCGGCCCCTTCCCCTGCCTGCGCCCCCAGGGCTGCCCTAGGTCCCCTCCGTGCCTCTGGCCGGGGGTTCTGGACGTGTCCTGCCCTGGGAGGAGGATGCCACAGGTGACAGGAAGGGCTCCATTGCAGCTGCCAAGGGCTCTGTGGAAATGCTCGGTGGTGCCAGCGTGGCCCTGCCCTGTGCCCTTAGCCGTGCCAGCTGCCTCGCAGGCAGGGCTGGCAGCCCGGGCTGGGCGCTGGGGAGCAGAGGCTGTGCAAGCGCAGCCCCCCGCTGCAGCCCGCTGTCCCTTTAACGGAGAGCCGTGATTCCCACAATTACTGGGATTACAAGGAAAGGGTTATCGATTTGCAGCCTGCACTGTGTGATCAGCGCCCGGGCGCCCCCCCCTCACAACCCACCTCTCCTACTGTAAGCACGAAACCATTTATAAATGTTTTATTTCACTGATCGCCTCACCCTTGCTGCATAATAATAACCCCAGCAGCACGGCGATATATTCTCTCCACTCCCCCTCTCCCTGTGCCCGCAGCCTGCAAAAGGCACCAACGTGATATGCAGCAGCCCCTGATTTGTGTGTATGTTTTAATTACCGCCGGAGAAACCTGTACACAAGCATAAAAAAGGGTGAGGGAAAGGGAGAGCAGGCCCAGACGGCGGAGGCAATGGCAGCCTAATGCACCGCTGGCTGACAGCGACTTCCGCTCAGGCACCTTCTCCAGATCGAACCCTTCGATTGTAACTGAAACAATTTGCATACTGATTCCTCTCATAGCCTCCCGATCCATAACCAGCCAGGCAGCTATTCAAATGCAAGTAGCATCCCTAAATGCAAGGCTAGACTGACCAAAATGCGCTGTCCTACAAGCAGGAGGAGAAGAAAAAACCCTTGATTATTATTTCTATTTTTGTTCCTTTTAACCTTTAAAAGGTTTAGCTGGAAGCTGTTGGCTTATGGCTGGGAATGTAAGGGAAAGAATTGATCCTGAACTGGACTTAAAGATGGAGCAAAATGGGGCGCTGAAGAGATTTTTCGTTGTGGTTTTTTTCTTTTTTCTTTTTCCTATTTTTATTTTTACCTGAGTCA
>NW_005054313.1:5371892-5372291 GCF_000277835.1 Geospiza fortis | reverse complement strand
TTGGGAGGAAAAGAGGATCCATCCTCTCTCCCACCCCCTTTCTCCCCCAAAACCATCTCAGCTCCTGCAGACCCAGGGAATACACAGATTGCTGCCTGTGCCTCTGCCTCTGGTGCCTGTTGGCCTGATGAAGATCGTGTAATTCTGGCTGTAAATTCTTGCGTTTAAGTTGGTCCAATAAAAGATCTCTCCTACACCTTGTGAGGGTTTGGTGCTTTATTTTTTTAACGGGACTGGCGTGGCAACGGCGGCGGTTGCCTTTTTTTTTTTTTTCATTTTTTCCCTTCTTCTTTTTCTTCCTCTCGTTCTCATTTGAAATTATGCAGATAGATTTTTTTTTTTTTACTTTGAGTTTTCTCCTCCTAGGGACAAATCTAGGAGGCGAGCCCGCAGCGGATG
>NW_005054313.1:5370699-5371554 GCF_000277835.1 Geospiza fortis | reverse complement strand
GGTCCCGGAGCACCGGCAGCCTCCATGTTTGGAGCTGCTCCTTGCTAAATTCACCGTGAATGTCCCCGAAATCGATGACGATAATTTTCTGCTAATAAGGGCCCCGCTTTTATTTCAGCTGGGCTAAGCAGCGCTGCGACGGCCATTGCGGGTCGGGGGATCGATTGCGAGCAGGTTCCTCCGCAGGTTGGTGCGCTGCACAGCCCAGTCGCACGGATTCCCGAGCGTGTGCCTGCCGGCTCGCTGTACGCGGGAATAAACGATAGAGATGCGTAGATATTTTATTATTTAGCGGCAGCCGAGGGAAAGTTTTTAGGATGCCGTGGAGCTGGCTGGCTCCTCGTCCCTCTAAAATTCCCATTTGCCTCGGGCTACGACCTGTTATTTGACCTTTAGACACCCCGGAAGGTAGCTGAGTTTTTCTTTCGAAATAGAAATAAGCCGACGTGGTGGGATGACATGGCCAAGGGGAGCCGGGCCCGGGCCGGGCCGGCCCTGCCTTCGCAGGGCGCACGAACAGGGAGAGCTCTCGGGCGGGGGCCGGGGCTGAGCCCAGGGTGACACGCGTTCATTTTGATTTCATTTGAAGACATTTGATGGTTGTAGATCTTTCTCTGGTTTGTTGCATCACCACAGCTCACTCCTTAAAACAGTAATTCAAGATGTAAGTAAAAGTGTTTTCATTTTTATTGATCCTGCTAACATCTTTCATTACCCAACACGTAACCACAACAAATGATTGCTCATTTGATACGCAGAATTTTATCGACGCTCTCCCAGGCCGGGGCGCGGATCCTAAATCCCGGCGGCGTTAGGCGCGGTGCCGCGTAGCGGCCAGGACGGCAGGGTGGGCGC
>NW_005054313.1:5369035-5370360 GCF_000277835.1 Geospiza fortis | reverse complement strand
CGCGCCGCCGGCCCCGCTCCTCCTCGGCCGCCACACGCCCGGCAGCGCCGGCAGCCAGGCGGCCCTTCCCTCTCCTCTTCTCTTCTCCCTCTCATTTCTTAAAAATACACTAATTAAATATTTTTTAAAGGAGAATTTTGTTTAAAAAAATACAAATAGAAATTACCAAATCTTTGGGGCTAATAGAGAACACAGAACGATTTGAAACGGCAGATCCTGTTTTATTTGCATGACCCCTTTCAGCTAACGGCGTGAAAGGTTTTTCAGCCAGCAAACAAATGCTACTATTTTAACTCTCTTTGAGAATATTATTTTTGCTCTTAATACTAGAATAGAAGGCAGGTTTATGAGGGAGAGGCTCGAAGAATTGGTTTCGATGCAAGAGACCTACAGTGAAATTAAACTAGGTGGATTCTTTATTAAATGATTTTCGGTCTTCTGTGGTTTTATGAAAATAAAAGGGAGCACTTTGTCATTTTTAACAATGTAAGTAGCCAATAAATCTAATTTTCACATTGATTTCTGTAGGAATTAAGTGATATCTACACTATCTGCTGTGAATTGTTTTTGGAAACAAGTGCGACTTTCTCCTGGCGGAAGCTTTTTTTAAAAATAGTAATTACAAAAATATATATTTTAAAAGTATTTCTTAAACCATTAGGTTTTTATAGTAGGGGGAGAAGTTATCTATGAGATTGATCATGTATATCTGAGACGGCATCTAGACAAAGAATTTTATAAAATGCGCTAGGACAGGCAAAGGAAGAACATTGCATGAAAAAATGTCTAATACGAATAATTACAGAGGCGAAGATTTTACAGAACCCTCGGTCTGGCGTTCGCGGAAGGGGAGAAAAGGATAAAAAAAAAAGTGACGGACTATATTCGCTCATACATGTAACTAATAAAGATCTCAGCTGAGAACCCAGGGCGCTGCGAGCAGCGCTGCCAGATTAAAACGTGTCCCTGCCTTAATTGCTAACTCGGCGCCACGTGCTGCCTGCGCGGCCAGGTGCCCTTCCCGGGGCCTGGCACAGCATCACCTCCGTGCGCCCGCGGGGATTTAACAGCGCCTTTCCCTGAATAATCACCCCGAAGAATAGTGTTCACCAAAGCGCTATTGATCCCCATTGTGTTCCAGTCCGTGGGTTCGGACAGCCCGCGCCGCCGTGACCCCAAGGATCACTTCTGTTTCGGGGTACCCGCGGGGGCGAGGAGCGGTGGGCAGGGCAAGAGCCCCCTCGGCTCGGCCCGGTGAAGGGAGGGGGCACCGGGGCAGCGGCTGCTGCCCGCGAACACCGGCTCCGCGGGGGAGACTCGGCCCG
>NW_005054313.1:5367822-5368930 GCF_000277835.1 Geospiza fortis | reverse complement strand
AGCGCGTCCTTTGCGCCCCGGGAGTGTTTTCCTGCGGGTTTCCCGGGGCATCCTCGCAGGATCCACAGCCCAGGGTTGCCGCCTGCCGCGCCGCCACCGCGTGTTTCGTGCGTGAATTGTGCGTGGACCGCACATCCCCCTGGGGCCGGGGGCCGCCCCGGCGAGGGGCAGCGCCCCGCCGGTCCCAGCCTGCCTCCGAGAAGGCGGCAGTGTAGAGTTCAAACGCATCAAACTATCAGAAGTCATTTATCCGGTTTCATAAATAATGTTCTTATTATCTGCAGCCCCCTTAATTCATGCTCCTGTCCTCTTGATTGCGGGGTTTCAGCAGATAAAAAGTTTATAAGTTGGTCGGGTTCTTGTTTTCCTTTTTCCATCATTAACATCTTTAATATAAGCTATCAATAACCCTGTCGTTTGGAGCATAGCTTCACAGTATTGATTTGCGCAGCTATTCATCTCTGCCATAGAAGACACGGAATAATTTTCGCATTACAGTAGCTTGGATTTGCTTTTAATTCATATTTAAAGCTGCAACTGGCTCTGTGGAGCTCTCTGCGAAAGACTAGAGGCGCCTAATTAATAATAAGTTAGAAACGAAGGAAGGCACCAGCGGATAAATAATTAATACAGACATCTCTGTCTCTTTGAGTATTGCTACTTTAAAAATTTAGACTTACCAGGGCCATACTGTAAGTCTGCAAGTTATATTGAGGAGATGATTTAAGAAAGCTATTTTTTTTTCCTGAAATACAATGCTAAATTATTTACGGTGTTTTGCAATCTTCCATAAGTTCCTTCATTAACAAGCGCTGCGGTTTGCTCCGGGGGGTGCGGGAGAGCGCGGCTGCAGAGGGACCGCGGCGGCTCGGCCGGGCAGCGCCCGGGGCTCGCTCGGTGCCCTCTCCCAGCTCGGCGTCCTTCGGCCGGCCAGACCCCACCGTGGGGGCTCCAGAGGGGAGAAGGGAAGAGCCCAGCGCCCTTAGGCGAGTGGCATGGGCCGGCTGGGAGCGAGTTCGGTCACCGCGCTGCCGACCCTGGGTTCCACGAGGCTCCCCTCGGGCAGAAGTCCGGGCCCGGGGGAGAGGGTTCTGCGGGAGGGGGGAAG
>NW_005054313.1:5365814-5367427 GCF_000277835.1 Geospiza fortis | reverse complement strand
CCGCGCTGGGGCCGCGGCCCCGGCGGGGCGGCCACGTCGGGCGGGCCCCGGTGCCCGCGCGGTGTTCGCTGGCGTCAGGCGGGAGATTACGGCCGTTTCATGGTGTCATTAGCTCGGATTTAAAAAGCACACACACGCCACGCAATTCAAACAAGCAAAGTTGCGTTTTAAGTCCGCTCCGAGTATCTGCTGATCAAATAAAGACTTAAGGGCGGTAACGATTATTCTGTTAAATATATGGTACTTGACTGCACAAGCAGTAATTGATTAGCGCACCGAAATGAGCTCTCTCCGGCGCTCGCCCTTCGCCAATGGGGCGGGAAGCTCCGCGGGGGAACCACGCCGGGTCCGCGACGCGGGGACCCCACGCACGGCACCCCCGACGGCGGAGAAGGGAGGCTGCGGGGAGAGTGCCGGCCTCGTCTGCCCTGTCCCGGGCTTCTGCGAGCCCGTCCCGGGCTCCCGGGACACCCTGCAGCTGAGACGGGACCGGCGTGGTCGGGCCCGAGGTGCTGCTCTGTCCTCCGCGCCGGCGGCTTTTGCGCACCGAGCCGCTTCGTCGTTGGGTCAGACCAGAGTAACGGAAAAAATATTTTAAAAATAAAAGATGCACGTAGGGCTGGGGGGAGCTGGGTGCGTTTATACGGCCACTCTTTTCTAAGGTTAGAGATTGAACCTCGACGGAGGCCGGCGTGTCACAGGACTCTCCACATTGTTAGCAGTCGGGTTTATACTCATTTCTTGAAGAAAAATTGGATGTTGCAATTTCCTACAAACTCGAGGAAGTAACATATTCGCCGTGACGTTTGCTTTGATAACTAATCGCTAAATACACGGAGATTAAATATTTTTAATTAAACTGTAAATTGTGTACAGATATTGATAATGAACAAGCTGACAATGTTTCGATTAGATCTGTGACATCACCTTGCGTTGGCTTGGGAAACAATCACAGCTGTTTTCTTCGGTCTCAAAACGTTCTCGATTATTTTATTTTATTACTGTATTTTATTGCATTTTATTTTTGTATTCTATTGTGTTTTATTTTATTTCATCCTAAACATTTTCTGAGGTCATTGATTAGGTTTCAGGTTTATTTTTTCTTCTTTGGCAGATATACATCTCCTTATCTATTCCTCGCTATCAGAAATTGAGATACTGTCAGCGTTAACGTTACAAAAATTTAGAGAGTTGTGGAGGAGTTTAGGACTGGGGATGGCTGGGGTGGTAGGAACAGTGCGGGACCTGTACGTGGGATTTTTTTTAGCTCAAAATAAAATACAGGGAACTCCTTGTGCACAGGGAAAATTAACGGTAGTAAGCAATTGATTTCTTTCGGAGACGGGGTTCAGTATCTCAGAATTCTTAAAATATTGGCATGTATGTGTGTATGTGTGTAAATTTCGGGAAATACATAAAACAGCTGTGGAAATTCTGAATTTACAGAGGCGAAATTATACTCGCTTGCAGGGCCATACACCCAACACACAGACGATAGTTGAGATTCTAAAAGTTTCCTGCGAGCCTCGCAGCGCCTGGTGATTTTTGAGCTCCGAGCGCAGGCACACGTAGGCTGTGCACCCGCAGCCACGCTCGGGGCCGGTCCCGGTGCA
>NW_005054313.1:5362856-5363817 GCF_000277835.1 Geospiza fortis | reverse complement strand
CACCCGCGCTCCATGGGCATGGCGTCCATCCTCGACGGCGGCGACTACCACCACCACCACCGGCCGCCCGAGCACGCGCTGACCGGCCCCCTGCACCCCACCATGACCATGGCCTGCGAGACACCCCCCGGCATGAGCATGAGCAGCACCTACACCACGTTAACCCCTCTGCAGCCTCTACCTCCCATCTCGACGGTCTCGGACAAGTTCCCTCACCACCACCATCACCATCACCACCATCACCATCCCCACCAGCGGATACCGGGCAACGTGAGCGGCAGCTTCACGCTCATGCGGGACGAGAGGGGTCTGGCGTCTATGAACAATCTCTACACCCCCTACCACAAGGATGTTACCGGCATGGGGCAGAGCCTCTCTCCGTTGTCTGGATCGGGCCTGGGGAGCATCCACAACTCCCAGCAAGGGCTGCCCCACTACGCTCATCCCAGTGCCACCATGCCCGCCGAGAAAATGCTCACCCCAAACGGATTTGAAGCCCACCACCCTGCCATGTTAGCCAGGCATGGCGACCAACACCTCACCCCCACCTCCGCTGGCATGGTGCCTATCAACGGGATCCCACACCACCCCCATGCCCACCTGAATGCCCAGAGCCACGGGCAGATCCTGGGCTCTGCCAGGGAGCAAAACCCTTCTGTAACTGGTTCGCAGGTCAACAGTGGAAGTAATTCAGGGCAAATGGAAGAAATCAATACCAAAGAAGTAGCTCAGAGGATCACCACCGAGCTCAAGCGGTACAGCATCCCCCAGGCTATCTTCGCCCAGAGGGTGCTGTGCCGCTCTCAAGGGACGCTCTCAGACCTGCTGAGGAACCCCAAGCCCTGGAGCAAGCTCAAATCCGGCCGGGAGACCTTCCGCAGAATGTGGAAGTGGCTCCAGGAGCCGGAGTTTCAGCGGATGTCTGCTCTGCGGCTTGCAGGTGAGCCCGCTGCGGGGTGTT
>NW_005054313.1:5359327-5362170 GCF_000277835.1 Geospiza fortis | reverse complement strand
GTGAATGTCTCTCGCCGACACAAGCCGGCCGTGTCGCGGCTTCGCTGCCCCGCAGCCTCGCCCCGCTGTGGGCGCTTGCTGCCCGGGGTGCTCCCGAGCGGGTCCCGTATTGTCTGCTCGGAGATGGCCGTCCCGGCCCGGACCTGTGCTCTGCTGCCTCCCCAAACCCTCCCGTCTGCGCTCCGGGTGCAGAACTCGGCTTTAATATACCGTCAGTGAGGGTTTGTTAATTAAGTGATAGGTCTCCATTAATTTGTCCCTGGAGAACGCAAGACAGTCAATCCGAGTTGGAGCCAGGGTCACTGATCCGTTTCACAGACAAAAATAAGGGAAGGGCCAAATCTTTCTCCTTTCAAAAGCACAACGGGTCTTGCGCTTTCGACTACCGAGGCGGTGAGAACTTGCGAGCGCTCCCCGAGTGTGCAGGGACGCGGCTGGGCCACCACCGTGCTCCGTGCCTGTTTTCAGTCAACCACCTTGTTCCTGAAACCTAAAGCTGAGCTAGGAAGGGTCCGGGGCAGGGCCTCCCTCCCCGCTGTAGCCGGCCCTGAGGTGCCCGCCGGTGGGAGGACGTTGCTCTCTTTGGCTTCTACTCCTGCGGAGTCGGTTTCAAAGGTCTGAGCTCTCAGAACTGCCCTTTCCGCCTTCCCTTTCTCAGCAGCCACCCCACCAGCGAAAAACCCTCGTCTTGCTGGTGCTACCCAGGAGAGGAGGATGGAGTTTGTGTTTCCAATCTCCCCGTAACGATTGCTAAGGCGAACTTTCTTCGATTTGGAGCGTGCTTTTACGACAATTTGGTCGACCTGAATCTCCGCTCATTTGCATAGATCGATACTGGAAACAACCCCTCGATTCGGAGCCTGCTGGCATCCCTTCCCTGGCGCTGCCGGCCGGGAAGCTCTGCCAGCCCCGGCTGCTGCAGGCCGGGAGGGAGGCAGGGAGGGAAGGAGGGAGGCGGCCGCGCTCTGCCCAGCTGCCGGGTCCGGAGGGTCCCATTGTTCGCTGCTGCCCCCAGACCGCCCCTTCTTCCAGCCACCTCAGCGCTGCCCTCTCGTAAACGGATCCCGGTAATCCCGTTAGAGAGACAAAGCCTCATTATTCCGCCTTCCCTTTCCGATGAAACCCCAAGGCTGGCACCTTACAGAAACAGCTTCCCCGGGGCCGAGAGGGGCTGGCAGCACGGGGGGGTCGGGATGTACCGCCCGCAGCGCGGTGGCCGCGCCGCGCAGCCTGCGCGCCCTTCCGCGCCCCTCCGCGCCGCGCTGCCGGCGACCGGCTCTAAATGCATAAAGTATCGATTTTATTTTGTGCAGGTTTTAAATGTGTGATGATCTTACTAAGTGGTAAAAATCTGCCCCGATTGATATTGATGTATGAACATCAATTCAAAATAACATAAATTACTGCGGCCGACGCAAATTAAATTTCACGTCCAAATTATAACTCACTCCCGGGCGTTTAGAGAATTATCAGGTAGATAAATACCCAGAGCCGCCTTCATTTCTTCCCTTTCTGATTTCCTGCAGACAACAACCGGGAGGCACTGAGGGGGATGGAGCCTGCTTATTTTAGGCCTCGCGGTCTCGCCTTGCACTTTATCTTGAGTATTTGCCCCTTCCAGCCGTCCCTGGGGGATTCCTACCTCCCAGATTACAGAAGCTCCGACAAATAGAAGAAAAATTGGTAGTTACATGGAAGCAGGATTGAGGTCTTGACACTTCCTGGGCTGTCTCTTGAAATGTAAGCAGAACTGCTAATTGCAAAGCTGACCTCTTCCAGCCTCCATCTTATTCATCCCATCTCCCTTCTCTTCTCTGTTCTTTTTTCCTTTGTCTGTCCCACTCTCTCTCTCCTCTCTATCACTGAATATTTATCTATTTGACTGTCTCTCTGTTAGTCTTCCCTCCCTCTCCCTCACCTTCATTGACATTTGGAAGGGCTGTGAAAGGACGCCGAAAAAATAAATACAATTAAAAGAAAAAGTACCTCCCTTCTGCAGCCTGCTGGGATTTAAGGCTGAATTCATTTCAGTTTGTTGAATTTTTTTTCATGTGTATGAGAAAGAGGAAACAGGAGAGGATAAAGTAAGAGAAATACCCCGACTTTGTCTTGTTTAGGAAAAAATAATCTGCTTCGAGCCATTCATTGTTGGACCTGCGACTGCCCGCCGGCCCCCGCCGTCCCCCCGGGGCCCCGCCGCTCGGGAGGAAGGGTAGCGGCCGGGGAAAACGCGGCAGAGACACATTTTGTGAAGGCGCCAGAGGAGTGTAAGGGAGCCCGAGGTTCCTTAGAACCTACTGCCAGAGGGGGTGCTTTGCCGATGGGCGCCCTCTGAGCGGGCTCGTCCCGAAGATTCCCCCGTGGGGCTCCCCGAGCGGGTCAGCAGCGAGAGGCGCCGTGGGGAACCCGCGGCTCTCAGGAGGGGACAGGCCCGTCCCTCCAAAGCTGCTCCATGTTTGCCTGCCACCTGACTGCTATTTTTCATAGCTGCACCTCTTTTTCTCCCCTCCTCCTATCCTTTCTCCCTCCCAGTGTGAATCCCGGCTAAGCTGAAGCCTTGGGAAGCCGGCGAGAAATTCTCGCCAAATTAACTGTAAAGAAATCGATGGAGTAATCAGAGCGTTTTCCACATTAAATATGAAATCTAATGACGCCATTTGCACCTCTCGCCCGCCGCCGCCCCCGAGCGCACCGGGAAGGTCTGGGCCGCCCCGGCCCCGGTGGCCTCATTAGGGGCTGTTTAATATTTACCCTGCGGGCACTTTGCATAAAGGCGTTTGCATCAGGGAGGCGGGGGGCATCGACCGGGGCCTTCACCGGCGACACTCCGAGCGCGGACCGGG
>NW_005054313.1:5356157-5357759 GCF_000277835.1 Geospiza fortis | reverse complement strand
GCCCTGGGGGCACCTGTTTTGGGCATGAGTGCCTTCGAACTGCGTGGCCAGAGGGGAAGCGAGCTTCCCCCAGCACGGTAACTCAGCCGGAGGGGCCGGGGTGCCCCAGGAGGAGAGGCGCGCGGCACCGGGATTGTGCCCGCGGCAGGGGAGAACCGTGTGCCCGCGGCAGGTGACACCGGTAGGGAGCCCGGGCTCCTGTCGGTGCTCAGCTGGGTTCTGGCGTGTGCGATCTGCCTTTTATGTAGCCGGGAAGGAACGTGATAATCAGATTGAGACAAAATCATCTGGAAATCCATAGGCCAGGTATGCTCCGGTGCCTGGCTTTGCCTGTACCGGCACTAACCCACCGCTCCGGCTCTGCCTCAGGCAGCCTTCACCTGTGCGTGTAGCCGAAGGGTCCGCATAAACTCCACACGAGGGACGAGAACTCCGGGAGTTCTAAGGTGACTGAAGCGTAGGAGCTGTTGCTGAGGTGCTGGTGAATTTCACCTGAAGACTACAGGCATCGAGGGGAGTTTTTCCTGAGCACCGACCGGGACTCAGCATGGCCGCGTGTCGGGCGCTTCCATGATCAAATCGATAAATGTAGATTCGCGTTTCAGACATAAATCTACCTGGATTAATCATACCCGGACAGAAAAGTGACCGATGCTGACAGACTCTCTTTGGAAACGCAGCTGACTTGAGCCGTTTTGCTTAAGAAGAAGTCAGTTTTATGATGCTGAAAGATTAATTTATAGGAACTATTTATTAATAGTTTTCATTCCCCTCCACCTCATTTTAGGGCGATAGGGAGCCTCAGTGGTGACATTTTCCGTGCAGCCCAAACGGAATTAAAGCTCGATGGACGGCTGCTGTTCCGCAGGGCTGCGGGCGTCACCGCGGGGCGCAGAGCGCGGCTGGGGGAGCTGGAAATGCTGCTGCTTCCCATAGAGGAAGGTAGTGAATCGGGTGGCACAGGGGGCTCTTCCTTAACGCTTCAGTGCAGAAAGCCACTGAAGTGAGCCCGGGCTCGGGTTTTGGATGTTTTTAGGGTGCAGAATTCTGCACTCGTTGCCACACGCATTAGAAACCCGTCGATACGAACTGAGCCACAGGCGGGAGAGTTGCCCGCAGCCCTTTTCCCCCGTTTCCCCCCGCACAGGCAGGCTGCCAAACGGCTTCCCTCATGTCCTCCCCAACCGGAGGAACTTCTTTATGCCATCACTGACTAATTTCTCCTTTATTTGAAACATATCTCGTTATTTTGAATATATTGGAATTGACGGAGAACTTAACAATTGGAGCCGGGGAAGCGGCAGCCGGCAGGAGCGGAACCAGAGAAACGACCCGAGTTTGTCAGTGAATCTGGCGATGCTCAATGTTGCAGTGAAGGTTTTGCGTCGTTTCCACCTCTCAGAAACTCAGTTTTCGGCTGCTGTAGCAAAGTCTCTGCCTGGGGATGCGGGAGGGGGCGGAATGTGCCGGAGTCAGCACCCGAACGCCTCGGAGGCCCACGGGGGGATTCGCTCCCACAGCTCGGAGCCGGGGCCAGCGGGCCGGGTGCGGCTCCGCTCCGGGGTCTGTCCCGCGGGGCGGGGCTGCCGGGGCGGGCCGGGG
>NW_005054313.1:5350901-5355474 GCF_000277835.1 Geospiza fortis | reverse complement strand
GGCGCGGGGCGGGGGCCGGGCCCGGCTGACGCGGGTAAAATATTGATGTAGTCGCAAAAATCGTTCATTAAGGCAATTTAATCTTTGCTATTAAATGTCCTTTCAATTCATTTGGGGTAATTAAGATGCAGTTTAAGTGATTAAATTCTAATTACTTATGCTATGCTAAGAAATATTTGTCACAGTAATATGGTTAACTAAAGAGCTAGCTAAAGAATTTTAACATTTGCTTTAAATGATATCGCAGGGAAATCAGGTGCTTTCCCCTGATTGATCCACTTAGCAACACATTGTGTAACGGTGATGTCAGCTTGCTGAAGTGGTTACAGATCCATCAACACCGAGTTTGTGTAAACCCTGAATCCCCGACTGCTGAGTCAGCACTCCTCAGTCACATTCACTTCATTATTCCAGGGGCAGCAAATTAAGGTCACTCATTTTAATACAGTGCCCAGGAGTGAGATGTTTACCGTTCTGGTTCAGCTGGGATCTGTGTGTTGGTGGGGTGATGTCATCCTGTGAGATTCCCATACACAAACGTATTTTCATCTCTTTTGATGTTATGAAACAACAAAAGAGTATTCCCTGGATTTGATGGCAGAGAAATGAGACACAAAACAAAGGTATATGGAAACATCTACACCCTGAATAAGCACAAATACAAACCACTAGAGAAGCAAGTGCCAATTGCTGAATGATGCCAGGATTAAAAAGAAAGAATTTAGTGTGGACTCACATTTTGGAGTAGACATTTCAGAGCATTTCATGCTCTTGTCAGCTGAAAGGACAAAACTTTGGGGAGCAACCTGGGTCACCCAGGTGGGCTTTCATCCCTGAAAGGCTGTGCAGGGCCTTACCCCATAGTGGGCTGGAGCTGAAGGGAATGCTCTCCCAAGCCTCGGTGCTGCCTGTGACCTGCTGCAGCAGGAGCTCATGGCCACGAGCTGCCTCACAGTGGAGCCTGTCTCACAGAACGCCTTTCCAGAGGAATTCCATTTCCCAAGCACCTTTGAGGAACCTGGGTAGTGCAGGGGACCACTAAACTGTGGTGTAACAGAACGAATGTCACCCAGCAGTTGTGGTTATTAATCAGGTCAAACAGATTTGCTTGGGTTTAGTTCGTGTGGGGTCATCTAACCCTCAGGTACCCTGTGTCTCCTATACCCTTTTATTTTGTTTTCATATGCCCCCAAATATGAAGTTTTTGATAATTGGGAAAGGTCTGTTGTTTGTGTGTCTCTCTGCAAGCCCCAGAGGTGTTATTCACATGATAAGGATGTAACTTATCACACTTTATTGTGAGTTATTGCCACCATGAATTTACCATAAGCTTTTGGCTACTGGTTTCCCCTGAGCTGTTGTAGCCAGTGTGATTAGAACTATCTGTGATGGCCAAAGTCCTCCAGCAGTTTCAGCCTCCTGAGGAAGCAGATGCTTCTGCTTTCTCCACCAGAATGTAGAGCCTCCTGCACAAGAATATCCTTCAGGATATTCTCCAGTCAATACCAGTGAAGTTTTCACTCTCCACACGTTATTGGATGCTGTGTGATGTTTTAAAACTAGAAGCAGGTGATTTGGAAAGGGATTCCTAGATGGAGGCAGTTCAGACTGTAGCTGAGGTTTCTAGACCTGACACAACAGAGATTAGAAAATATATGTAAAGAGAGACTTCTAAAAGGGCTTTTTATGTCTTTAAGACAGTCCTGAACACACGAGGTTGGGATAACCAAAAGGTTTTTGCAGGAGAAGGGGTAAAAGACATAATCTCATACAAGGCTCTTGGTGGCCATCGAGTGATAGTGGCTTGTGGCCAGCAGTGCCTGTGAGGGCACGGCTCTCTGGGGCCTGAGACCCCAAACCCACCATGTGCCTCGGGATGTGCACTCCCCCGTGCCCTGTCAGAGCTTGTTCTGTGCTGGCACCACCGTGGGCCACCAGCTGGGCAATGCCTCTCAGGGAGAGTCGCCCTCTGACGCCAAAAGCACCCACAGGGCTTGGGGCAGGGCTTGCCCAAGTAAAATTTCCCGTTGTTGTTCTCTCTGCTTCAGTGACACTTGTCCAAAAAAGCAACCAGCAGAACTTGTGGTGAGTTGATATTTTATTTTGTTCACAAACCAAACCAGAACCCACGGGAAATTAGGTTTATTGACAGCATCACCAGTTTTATTCTTCTGTTTTTTGGGTTAGAAAGGAAAACTGGAGTTTGCCAGAAACAGCTTGGCAGGTGTGTGCACACCAAATTCTCCTGAAACTGATGTATAGTAATCAGGGTTTTTTCCTTCCATTTTAAAAATAAATCCATCCTCTAGGGTTGAAACACTAGATGAAGCATCAGGGTTTACACCTGAGCTTACTCTAATCTTGACTTTGACACTGGCTGAATAACGCTGTTTGTATCACAGATAGGCAAAACATCCTCTGCACTGTCTCCACCTAAAGATGCAATCAGTGCATTTTCACAGGGACAGGGTCCTGTTCCCACCCCTGGCAGGGCAGAACTGATCCCACTGTGCTGCACCCAGCTGGGGCTGCAGAGGTGGGAGCCCATTTCTGCTCCATGCCCAGGCAGCTGGGCCTCCCTGGCATGCACAGACCTTACAGGGCCTGGCGAGTTTACTTGACCAAATCCCTCGGGTGACTTAGAAGGAACAAAGGGAGGCAAAAATAGATTGATGGGTTGTGTCAGGAGAATTGCAAGTGTCAAAAATATCTGTTGCTCAGGGCAGAGGAAGATGGAAGTGACTGGGAGAGGCCAGAGTTCAGGACTGGATTTATAAGGCTCCTTCTGGCACTGATAATATTACATTGTCATATCTGCACGTGTGTTGCCAGAGTCAGGGTGACTCTTCCTTTATCCTCTGCTTTTCTTTTTTCCTAACAAGATTTTCTTAAAGGCTTTTTCAAAAGGCATCACATGGAGCATGGCTCAGCTGGGGCGCCCTGGAGACAAAGAACAGGGCTCCTGCAGCAGGGAGTGAGGGCAGGGTGCCAGCAGGTGTGTCCTGGGGGAGGCGCACAGCTCCAGGGAGCACAGCACCCTGCAAAGCACCTAAATTCAGTGTCTGTGCTCTGGGAGAGGGTCCTCTCGCAGTGCTCAAGGGCAGGGGCACAAGAAGGACATCAGTGCAAATTACTGTTATTATCTTCTGCTGTGTAAGATAAAAGAGAGATGGAGTGTGTGATAAATCGCTGTGAAGACAGGCTCTGGTGTTTTTCCAAAAAAACCATTTCAGTTGACATCTCTGACCTCAGTGGACATTGGGAGAGGCCCTGGCACTAGGGTAGGAGCTGGCCTGAGCAGGCACAGCTGCTCTGCCTGGGCATGGCCTGGCTCAGGCTGCTGTCGGAGAGCCTGGCAGCCCCACCTTGCCAGGCCAATCTCTGCTTGCTCTGCATCTACTCTCCTGTTGGAGCAGATTTCATCCCGTGGTGTGCATTTGTTCTCTGGCAAGCTGGAAGCTACAATTTATTATTAAAATTGATTGGCTCCAGTGCAGGGAAAACGATCGCAAGGAAACCCTATTACAGTTTTTCATTATCACTATTATTTATTTTTAAGTGCTATTAATATTCCTGAGCCTGGACAAGGCAGAAGATGAGAGGTGGTATCCACTCCTGCTGCTCACAACCTGAGCCTGGCAGTGCAAGGGCTCCTGGAACAATTGAGTGTGTTGGGAAATTTTTGCCCTCAATCTGCCTCTGGCAAATGTTAATGGAAGTAAAGCTGAAAATATTTGCAAAAAAAAGTTAAATAGGTTTATTTGTATCATAGACTGGATAGGTTTTATTTTTTTCTCCCTAGTAATGAGTTCTTTTCTTACCTCTGTGACGTCACTAGCATTAATTAAGAGGGTTTTGATAAAATTAAAGTTGAGGAACAAGGTATGTTGTAACTCTAGGGACACTGTCTATGGAAATAATTGTTCAGGAATACTACATTTCAGGAAATGAGCACAAGTTCAGGAAGACAATGTGTTATGCAAGCCAGTTTCCCAATAGATGGTTGTTTTTTTGTTATTGCCTACTATTTCAGAGAGCTCATGCAGCAGCTTGTGATCGAAGCCCCAGAGGCTCCCATCACTAATTGAGCTGGCTCTGCACCTACTGCTGTGGCTGTCATTTGTGATGTGGTGATTCACACTGAAGCATTGCACAGCACTGACTCGGAGCACGCTAGCTGTGCCATTAGGATTTTGTGGCAAATTATGATCTGGATGGAGTATCTCGGCAGAAGATGGAATTTGTGTAGCCTTTGAAAAAGGAAGGTGTAAAGCAGCATGAGCAGAAATGAAGCACAGCAAATGCTGTCTGCACCTGGTTTCTTTTCTGCCTGAGCCTGTTTGCCGGGGCAGTCAGAGCTGGAGGCTGAGCTGTTGTAAAGCTGAGCTCCTGCAGCTGCTTTCCCAGGAATTTCTGATTATCAAATGGTCAGACATATATAAAAGACTGAGATTCTGCTGGTGTCCTCATTCTGAATATTTGGCAGTAAATAACAGACTATTCTTGCAAAAGCATTTTTAACCCTTGGTTTGCTCATGTCAGCCTCCAGTGGGGATGCAGATTATTTCAGCAG
>NW_005054313.1:5321713-5350742 GCF_000277835.1 Geospiza fortis | reverse complement strand
AGCAGGAACCAATCCCCCCAGTGAGTTCAGCAGTTTGGCTTCAGTAGGGGCTCACATGCATCAGGAAACCTGGTTTTTAGCCCAGAAGCTCCACGGTGGTTTAGAGGTCAGGATGTAACTTCAAAGTGTTCTTCAAAGGTTTTCAGATAAAAATACCTGTAGGAGACATGAGCTTGGCAGCCCAGTCTATTTGATTGATGTGTGATTTCTCAGGAAAGGGTATGTGGCTGGAATATATATTGTTAGGGACCTTTTCAAAAGCCTCTCCTCAGAGGGGACTGAGCCACCAGTGTCTTGGTCCCTGCCTGGGCCAGCACAAGGAGCCCACACAGCTCCTGGCTCCTGATCTGTGCAGCTCAATTTCTCAGGTACAAAAGGTGGGTGACTATTTTTATACCTCCCACGAGCAATGAAACCCTCAGGGCTCTTGGTAGTAATACAAGTTGTAGAAAGGACCTTTGCAAAGTAATCTGTTGTTTTCATTCCAATAATCATGGTGTAAGTAGAGATACTGCACAAAATTCTTCATGTAGTCAGTACTGATCTCCACAGGAGCCAGGACTAGACAGACCCAGAGAAAGAATATTCATATTGCCTTCAGAAACACATCTCGCAATCAGAATTAAAGGACATTGTTACAGAATGAAGGGAAACAGACAGCTTCGGAGCATCTTGAAAGTGAGACAGAGGAACCCGGCCTCCCAAGGAAGCTTTTATCCTAGCAAAATGCTAAGATGAGCTGACAGACAGTCCAAGGTTGATAGAGGGATCTGGGAGTCTCCCTCACATCCCATCAGATCCTGTCTGGAAGGTGATCTGGGAGGCAGATTGCAAATTGCAAGCACCCTTTATTAATGTAGAGCAAAATAACATTCTGAAAGGGAAAGAAGGGATGATAGATTAAATAAGGAGCAATTCTATAAAGAAGATCTTCTATAACACTGTTTTTCATGACAAAACATGTATTATTTTGTTCAGAATTCATCTGGCCTGTAAGACTGAAGTAGCATCCTCCTTTCTCAGAGTTCAACAGTCACAACAGTTCACAGGCAACAAAAAGCTACAGAAATTGATTGAAAGCAACTAATAATGGTGGAAAGTATGACCAAGGTTAACTTTACAGTTCCCTGAAATTCCACTCTACCTACTAGAGATATTAAATAGTTAAATTCTCAGCACTAATGGGTAGTATCAAAATGTAAGTTCTTAGTGAAAGCATTTGCTGAGTTTTAACAGACAGCTACAAAGGTATTTTCTAACTTTTATTCCTTATACTTGAAATAGTTTATAACGAATTAGAGATGTAAATGTCCCACATCCTGTCCAAATTCAGAAGCTGACATGAGCAGTCCTTTTTCCCTAATTTGCCCTGCACTGTGCTCCCACCCACTCCTCTGGCAGCCCTCTCTAACTGTGCTCCCCTTTCTTGCAGCGTGCAAGAGGAAAGAACAGGAGCACGGCAAGGATAGAGGGAACACGCCCAAAAAGCCTCGGCTGGTCTTCACTGACGTCCAGCGTCGAACTCTACATGCAATATTCAAGGAAAATAAGCGTCCGTCCAAAGAATTACAAATCACCATTTCCCAGCAGCTCGGGTTGGAGCTGAGCACCGTCAGCAACTTTTTCATGAATGCACGGAGGAGGAGTCTGGATAAGTGGCAAGACGAGGGCAGCTCCAATTCAGGCAACTCATCTTCTTCATCAAGCACTTGTACCAAAGCATGAAGGAATAACCACGAACTGAAACCTCGGTGGAAAAGCTTTAAAAAATAAATAAATAAATAAAATAAAGACAGACCAGGACCTCAAAATAGCAGGTTTATACTTAAAACTATTTGAAAAAAAATATTTATAAGTCCAAAGAAACCAAAGACTTATTTCACCTGCATTATGACTTTGTTCTAAGACACACACTTTAGTAGGATGACGACTTGCAAAAAAAACAGAGGGGAAGAAGGAAGCGAAATGGAGGGAACGGAACGGAAAGCAAAGAGAAGAGGAACAGACCACTGGTCTCACACCTTTGCCCATTATCATCTTCACCGTACTTGGCTGTTTAGTGGTTTGGAGCATAGTGATTTCCTGTCATTGAGCAGACATCTCTTTGGATACAGCTCTTCACGGCCACAGCAGTTGCCATGGAGGTGTCAGTGTGTCCGTCCTGCGTGCACCCAGTGGGTGGGGACTTAGGGCTGGTCTCCAGAGAGGGCTGTGCCAGGGCACGGCCCCCAGAGCGTGGAGTCGTCTGAATTCCTTGGAACGGTAGTGTGATTTTTGCTGTTTCACAGTTTGAACTTGGCTGGTGCAATGCCTCGAAACAAGTTCAAACTAGGCAAAGAAATTTTGAATGGTACCTAAACCAGTGCATTCTCTTTGTTTGTTAAGGAATGTTCAGATTTAAAAAAGGAAAACTATTCCATCCATAAAAAAATCGACTAGCTACCAAAGAACACATTTAATAATTGTATTGCAGGTATTTTATTGCAATGATTTTAATATTCCAAAGCTATTTTTACACAAATACTATGTAGAGTTATAGGTATAAACTAATCTAACTGTATAACACATAAAACTTGTAATCAAGACTGTTATTTGCAATTAGTAAAACCACATTATCGTTTCTTTCTGTGATTGGCAAGAAAGAATGTCACCCGAGGAGAGCACGGGAACCCAGACCGGGATGCTGCTCCCATTGAACTCAGTGAGCCCTTTCCTCACTGACTCCAACGGGAGCACGAGAGGGAGCCGCGTGTGACACCGCGTGCGTGTGACACCGCGTGCGTGTGACACCGCGTGCGTGTGACACCGCGTGCGACACCGCGTGCGTGTGACACCGCGTGCGTGTGACACCGCGTGCGTGCGACACCGCGTGCGTGCGACACCGCGTGCGTGTGACACCGCGTGTGACACCGCGTGCGTGTGACACAGCGTGCGTGTGACACCGCGTGTGACACCGCGTGCGTGTGACACCGTCCCCAGTGCTGTCCCGGCTGGGGCCCGGCGCAGCTGTGTTCCAGCGTGGCTCAGCTCTGCCATCTAGCCTGCGAACAGGAGACCTGAGGCGCTCAGGATGCAAAAATGAAAGGAATTGAGGGATGCAAAACCACAGGGCTCAGCGTCTGATCAATACTCATTGACATTAGCGAGCTTTTTTTTACCTATCGACTTTACCAGGCGAAGGAATAGTAGCAGCTTTGCCGGCTCGTGGTCCTTTCCTACTGGAAGCAGTGGTACGACATCAGTTAATGTTGTGGGAGGAGCTCCAAGGGGAGCTCAGGAGCGCTTTTGGAAGGAGGAATTGTGATCTCTCTGAAGTCAAGAGCAAAATTCCCGTGACACCGAGGTACAGCCCGATGTTTTGTGGCTTTGTATCTATGTGTAGCAGGCTGAGCTTTTGTCCCGTGCATTCTTTCTTGCTCATCTCTTAGTCAGGATAATGCATGAAATAGTTTGAAGTTTGTAGCTGAAAAGCTTTAAACGCTCTGTTGCTAACAGACCCATAGGAGAGAAATCATCCCGTTCCTACTCTGACAAAATTAAAGAGAAAGGCGTGAAATATCTGCATATTAAATTTTAATGTAAGGGGAAAATAGACTTTAGGAACCATACATGTGCCTGTTAGATTTCTAACTGGTATTTCAAATTACTGTAGTAATTATGCTAGGTATATTAAATTCCAAAATAAGCAAATATGCAGGTATAGGCCCGATGCAAGGACTAGAAATAGGTAATCTTACTTCCAACCTTTTTGTTTTTAAGGAAAAAAAAAAGACAAAGGAAAATTCAAGGTAAACTAGAATCCAAACACTATAAACAGTAGCAGATACTGGTTTGGGGGATGAAGCCCACTCAAAATACCAGTGACACCAAAGCAGAGCAACTTCTGTAGCACCAGTTGTTTGCCAAGAGGACAGGGTCTAGTCAAGGTTCAGGGTATACAGTTTATTTCCACCCAGTGTTTAGAATACAGGTGAAATATCTCTTTATTAAAATAAAGTGAAATAAACCCAATATTTTTGGCACTGAATATTCTCCGTATTTCAGTATGTTAAACCCACTTTAAGGCTGACAAGGCAATTATCTATGAAAATGGCATCTAATCTGGACTTTTTTGAGTCTCTAGCTTACCTTAAATTTTAGCAAGCTTTCTTATGAAGTGTTCCATCCCCATGGAGACATAATTGACATGGAAACATTGATAAGCTCACATAGAAAGTACCTTATGAATGCAGTCTCATTAGTGTAAGGTTAGTAAAGGACAGTGATAACTAAAAGTTTAGTTTTTTCCAGCAAAACACTGCTTTGTGACATACCTATAGTTTAGAGAATAAAGCCTTATTTATTTAAAACTTGAGAATTTAAAAATGCAGGGAAATTCAAAGTACATTGCCGCATTTTTAGTATTTCCATTGTATTGTCTTTATAGACTACTTGCTGAAACCAAAGAGAACTTTCATACCAGCATTAAATTTGCACCCAATATGCAATTTCAGGATCTCTGATACACACACATGCAAGCCCCTAAGCAGGACTGTGTATATGTACATGCACACACATTCTGATGGGGTGTATGTATGTATGTATACACGTGCACACACATGTCCACACACACTAAAACTGATGCACAAGTTGTAGATTTTAAGTGTTTTGGGTTTTTTACATGTCTGTTTAAGTAGATATAAACCTTTTGGTTTTCTCTAAGCCATTAGGAACAAACCACTCTTCCCATGAGCAATATGCACCTCGTACTCTGAATAGGCAAAGAACACAATTCCCTTCAATTTCCTTCAAAACATGAAGCAAATAACTCTGGAGCTGCTCAGTGTACCTGGAAAGCTGTGTTACCTCTGAGCAGACTGCCCAGCCACACCGACTGAAGCACGGACAGGTTACCTGGTGCTCCCTTGCTCTGACTGGTGCCATCACCCAACAGGGCATCCTTGAGGGGGAGTTTCCTCTGATGCTGCATTTAACATTACCCAGGAAACCTGTCTCTGCCTGTTAGTGTCAGTCTTTCAGCTCATTTCATTCCTGACAAAACGGAAATTAGTTTCAAATTTGACAAGAGGATCCAAAACTCTGCCAGGAAGGAATAGGAGAGGGAGCAGAACCCAAAACAGTCTGGGAGCATCAGGAGATGGGACTTCAGTCAAAGGTGACTGCAAGGGCAGGAGGGCATTAGGAACATGCATTCAGCAAACAGGCTGCATCCAAACATGACCGCAGTGACCCACGGGGGGAGGCTGGCCAAGAGCTGAACTGTCCTCATCCATCCCCATTGTAAATGGCATCATTAGATTTCTAGGAAAAAAACAAAACAAACTTAAAAAAAAAAAAGTCCTCCTTCAGCCTGCCCCACAGTGCTCCTTCAGCCCTGTGTGCTCTCCAGGGCTGCAGCCTCCTCTCCTTACTCAGGTAAAGCAAACCCCACCAGAGCCAGCCAGACACGGGGCTTCTGCTCGGGAAGTTGTTCCTGCACAGCCCAGGCCAGGAGCAAATTCCCAGGCAGCCAGGGTGGCCTGGCACGAGAGCAGCCCCAGGGCTGCCCTGGCACCATGCTTCTCCTGGCATGTCAGGAAGAGGCCGGTGGTGGTGGGCACTGCCCCGGGGCTGCTGCTGCCCAGAGGGCTCACAAACACTGCTGAGCTAATACCAAAGAGTCTTAGGACACCTCTCCTCACCTGAGTTGTAAACAGGACATTTTTACCCCAAAAACGTTCCTTCTTTCTACTACTCTTCCTCCTATCCTCCTCCTCCTCTTCCTCCTCCTTTGTACATAGGGATGAAAACTATGCATTTAGCAAACAAAGAGAAAGCACTTACCCTTTTCTATCTCACTGCGTTTGGGTGCATTCAAAGGCCCAGGGGCTAATTTTGAGACTTTGCTTAGCCTCCTGGTTTATTATTGTGGTGTGGTTAGCTTTACAATACATTTGGTAACTATTTGCTAAAGACAAAGAAGCAAAAGGTAAGGAATAGCTACTTCCACGTGTTAAAAAAAAAAAAGAAAAAAAAAAGAAAAAAAAAGTGTGTAAAGATCTACTATTTATAGTGTGAACCAAAGACGCTACCTCACTCGATTTCCATTGGTGATTTTAATCACATTGATGATACCAAAGAATACCAAAGATTTTTCATGCACGGCCTTGGTCTGGAAAGGGAACTCATCCTCCTTCTTACCCCCATCCCCTGACCCCCTTCCTCACCTTCACTCAGTGTGTAACCTTGTCTTCATTCTTAGTGGTAATGCTAATAACCTTACGAATACTTCTCTTGCTACAACTGCTACTACTGACGATGATAAGGATAATAATAATAATAATAATAAAGCTCTTGGCAAACATGTTGCAAACTTTGTAAACTCATAGGACGAGTGCCTTGCTTGAACCAAAGTGTTAAACCGCTGTTGACCTCTTTATCTCTCACCTTATACTCTTTGAATACCTCAGCCTGTTAGAAAGGCCACTAATGAAAAAAAGGAATAATTCTTCACCGTGGTGCTTTTTGCCGTGCAACCATGCAATGAAACTTTCTTTGATACCAAAGGAAAATGTTTTTTTCCACTTTCTTGCTGACAAACCAAAGGTTCCCTCTTCTTTCCCCCAAAGCAGCTTGAGTCCCTGAGCCCAGACAGGCCGTGCATCGCTTTTACCAATTCCTCCAAATACCTCATAGTAATAAATCTTTAGGGTTATGTTGTATAGAGAGTCTATGTGCTAAGGCAGAACTTACTAGTTTGATAATTGTTAAGGTTACTTAAAAAAAAAGCTTTATAATTCTTATTTATTTTGTAGGGGTTGTTTTGTTTGTATATTCCTTTTATATTGTTTGGTTTGGGTTTGGGTTTCTTCTTTTTTTTCCTTTTTTTTGGCAGAACTTCTCTGTTATACTCAAGGAAGATCTTATTCCTGGGAATGTTTCAAAGTGGGTAAAGATCACTGTTTGCAATGAATGCAAGAAAGGGAAACATGGCTTCAATTACTTTTGTTTCAGCTAGGATGCTTTGTGTTTGCTAGTCGATGTTCTTTTCACAGGGTAAAAAAGAATATTCTCTGCTGTGATAAATGGTTCCTATTTTTTCTCTATAATGTGCTGTGACTTTTAATTTAATTACATTTTGTATACGCTTATTTAATCACTGCTTTAATTTATGACTATGTAGTTTAAAAAAAAAATTGTATATAGTAGATTCAAAAATGGCCAAAGCTTTATGTTACAATCTTTTCATTCTTGATGCTGAGATGAACTGAAGGAGAGTGCTTCTCTTGACTGCAGGGTGTATCTTCAGCCTTGTCTTGGCATGCACTTCCACCCGTGTTACAAACACTGCCAGGTTACCCCCCAGGCCTCCCTTTCCCCCAACTTGTACATGCCAAAATGAGTGTTTCAAGGTAGTACTTTTGTCACTTAGAAAGCAGAAAGGCATTATTAGCGTGTTTTTTCTTTAATTTATTTGTCTTTTTCTAGAAAGATTGCTTTGTGGGTGAGACCTGCACATCCAAAGAATTTAAAAGTCGTTTAATGTTTAAAAAGCACTGGCATTTGTGAGAGATTTTGCTGAGTTTTTATTTTCCTTCGCCATTCGCACGGGTAGCGCAAGCAAGAAGCGGGCGCGGGCCTTGGGAGAAAAGCTGACTTGAATCTGGAAACCTTGGGCCTCGGGAGAAAAGCTGGCTTGAATCTGGAAACCTTGCTCACGGAAGGGCCTTTGCGGCGGGCGCTGGGACAGCGCGGGCTCGGGGCCACCCTTGGCCACCCTGGGCCACCTGCTCCCCAGGCAGGGCTGCAGGGATGGGATGGGGTGGGGTGGCTCTGAGGGGCTCAGAACCACCCCAGGCCACCCCAGGTCACCTGCTCCCCAGGCAGGGATGGGATGGGATGGCTCCGGGGGGCTCAGAACCACCCCAGGCCACCCCAGGTCACCTGGTCCCCAGGCAGGGCTGCAGGCAGGGATGGGATGGCTCCGGGGGGCTCAGGGCCACCCCAGGTCACCCTGGGCCACCCCAGGTCACCTGGTCCCCAGGCAGGGCTGCCTGGGGATGGGATGGGGTCCCTGGGGCACAGCTGGGTCCCCGGGGAAGCTGCAGCTTCTGCCAGGCTCAGGGGGTGCCCCAGCTGAGAGCGAGTGCACAGGGAACAGAGCTGCCCTGGCAGCCCTGCAGCTCCAGGGAGGACAAGGCAGCTCAGAGTTGAAAAGCAAAAAATAAAGGGAGGGTAATGACAATGCTACTTCTGCAAAGCTGATGATGGCATCACGCACAGAGAATAGGATGCCACTCACTTGTGGTTTATTTTGCATAAAGACTGGAGTCTGGTTCAACCAAACGTTGTGTACTGACACGGTTTGTGCTGGCTGTAAATGTTTCCTGTCCCGTGCAGTAACTGAGCCCCAGGTGTAGCTTGTTTTCCTCTGAGGGGATAGTGAAAGGGTTGAGGGAGGGAAGGACAAGGGCAGGGGCTGAGCTTTTGGTGGAAGTTACACTTTCTAGGTACATTTTTATACTTCAAGTATTGAAATGGGGCAATAAAGACGCTCTGAAACGAAGGATCATTAAATGATCTGTTGGCAGGCATTGGCTCAGTGTCTGCTTTTACTACAGGAGCTAACGCTGTGCAATGATTCTGCTTCACGGGGAGGGGGAGGCGAAGTATTACAGTCTGTGAATCAGCATGAGCCACGAGCACTGGGCACACCGTGCTCAGGGAGCCGCGCTTTCCTGTCCCGTCCCGCTAGTTTGGTTTTTCACGGAATGTTCTGCATTCGCTGCACTCACCGCATCCTCACCGTGGGGCCGCGTTGGCTCTGCAGGGGGAACGCGGGGTACAGCCCTGCCTGTGCCTTGCCTTGCCTGGGGACCCCGCCGCAGAGAGGGCGCCTGAGACAATCACCGGTCCCAGCTCCGCAGGGCTAGGAAACCTTCCCAGAGCAAGCGGGAATTCTTCCAGAGCAACGGAACAAAACCAAAAAAAAAAAAAAAAAAAAAAAAAGAAAAAAAAAGAAAAAAAAGGAAATTAAAAAAAAAAAAGAGAAATAACGAATACGAAGCGAAGATTTTGCTAAAGCCCTTTGCTGCCATCTTTAGTTCGCCCATTAGGAAGCAGCAGTAGTTTATGCGTTGCATCTGCATTTCAGACTAAGTGATTATTGTACCTAATTACGGTTGATTGCTGATATTTCCTCACTCTCTCTCTTAGTCAAGCGCTTCTTCTGTATTTTTGTGTGTAGCGATGACAAGTGCAGTGCGCTAGGCATTGCCCTGGGTTGGGTATGAGTATCTCCTGTACTGCGTTAAGATTTCCTTAAGTTACTTTTTTTAAGCTTTGCTACTGTTCTCACTTTATGCCGTGCAATATCATCTGCTGTGTTTGCTAAAAAAAAAAAAAAAAAAAAAAAAACAAAAAAAAGAGAAAAAGTTAAAAAAAAAAAGAAAAAAGCAAGTGATGATGTCATCATGCTTTTCAGTGTTACAATGTTTCAGCGTTACAATGTTTCAGCGTTTATGTAGTCACAAAAATGTAGTAAATAAAAGGTTGGATTTTCCAGCACTTTAAATTTAGACATTTCTTGCCTTCTTTTGTTTCTCCGTGCGCAGCCCCAAGGCGCTGGGCTGAGCCAAGGGGAGCAGGGGAGCCCCACGGGTGGGACCCGGGGAGGGACATCCCTGGGGTGGGGGGATGTAAGAGAGGAGGGCACATGGAAGGGCACCTAAGGCTTCCCAGCACTGTCTTCTTCCCTCTATCCACGCAGCTGTGCAGCCCCTGCCCCCAGCAGGCCCTCCCCATCCCACCCCATCCCATCACGGTGGGCTCTGGAAGGATGAGTGCCAAGTGTCGGAGAGGCGAGCGAGGCTCATACCAGATACATTTCTCTAATTGAGGGAAAAACATTAAGAAAAATAAGTGAAGCAAATAATCTTGGTTTCCTTTATATCATCTAAGGGTATGGATGTCACCAAACTAATTCACAGAGGTGTTTCCTTTTGTGTGATGGAGTCCACCCCAGGCCTGCAGGATCAATATTTAATTGTTTAAAGGGATATTGTATTCCTTTCCTGTCACTGTTGTTAATGCCTTCGCTCTCTGTAATCCCACGGGGTCTTTTCCTGGGGATCTGATCAGAAAGATTACCCATCACTCGGGAGTGGTGGGAGGAGAGTCCCAGCCATAAAAGATTCAGGAATGCATTGAACCATTTTCTCTCTATCTCCTAATGAAGTGATGAAGCGTGCGCCACAAAATTTAACAGGGTTTTGTGGCAAATCAGGTTGCACTGCTGAGAGGAGGATTAAACCTTCATCGTTGTCCCATAAATCATGGCATCAGCTACATTTATTCTGATGGATGGCCTGGGCTCTGGTGACAGTATTTTATCTCTGGAATGCCTGCAGCCTGTGCCCTGATGTGCAATTTCTTTTTACTGCTAAGCTGAGAGGCACCGAGCACATCCCTTCGGAGGCCTCCCCCGGGCTTGGTGTCCCAAGAGCAGGTCAGAAACCAAAGCATCACCAGGAACCCCTGTGCAGGGCAAGCACAAAGGCAGAGGGGAAATAGGAGGCCAGAAATGTCCTCCAAGCCAGCAGGAGAGCCTCTGGGATTTGTTCATCTGCAGATCATGCTGGGATAACTCAGCTGGCTCAGTCACTGTCTCCATGGGATGGTGCTGGCCAGGGCCACAGTGCAAGGTGAGGGCTCCAGCTGTGCTCACCCTCACCTGGCAGACCAGGGGACACAGAAAATGCTTTTTCTAAAAAAAAAATCCAGAGATGCCACAAGGGTTGAAGCACACCAGGCAGACATGGGGAATGTTTGCCAGGTTCTCATCCCATGGGCCAGGGACAACAATGGCAGCATGTGGGCAGAGCCTGTCACAGCCACAGCAGGTGCTCCTGCTGTGACCTCCCTCCACACCTTGTCCCTTGTTTCCTTCTCACATGAGTCACTTTGGTCACCAATCTCTGCCCAGGAGCGTGTCCCTGGGTGCACCCATCCCATGTCCTTGGGCACCCCTGGCCTCCCAGCCCACGCTGCAGGGCCAGGCCAGTCACAGGCAGGGCCAGCTGGGGAGCCCAGGAGCCTGCACAGCTTCCCAGTTACTTCATCAAGTTAGAACTTTATTTAGGAGCTCTATTTAACTCTGGTGTGTGCACCACTTATGCCAGCACGCTCAGGGGAGCGAGCTGGGCTTTTCACAGAAGCCCACAACCCAAACACCCAAATGAGCTGCACAAATTTTATTTTCTGAGCGCTGGCAGAATGCAAGGGGAGCGGAGCAGTGCAAACCCAGGACAGGGAGAGGAGTGGCTCTTGCCTCAGTTGCACCCAGACGCTTTTGGGGGGTGACAGCAGCAGCAGCTGGACCCTGCCTTCACCCACCCTGGTGGCAGCTGGGGCAGCAGGGGTGGTGCACAGCTGCAGCCTGTGTGTGTGGCTAAGCCAGGGCAATAAAGGCTGCCTGAGCTGGCCCCTGCTGCCCAGCCAGAGGAGCTGTGCCTGGTAAGGGGAATCTGGTGTGTTTGGGGGAATATGGGCTGCTTTGTGTTCAGGTTTGAGCTCTTTAGGGTTTTGTGTTTGTGTGTGGGGGAGGAAGCTCTGGGTCATGGCTCAGGTGCCCTGTGTGTGATGAGGCAGTGCTGCTGTCAATGTTATAAATTACCAATAAATGCTAAAAGCCTCCAGCAGGGCTGCAGAGGGGAGGTGGGTAATGAGGCAGGGGACAGAGCTGGAGGGATGTGCTGCTGCTGGGGCCTGCAGCTGGGCCTGTCTCTGCAGCACAGATGGGGGCCCAGCAGGGATGCAGGGTGGAGGTGCTGGGGCTGCCTGAAGACAGGACCTGGACAAGTCCTGAGCAATTTTCTTCCTTTTAGGGCACTGCTGGGGGGGAGGAGGCTGCACAGTGCCCAGCCCCTGTGCCAGGGCAGGGGGGGCATTATTCTCCCTTGTGACAATCCCTGTTTGGATGGAGGTGGCAGTATCACACCCGTGCATCTAGGAGCCAGCGCAGTTATTTATGTACAGGAAAAAGCCCTTTGTAAAAAAGGGTCTATTCATCAAGCAAAGCAATTTCCTGCCCAAGGGAGATGCCCAGAATCTGAGTCTCAGTTATGATTTCAGTACTAATTATCACTTAAGGTTAAAGATGATTGGGAGGGAAAATTATTCCCTGTTATTGGCTTCATTAGGAAGAAGTGCTGCAATGCAAAGTATCAGCACCTAGTGGAGATGAATCCACAGTGGCTGCTAAAACATAAACCACACACTGCTCAGAATATCTATCAGCTGAAAGTGGTTGGCAGCAGAGAGAGTACCAAGGAATGCCAACCCAGCCTGTGTGCTCTGCCCTGGGCACCCAGCTGTCCCTGTATCTCAGAAATGAACCCTTGGCCTGGCTGAGGGTGGCCATGCTCATGCCTCATGAAGAAAATACAACCCCAGACTTTACAGCTGCCTCCCCAGGACAACCCTGCTCAGCCAAGGTCTGTCTACACAGGCAGGAGGGGCTGCTTGAGGAGCTGCTGTGCTGTGTGTGACAGGGTTAGCAATCCCCTGCCCTGGGAAGGGTGAGCAGGAGTATCACTGTTGGGAACAGGCTATAGGCTGGCCAGGCCACACCACTTGGTGAACCTGGTCAAAGGTTTTGTGCCTCTGGGGTCACCTGTGGCCTGGGCTCTTGGCATGCTGTTTGCTGTCCCAAAGAACAGGTACTGAGCTGTTGTCCTGCTGGACAAGCACAGTGGCTTGGATGGGATGCTCAGCACGTGCCTGGCACAAAGCCCTGTGTTTCAGCACAGCGGGGCTCCTGCCTGCTGTGCTTGGGTGAAGGGTATCAGAACATCTCACTTGAGCTTTGCTTGGTGGAGGATGCTTCCAAAAGCTGCCAGTGCAGTGAGAGCACTGTGGGGCACAAGGAAGACCCATGGCCATGGCTGGAGGTTGTGTGAGGCTCCTGCAAGGGGCTGGCAGGAGCAGTGGCCTCCTCCCTGGCAGTGTGTGCTGCCCGGGGTGACTGAGCCAGCAGGGACTGTGTTCATCACAAACAGCCCTGGTGATGCAGGGACAGGCCGAGTGAATTACTCAAATTACTTGAATCTCCCCAGTGGTGCAGGGAGATTCAATCTCAGGCTGGCATTAAATCAAGTCAGTGACATAGATCAAAGGATACTGCTTTAATCACCTCGTTAGGCCACAGACATCATTAGTTACTCATTATGATGTGTTGATGCTGGCATTCTCTGAACACAGTTATGTACACTCGCTATCAGACATTTTTCTCATCAAACGGGATGTCAATACTTTAACATCTTAATGAGTTACAGTCAATATCCATTGCAATAAAGCTCCTGTTTTCTCATGATTTCATCTACCCTTAGGGTTTTGATTAAAATGGCCGCTTTTCCCAGGTAATTGATTGAGGAATTAGGGAAATTCCATGTAGGAACAAGCACATGCTGCTCTGCAGGCTCTGAAAACCTTCAGTTGTCTGCAAGTGCTTCAGACACTACAAGGGACGTTGCAATTTTAATATGGATTTGGGATACTGTTGCTTAATTCTTCTTTCCCAATCACTTGTAAAACAGATTTAGTATCAAATAAAGTAATTAAAATATCTGAGTGTATTGGAAAAAGGTTCCAAGCAAATCATTGGTTTGCAAAGGTCTAAGAATGAGAATAAGACCTGCTGTCAGGTGAGCAGCAGTTTGGATGAACTTGCACTGTAGGAAGGTTTTCTGATTTACTGCATTGGCAAAATATTAAATCATTTGCAGGAACACAAAAGCGGGCAGGACAGACTGCAGTGTCATTTCAGGCTCAGGTTGAGCACATGTAATTCTGCAGAGGTCTCTAGCTGTTCAAATTAGGGGTGAGGCATTGTTTATTTCAGCAAAGCAGATTTTTTGAGTGAACTGTGAAAATTTCCCAATGAGTGGCAGAATGAAATCCTGAAGCTTCCCCAGCCCACTGACCACCTTCTAAATTCATCTGAGAAAAATGTTCATACACCACCAACAGAAAGAAATCAAATATGAGAAGGAAGATGACGCAGCAGCAGCCAGGCTGCAGCACTGAGGTTGTGCCCCATGGCTGTGTCCCAGCCAGCTGGAGCAGAGCAGACAGCACACAGGGCTGCGCTGCTGAGCTGGGCTCTCCCTGCTCTGCCCACAGGGAGCCCTCCTGCTTGCTCACTGCAACCCTCCACTTGCACCCATCTGGACAAATCCTGGCTCCAGTTAGGTATGTCACTAAAAAAACACAAATAACTTCAGTAATTCCCCTTTAAGCAAACCTCCATGAAATTTGACACTTCTAAAGAAAGATCTAAGGCTGCAGTTTGGGACTGTAAAGCCACATTCAAACTGTCATTTATTTTAAAAATGCCTTTTAGACTGGAAAAGACAGCAGAGGTTTCCTGGATCTAATTTAAATCCCGAATTGGATATCTTTTTTTACTCTTTATGGTAGTGAAAGACTATGCGGTTGCTGGATTTGTAGGAATAAAAGAAAATTTGTCATATTCTTAGCAGCCACTGGAAATAGAAAGCCAGCCATTGATTTGCTTTGGAAAGCAGCAGCCACTCCCAGTGCTGAGCTCCCAGCACAGCCTGGCCATGCTGGGGTGCACAGACACCCCGGGCTGCTGGGGCTGCTCTGCTGGGCTTCAGGGGCTGGGCAGCAGCCCTGGGCACTGCCCAGCACACACCTGAGCTGGGGGGCCCAGGCAAGGGGTGGAGAGAGAAAGTAAAAGCATCGAGTTCTGTAGAAATGCTAATGCATGGGGGAATGCACAGGGTTAGTGTCGCTGTGAAAAGCCAGCACCCCAAACCCTGGGCTCATCTTCTGCCCATCACAGCCTGGGGGGCTCCTCGGGGCCTCTGCTGAGAGCCAAGGTTACATTCCCTGATGTAAGGTTATAAATCACGGGTTTCTGGTGATCTGTCCCCTTGGAGGATTACAGGCTGCGTGGAGCTACCAGCAGGAGTCACTTCAGTCACCCGGTTTGTCTGGATCGCTGGAGTCCCAAAGTTTGTACACAAGATAAGAAATCCACTCAGAAAATACTCTGAATGAAAGCCCCAAGGAAAAAGGTGGCTGAAAGTGTTCCTTGACACAAGAAGGAAAAGCCATTGTCTTTCCTTTCTGTGTAGCCCTTGCCCCTGTGGTTTAAAAAGGTGCAAGGACATTTTGCATATTCATTTTGACCAGGGGCATGCAGATGAAGTGGTGCAGGTAATGATGAAGGCAAAAGCATCAAAGGCAGCAGGTGAAAGCACAAATATCCAGAGTGTTGGTGAGGAATTAGACACTCTGGGGCCTGATTCATGGGGTTAGGCAGAAAGAGTTGGGTCTCTGGGCCTAAGGAGATCCCATGGATCTGCTGGGCTGTGCATCAGGCCCTTGGCACATGGGCAAGGAAATCCAAGTGCTGGGTGTAGGGGGATAGAATATAAGAAAATAAAGATAGTGTAGAAAGTAATCTCACCCCTAGGGAGTTGCAGCTGGGCCAATTATCAAAGATTAGGAGCAGGCCTGACTTTAATAGGCCACAGCTGTAACCAATGAGAAGCAGAGTGCTATAAGAGAGTGGGGTGGCTGGGTGAGAGGGGAGCTGGACTCAGTTGGCTGCTTTGTGAAGAAGAAAGAGTCAGTGCTCTGAGGAGCTGCCCATGAGAAACACCAAGAAGGTATGGAACTTCTGTGATAAGGGGACAGCAGTGTGGAACCCCTGTGATAAGCTGACAACAGCTGGGCTCCCCTCTGCCCCTTGCAGCCAGGCTGCAGGTGCTGCCAAAGGCATTGCTCAGTGAAGCCGTTGCTCCCATGCTGGACACCTGACAGCAAGGTGGCCCCAGGTGTGTTCCCCACCCTTGCTTCCCAGTTTGATGCTCCCACTGTCCAGGGGCCCAGGGGTGCTGGGCAGGCAGGGCAGCCACCCTGGGGCAGGGCTCACACACAGGGGATTCACGAGGGGGGTGGAGGGAGGGGCTGTAAGGCCAGGCCCAGCTCTGCAGCCAGCCCAGGAAAAGGGCTGGGTGTACAGCAGGCATCTCAGCAGGCTTCTGCCACAGAGCACAGCTGGAATGAGCTGGACTGCTCTGATTCAGGTGTGGAACCTTTTGCAATGAGTTTACATCCCTAATGGTGGCCCAATATTCTGTTCCTAGGGGTTTCAAATGCTGTAAAGTACAAGCCTGGCTGAAGAGAAATCCCATGGGGTGCTGGGCTGACCCCAGCCCCTGATCTGTTCCCAAACCTCTCCTTCTCCATTGAAATCCTTTTTGGTTGCTCAAAGGAGCAACTTGCCTTCAAATTAATGTGACTGCCTGCTTCCAGTTTTATCAGAAGTCCCACAAAATCTATTCTTTTAAAGCCTCACTGGCCTGAGGGAGAACTGTAACTTTCACTTGGGATGCTGCTTTTATCAATGAAAGTCAGAAAAAATGCCATGGTGGTAATCCTTAAAAACTTCAGAACCAGAAGGCACAAAAGACATGCCAAATTCTATCAACTGCAATTCTTTTTGATTGTAAATCAGTGCAGTGATATTGGGGAGTTTATTGAATGACATTAACATTTGGGGTTAATAATAGCTTTCTCAGGTTGATGGAGGTTTCCATGAACCTCTGGAGGGAGAAATTAGTGGCCAGAGCAAGGCTGACTGTGACCCATCAGTCTTTCAGCTAATTTTAGTGGGCTTTGCATCAGCTGGGTGTCGGCAGCTTTTTCAGTGTCACTCACTTCTGAAAGAGACCTACCTAGAGTAATTAGCTCATTCACCTCTAACAGAAATTATATGTTCCTTATCTCTTTAATTAGAGTGTATATAGTGTTAGTAATGATATATTATCTATGTATTCATTTTAAAGGGTTGTTTTGATGTCAGGTTTGCTTATAGAGGGTCACCGGTATGAGGATATGCATTAAACCCAGATTTTAAATCCCTGGAGAGTTATATAGCCCAGCATTTCCAAAGCACTTGACCTTGGAAGCACTTTAGATTGCTCCTTTCTTATGTTTCACTAATTTTTTACATTGTGCCTCACTTGGCAAACTCTAAATTGCAGGAAGTCATGTGCAATAGGGGACAGAAACAAGTTCACTTTATTTGGCTCTTAGTGTGGTCATTGGCGTGATGGGGAAGGGTGACAGCATGTGAGATGAAGACAGAGCTGTAAATTCTGCAGCTCCACAACCCCCCCAGGCTTCTGCAGTTAGCCACTAGACCCTTTAGGGGAGGGAGAGCAGATAGAGCATTCCTTGGATGTAGGTTTGCTGCCAGATCTTTAAGGATTTCAGCCAGAAGCTCTGTGGTGCTGGGTACAGAGTGCACATGCTGCTCCCCAAGGGGATGCCACAGGCCCTCAGCTGAGTTCCAGCCCTAAGGAGAACCAAAGGTCTTGTTTGTCCCTTCAACAGCCAGACTGGAGATGGAAAGGCTCATCTGTCTGATCAGAGGTAAGGCAGGACTGAGGAGACCCCAGAGAGCAGGTTTGAGACCCAGCAGTCTCCAGGGATGTCATGTCCTAGGACTCACCCAGGCTCGGGCAGCTGCACCATGTAGGTGGGACTCAAAAGATGTCATCTTAATTTTAGGAGAAACAGCAGATTTTAAAGAAGTTCTTGTTTCAGAATGAGTGATGGGGAACCCAGGGTGTTTTCTCAGCTGCAGTCTGAATTGGCAGTGTGGTTGTAGCATTTTTCTTAGGCACTATTCCAGCAAATCACTTGAGTATGTGCTTAATTAAATCATGTGAGGAGTTTAAGGGGCTGGGAAGCATGAAGTGAAATCCTTTGCTGGGGACTTAATATCAATGCCTCAGTTTCCCTTCTCCACCATAGAAAAGAAATATTTACTTCCCATACAGAATGCTGACAAGCTTAATTCAATCTTCCTTGTAAAGTGCCTTGAGGGCTTTAGGGAGAAGGTGCTATAAAAATCAGAATATTATTCTACACTCCCTAGCAAGACAGCACTTAGCTTTATATATTATCCTGCTGGTGATGCATCTCCCTCTGGCTGACAGCAGGATCAATTAATGTATATAAACCAAAAGAGGCTGTTTAGGAGACTTGTGGTCCATGTAATCTGCTAACACCTGATGACAAATCCAAGCTTGAACAGATGGAAAAATCAGAGGTTTTAAGGCATTTTAGTGTAAAACCAGACAGTGGAAGACTCTGTGTGTCTTCAGAGCACAACAGGAAAGGGGCTGCTCCTCCAGTGATCTATTTTTCGCTCCTCATTGTTTTTTATGGCCTTTGCTATTCCCTTTTCAGTTTTTCTGATCTTTGGTAAATTAGCAAACTGCACTCTTACACTGCTCTCTTACTTCAAATTTTCTTCATTAGATTGAGAAGGATCTGGAGCTGACCTCAGAGGCAGCTGGAGTTAAGAGAAGACAAGGGAACTGCTGCCAAGGAGAGGCCATCAAGTGAAGCCAGCACGAGGTTAGGGCAGGGTGGAGCTTTTAAAAACCCTCTCATTGTGCTTCTGCATTTAAACATGTGGAAAGTGCTGCTCAGGACAGAGTATTGCAAGCAACACACATTTTCCTTAAGGTTCACTGATTTCAGTACAGCTAACACAGGTATTTTGGATATTTTTAACCTTTGTCTTTTCATGCATTGAAATACAAGTATACTCTAATGACTGCAAAAACAGACACTCAAAGTGAGTGAAAAAATGCCACTTCAAACTGTCTCCCAGATAGAATGCATTTATCTTATTGTATTTAATATTTATATATTTTATTTATATTATTAAGATTGAAAATATGAAGCTCTTCACAGGTAGTTGCTGTGAATCCTCATTTCCTGCCTGTAGTTCTGAACATTGTGTTCTGGCTAAACTTAATGTTTTTATGTTTTTCCCTATTTTTGTTTTCTTTCAATGACAGTACTTAAATTACCACAAAGTAAGCATCAAAAATCATAGCTATTCCTTTGGCATTTTTATGTTTACTGTGTATTTAATTAATAAAATTATTACCATGAAAATGAGTTTTAACAAATCTCTAAATTATGTGAAAAAGTAAAAATAGCAATTAATGAATGAGCGATTGGTTTGTTTGTTTAAGTTTTTAAAGTATGACCATTGGCAACTCCTTTCTCTGTTTATGTGTTTGTGCCCTGCCTTTCCAGGATACAGCCTCTTCATGGAAATAATATTTCCTCTTCGATGTCTGCTGCACTTGGCACACAATGGAGTCTCATTACTCAACAGAGCCTCTACGTGCCATGAAAAATAAATAATTAAACTCCAGCTTTTCAGTAGGTAAATACTGCCTTTCTCACCCCTGTGCATAAAGCAGCCAGTGTTCCACACCGGGCAGTGATCTCCTCTGCCAGGTCAGCCTCCCTGAAGTCCTCTGGCATGAAACACAGTGTGTGTCACCCCAGGGCTGTCCTGGGGCAAAGGGGAAGGGCTCAGCTGGGACAGCAGTGCCCACCACCCCTCTGCCTGCTGGGTTGGAGACAAAGGTGGAGGAATTTTACAGCCAAACTACATTTCTGTGTGTATACATCTCCCAGCATCCTTTAGAGCTGTAGCTTCCACATGTGCTAGGCAGATGTTCAGTCATGCTTTCCTCTGTTTCAGCAAAGATTGGCTTTATGATAGCTGGTGTGGTGCATGGCCTGGGAGCTCCATGCAGATCCTCGAGAAGGATGAAATGCTGTTTAGCTTCCACCAAGAGAGGAAAAAATGCACACCTGCCTCCCTGAGAGTCTCCGTATGCACAGTTCTGAGGGCACTGCTGCACTGGCAATTCCCAGCAATTGGAAGGGGTAAGAGCAGAATTTGGGAGGCCATGGGGCCCACCAGTGTCTGACCAGAGCTGATCAGTTTTACTCTTGTGTCTAGATTCAGCAGCTTCTTCTCATCTGTAATTTACTGTGTTTTCCCCTGAAAATAAATCTTCCCTCACCCTGGGGAAGTGGGAGGAAATATCTGGGTTTTCTTTTCAACATATGCTGTAGCTTCTACCCTGAGCACTTTCGGTGTTTGAGTAACTATGCAAAAAAGGCCAGCCCCTCAATTTGGATGTAATTTCTCAATCCCTCCATCAGAAGTTCCAAAGGACAGCTGATGGAGGGGCAGGGCACGTCAATCAGGTCATGTGGCTCTGACTTGTGTAATAAATGCAGGCTTAATCCCTGCTAATGCCCTACAGGCACCTGGGGCTGCTGCCAGGTGAGTGAAGCCTGTGGGTGCCCCTGTGAGGCTGCAGGAGTGTGTCACCAGCAGGGGTGGTCCCACAGTGTGGCAGTCTGTGCGTGCTTGGCACACTGGGGCAGGGCTGGTGGCACTCCCCAGGTGCCTTGGCAGCACTCTCTGTGCCCGAGCTGCCCCTTACCTCTGCCATGCACGGCTGAACGCGCTTTGGCAAGGACGGCTGCCACCTGCTCCTCTGCAGTGAGGACCTGGCTTCCAGATTTTTAAACATAAGGGAGGTGAATCTAGAAGGCTGATAGCAAAACAGTGATGAAGATTCATTGCTACAGTGACCAGAGATGTAGAGGATGCAGAGAAAAGCAACTGTGCGTTATTTATGTCAGAAAGGTACCTACCATAAGTTACAACATTCCTAAAGATGCTGTGATCTATAGCAGCCTCCTAAGGCAAACCAGAATCCCCTTTTCATAAGTAATATATCTATTTATGTAATGAGGGGAAAATATCACAAGTCTTACAATGTTCTTTCCTACCAAAGAAAAATCTGAAGCATTAAATGTGCAGAGTGACTTGGTGAATCAAAGCTGGGCAGTGGCTTTAAATGTGCCACGTGTTCCTTGCTGACAGCTGATGGCAGCTTGCTACTGGCTCTGGACAGTGGAAAAAGCAGCCTCAATGACAGCAAAGGAAGAGGAGTAAAACCCTCCCCTTCCTTACAACTGCATTGAGGAAATGGCCCCTTAGCATGATGGGTTGTGACTAGACCCTGCTTTTGAAAAGGGATCCGTGTGTGCAAATCCCACACAGACCAGATGCCAAAACCACAGTGATTCTTTGACATTTCTGTTGAGAAAGAGAACAAATGTGCTCTGTGCTCATCTTTTGTTTTTTGAAACAAAACCAATTAAATTAACTTTGAAACAAGGGCTCTGATTACTCTCTCTCTGGCGTCATCTTTACGTTGCTGTAATTCTATGGACCGGCGGCATCACTGCTGATTTGCGCTGGTGTAAGAACAATCAGGCTCTGTGTTTTCCAGGCACTGAAGCTGCTTATGTTTTGTGTAAAGAAAGAAACTCAGTCAAACAACTTTAAGGGGAAATAAATTAACCAAGAAATTCAGAAGGAGCCAAAAGCAATATGAGCACAGATAAAGCTACAATATTCCAACTGTATTGGTAGTTTTAAAAAAATATCCAGCCTAATTAAGGAAGTATTGACTTCACTATAAATGTGTGTGCTGCTCTGTCTTGGTTATGAGTTCTAATTGACATCCAAAGGTGAGCAATTTAATAAGTTTCTGCAATTTCATTTATTTTAGTATATGTACTCTACTTTACTGGCTTTGTTTGAGATTGTTGAATGAATATAAGCTTCCCTTTCCCTCCAAATAATGTTATGCAACATGGGAACAAATCAACTGTAAGGATTGAAATTATAATTGACCTGGTGTGAAAGTAGGAGAGAAAGTTCTACCCAGCATAGCCTGAGTTGAAATTCTAGCTGCTTCTGTGTGAAGAGGAGTTGACCTTTGTGTATGACCAAGGATTTCACTATTGATGACAGAGATTTATATACATGTATATATTTATTTTCACCCAGTGAAGCACAATCAGAACTTTCAGTATTCAGCTTTAATGTGCCTTTTTTTTTTTTTTTTTGCTATAGTTGCTATTATGCTCTCACTCTGAGGATGTCAAACTCCTGAAAAGAGCAATTGGTCTCCTTCAAGTACAGTAAAGTTTACAAGCACTATGCTTGGGGTGAGAGAGGCTTTGTGTGCACTAAGGAAATTTGGTATATGAAGAAAGTGGAGCTGGGTCCAGGACTCTCATAAACTGCCAACAAGTGAGGTGAGCCACAGTATTCTTCACTGTACTTCACCATACTTCTTCACTATACTATAGGACAGCAGCTCATGAGTGGAGTTTTATGGAATATTTTAATGTTAAAAAAATTAAGAAAAATAAACCCACAAAATTTGAAGCCACTTAAACCTGAATCTGCGTATATTTCACATTTCTGTATTTAAAAAAAAAACAGTCCTGATGACTATGTGCAGCACATTCTGTTCAGTGCCATTTCCATTCAGACTTTACTATTAACACATAGTATAGGCCACTAAATGGCCATGAATAAATTAGATGGACTGTGGCTAATAACGATGTGATTAAAATTTTTAGAAGGAGACCATGGCAGTTTTCCACAGCTCTGACATTTACCTAATAAGCCCCACTCATTGACTGCTTTAGTAAATGATACATGGCTTCTCTTGTAAACCTGGCATGGGGTTACATTAAATATTGCCTCGTATTTAACAATGTGCTACTTTCCTGCCCTGCTCTCATAAGTCTAGTAGGAGTTGTGGCCTTAATTTAGCTTGGGCGGAACTATAGGTCGGACTTGTTGTTCCAGCAAGGTAATTGCTTCTCTGCATAAATGAATTATCCTTTTCATTTACAGGGCCCATGGAAAGTTGTGTGTAATTTCAACCCATCAGCGTAGCCCTGGCAATCCTTTAACATGTTGTGCACGTGCTCCCTGTGTTGTTTTTGTCCCCAGTGCCACAGCTTTGCTGCAGGGTGAGATGTATGACAAGCTGGCCCTTTGGAGGGATGCTGGCTTTGCCTCACTGCTGGCCTCCCCTACAAAATGGGTACTAATGTGACAGAGGATGAGCCCTGCCTGAAAATGGCAAGTCCAAGGCCTTTCTGGCAGGCTGACAGGGATGGCAGTTCTGCAGAGAGCCGTGCAAACTCAGTCAGCAGCACTTTGGTACAAGCTCTGGTAGCAGGGGAGGCACGGGAGGGCAGAGGCTGTGAGCTGAGTCCTGCTGCAAAGGAGGGAGCTGCCTGAGGGGCAGGAGCTGGCTGGATGTGCCACCAAACTGGTGCATGCAAAGCCATGACCTAGCTGCTGCAGGAGGACAGCGAAAGTAAAAAGGGCTGGCAGAGGCACCAGAAGCTGAACTTTGTGAACTCCTACCAGATGGAGTTACACCAGCAATTAATTTGGTGCAATTACTTCCACACAACTGTGTTGGAAATCATTGCAAGATAGATCAACTCATTAACAATAGGAAAACAACGTTGCAAAACTCCAATCACCTCCTTCCAAGTGTTATGCACTCACTTTCCACTGAAATTAATGCAAATTATGCAAATGGGGTGCCTGGCTTCCTGGATCACTGCATTGAGTAATTGGGGTACAGCTCCTGGATGTACCTGCTCAGAAGTAAACACAGTGATGAGGGGAGAGAGATGACCTAGACTGAAAACAGTTCTTGTGCTTCCATTTTCCCCAAACCTACTGCTGGCAATATCTTGCTGTTTCTCTTGGCAAACATACATCTTCAGCTTCTGGTCTGGGCCTGCTGTTGCTACAAAAACTTCAGCTTTAATATGGAAATCTGCATGTTTTCTGATTAATATTTCCATCAAGCTTAGTCCTGGGTAAACATTGTGTAACATTAGCATTCATCAGTGGACTTGCACAATCCCCTTGGAAAAACATTGAAAAAATATTTCAAAAACCTGCTTTTGGTCTAGAATGAATATTACAGCCACAGAAAAGATCTTTGTAAAAGAGAATAATTTTCCTCTCTTTCAGAGATTGATAAATGATTCACAAGTCAATCGTTTACTTTTCAGTGCATTATTGCCTGATTAGTCGAGTGCTGATGCAATTAAACTTAATGATCTTACTGAGTAGGTGTCTGCTTAGATTGGCATTTTAAAAGAACAGGTCATTAGTATTTCTGGAAAACAGAACCTTTCTTTGTTTTTACCATCCTATTTCTATATTTCCATTGCTACCAGTCACCACTTCAGATGACAGTGCACTGTTCTCCTTTGGAGCTGGTATCTAATTGCACATCACAGATCAGCTGCTAAGGAAGCATGCAAAGCTTATGGAGTATCAGTTCAGGAGTTGCTCCAAATAGAGAAGAGATTATGCAAGTTACTTTTCCCAAGGTGAATGACAGACATGCAGGAAGGGCTCAGTTTCTGTTGGCAGGAAGGCCTGACAGACTGCTGGACCTCAGCCTCTGGAGGGCTGGCAGAAGAGGAGATTCCATCCTGAGAGGTGCTAAGCTCCTGCTGCTGCTGCCAGGAGAGTAAAGAAGACACAGGGCATCCCATGTGACATGGGAAACTTGAGGAGCAGCACAGGACATGGACCGGGTTGTTTCCAACAAAAGGAATCTTTTGTACGTAAACAAAGTTTGGTAGCAAAGTGTTGAGTCCAGGAAATAATTTCTGGTGAGGAGAACAAGCTTTCCTTCTGAGAGGAGTGCAATCACTTCTCTATTGTTCTCCTAGTTCCGCCACAATTTAGTCTTGGCTGTGTCTCCAGTGAGAAAGTACTACTTGGAACATAAAGGAATTTGAGAGAACACACAGAGGAAAACAAAAAACCCGAGATGTCCTTTCACATTTGATTTCAAAAAGTGAATTTAGCAGGTGAGAACATGTTAATAGCTATATGTTTTTGCTTTGAATGGGACAATTAGTAGTGAAATTAAGCAATGGAGGACTATGGTAGGAACTGCATGGAAAGGAAAATCCATGTACGTTAGAAAACAACAGGGTCTAATAGTAGAGCACCAGTTGGTTTATGCTTCCTATGTTTGTTCACTCTCTTCAAAATACTTAAAACTATGACCACAGTTTGTGTATTTCTAAGAAAGAAAACTAAACTATTGCTGTCCCTACTCTGTCACAGATCCTGATTTTCCAGACATGGGACAGGCTTCCTGTAGAAGTACCTCCAGTGTCTTAATTGATGCATTTGGACCAGGAGAGCTAATGCAACAAGATGACAATCAAGCCCATGGGTCAACAGATTCAGAAATAAGTATCTAAAATTAGATGCCTAATTTCATAATTAGGAACTTGAGAAGAGGTGGACTGGTATTCAAAAACACTGCAGGAGTGACAAATTCTGCTGAAGTCAGTTTGAGATGGGAGTGAGTTTTTCTTTAAAAATCAGGCTGTTTTATTTAAATGCCTGGTATTGTTAGAGGCATATTGGACATCCTGGGTTGGAGGTTTCAATTTTCCCTCCCAAAGTATAACTGTATCAGCCTGTACCCAGTGCACAGAGCACCCATCATGTGGCACTCTAGAACATGAGTATATTCCATCCTGACAGACATTATTGTGTATGTCTGGGGACTCAAAACAAAAAGATTAGAAAAATACACTTTCCTCTCTTTGATCCTGAGGCAAGCCACAAATGTAACAGAGGCCTAAGGGCTGTTCCAAAGGATGCTGGGGAGCAGTTTGTGGAGGAACTTCTGCATGGGTTGGGGATGAATACAGAACAAAACCTCCTCTGCAGCACCCACCAACAAGGTCCTCCTGCCTCCCAGAACAGTGTGGAATGAATCAAGGTGAGGAGCTCTGAAAGCACTGCCTCATGACACTCGTGGATCTTGGCATGACATAATGAGCCAGGTTACCTGGAAGCTGTAGGGATGGGAAATGCAGTTTGGCTGTTTCTAATGTATTTTTAAATCTTATTGGGTTGATGCTATTAAAAAACTTAAATCAAGCTGTTGAATCAAGATCATTTTGGCTGAAACATTTACTCCTAAGTGCTGGAGGCTGAAGCCAACAGTGTAACACAAAGGTAGGCAGACATAGAGAAGACAATTGTCTCAGTCTGTCCTTGTTATTGGACCTATAGGTATCTTGAGAAAGAATAATAACAAACTCTTTTCCATTCAACTAGATCCCCTTATCTGTATATGATAAGGGTATAAGATAAGGGTTTATAATTCAGTTTCAGTAACAGCTTGTAGGAATTTATGAGTTGTGAATTCATAAATTCCTATAAGTACATAAATAATTTCTTTGTAAAGTGGTTACTACTGGTGACAATTAACTGATAGTTGATTCTTCATAGGTTTTTTTAGCACATTTCAAATTTGTTGCATTGCATATTGTACCTTCCAGTCTATTTCTGATTGTCTTCACCTTTTTGCAATAATATTCTCCCAGCTTCAGTAACATTATACCACATAGGTGGAGGCCATGTCAAAAGCAGCTGTGCCACATCATTGAACAGGCGGTAATTGTTTCCAGGAATCACAGGAATCTTGATCTGCTGCATCAGACATCACTTCTTTGACAGCTACAGCTGAAAAGACACTTGGGATGGAACCTAAAATACACTCTGTGTCAGGTTGCAGGGACTGTGCCAACAGCCTACAGTGCTGAAGAAAACACAGCCATACATTTATCTTGGTTTTTGGTTTCCTTTTAAACTTCTATATGAACAAGACTTATGAGGCATCACTGTGTCATGCTGCCCCAAGTGAGGACATTTTAAAATCCTCATTTGAGACAAGTTTCACATGTGATTACTGTTCACAAGAGAAATAAAGGTCTGGCACATTTCAGGAAAAGGAGATAGGATGGGCCTGTTAAGGTTTCCACCAAAATTCATGCACTGTTTGTGCCAGAGCCACTTTGTCCACAGAGAGGCTACAGCCTAAGCTCTCACCAGTTTAGACAGTGAGGTTAAGCTACCATGAGACAGGAATGGATAAGAAACCTGGTTTTGTCCCTGCTTGTGCTCCCAGAAGTATGTGTTGGTCTAGACTTGGCAGTGGGAGGGCAGTCAAAGTTCTGTTTGTGTTTCTAAGCTAATCCTGCTTTTGTGTGATGTGTAATACAACCATGTGCTTTTCAGATATTAAAGTTGATGCTAAGCTTCTGAGGTCAGAGATTCATTTCAGCACTGTCATTGCTGTCATCAGATTTTCAAGTGTGTGTAAGCAAATTCCCGTGGTGGAAGCCCCTTATCCCATATTTTCTCTGTGTATTCATGCAGTATTTATAATTTTTATAATTTTTTTTGTGACTGGGAGAAAAATTATGAGTTCAAGGATATTTTTAGGTGTTTTACCCAAACTAAGTCCACAAATTTGTCTGGGATTTTTGTCATTATTTTGCTTTTACTATTATACATTGAATATTGTATAATTAGATCTCTCAAATAATTTTGCGTTCTGCTTTTTTTCAGATCAATTATGTGTCTATGTGGTCAAAAGGGAAAGGTCCTTCTTCATCTGAAGTGAAGCAGGGCCTGAAGGATGTATCTCAGACATACCCATGGCTCTCAGGGTCCAGGAATGCACTGACTCAGGAGTGGAAGCTGAACCCAAAATCTCCTACATGGTCACACAGAGTAGGACTGCACACCAGATGTGGCTTTCTCTTGTCATATGCCTAAAACTTTGTTAATGATAAGTGGTTTTCGGGCTGGCAATTAATTTCCCATTGCCTTGAACTCCTAAGAACTACAAGGTATTGAGAAGCTAACTGGCTTATTAATTAAAATGGGAAAAAGTATTTTGAGGTAGCATTTTCCTGGAAGTGGGGTCCATTTGTGTCTGATGAGCTGTTTTATAAAAAAGTGCTAAAATGAGATTAAAACTTTTAAAACTATTAAAAAATAGTATGTGAAGCTTAATGGCTAAATAGCTACAATTGTAATTAAATAGTAGAAAGGTAGATTTGGTTTTGGCTGTAAAACCAATATTAAAACAAGGTACAAACTAATTTGCAGTGTCCTAGAGCAACAATTAGTGTCCTAAAGGATGTGACTTTTCATTAGGATGACTAGGAGGATCTGACAGGTGGCTGAATCATGCCCACTGCAGTCACGCTGAACTTCATCTACATGCACCCACAGTATTTATTGCTCAGTCAAATTCTTTTATAATTCTGGATTGCCACATGTGCAATTACATTGCATCCGGCAGAGAGCTCTGAGATCTGTAATTACCAAACACGTCCACAGCAGTCACACAGCAACAGAAGTGACACTCATGTACTCACGAGTGTAAAATCAAAGCACTGCACCTCCCACCTGCCCATGACTGAATTGAGAGGTGTTTACTGCACAGCTTATTCTGTGAAGCACCCTCCCAGTGTAATGATACACAACTGATAAATGAGAGTGGGAAATAGGTGCAGTTCACACAAGCCAAACAGTGCAGAACTGAGTTATTCTGGAACTTTACAGTCTTTGCAATACCTCCAAGTGCATGCTCAGCTAGCTGTGAGAAAAAAGTGGCTGTGCAGAGCCCAGATGTACACACATCTGCAGGGATGCTGGCACACTAGAAAGAATCGGGAATTGGCTAGGCTATGCGCAAGGGTCAGAAGACTTGAGTATGTGCAAGTCACCTTGTTGTAGGGAGTGAGTGCCTCCCATAGGGCTCGGGCTGTAGGATGGGATGTTTGTAAACAATCTCAGTGGAGGGAATTACCATAGTAATGACTGGAGATGTGGCAGAGTCTGTGCACATCCCACCTTTAGGACCATCTAAAAGCACGACAAACACTGTATTGTCTCATCTGTCTTTCTGACTGAGTCCCAATCCGAGTAACAGAGCTGTCTATGTGGCCTGCCCTGGCTGTGGCACAGCCTCCAGATGAGCTGTACGTTGACATTCCAGCTCTTCTGCAGTACAGATTCCCCTTTCGAGCAGTTCTTTCTGCTCTCTAGAGGCCACTTCAGCCGGCCTAGATCTACTCCTGGTGGAAGAGGGATCCCCATCACCAGGGCAGTTTGTTTCCCTGTTCTCCGTGGCGCATTTGGCAGTGCGTCTAAGCGATGGGGGGATTGGGGCACGGGCAGGGGAGGGGGTCCGCGGTGGCAGCCCCGGTCCTGACCTGCTTTGCTAGGCAGGCCTGACGTGAGAGATGGCGCCGGCCCGTCCCTTTCAGTGAAACCTGTATTTCTGCTGGATTAAGGCGGTTGTGTAAGCGCAGCCCATTGTTCCTCCGCACAATGTTGTTATCAGCGTGAAGCGAGCGCCGAGCACGGCGCCGCCGGGCAGGGCGG
>NW_005054313.1:5308815-5320426 GCF_000277835.1 Geospiza fortis | reverse complement strand
AGCCCGGCTCCGCGGGGACAGCGGCGCGGCACCTCGGCCCTGTCAGAGCTCTCTGAGGCAGCAGGGAAGATGAAGCCGGAACGAGGTAAAGGGCTTATCAGTCCATTTCTTTTTGTTTGTTTTGTCTGTAGGATTAGAAGTAGCCCGGTGGATGGCTTCGATGTTATCGCTCTATTTCCTTACCCCCCTCCCCTGTCATTTTGGGGGGTGGGAAAGGATCCAGGTACTCGGGCTGAGCTCGGGAAATGCCGGTGGGAGTGGGATGCGGAGGGTGCCCCGCCAAGGGGGCTTCCAGCCCCATGTCCTGCCTGCCCTTCGGCTTCCCATTGTCTCGGCTGGATGGAAGGAGACAAACGCCGTAGCCAAGTGCTTTTGCTGTGGGAATGCTGCAGTTCGTGTGTCAGACACAGCCGGCTCGTTAGCACAGTCCTGCAGTGCTGAGCCGAGAGTCGGTCAAAGGCAAATCGGGCATCGACAGACAAAGCCAGCAGATGTACAGAAATATCTAAATATAGCTGGAAAAACCCTGAAAATAACCATAAGTTATATCTGTGTTGTTTTATAAACTGTCAGTGCTTTTTTCCCCCAGTTATAATGGAGGTATTTCATAACAAGCGTGGTGAAATATAAATTTTTCACGATTATTTGGTTACATCCTATCGGATTACTGACATCTGGTTTTACAGAAAAATCAAGACAGCAGTCTACGTATATGTTTATAACACTTGAGCTCTTTTGCTGTATAGCAACAGCTGCTGATGCCCCTAGAGTTGGAAATATGTCATGACTTCTATTTTGATCCACAGAGCAGTGATTATTGATTCGTGTTAAAGCAAGACATTTTTTGAAGAAAATCTTAGAAGTGCTCATCGTAATATTCAGAATGTTAGTTAAAAACAATAATCCATGTTTCCTAAAGTTTTGATGATTCTATTGATTATCTGGTTCCTTTCAGTGTAAAAACATGTTCTAATCACTTTGGTGTTTTGAGAAACACTTTTATATAGCTCAGATATTCGTGTATTAAGTGCTAACACTTACATGACATACACATCCTAATTAGGTTTGTTAATGACAGGTTTGCTAATAGCGACACTGCATACATGACCACTCTCAGGTGGATTTCTTGTTTGTATGTGCTGCAAGGATTATATGGTGTGATGATAGCACAGATAGTACAGAAGCAATCATAAATTAATGGGGTTTAAGTAACATGGTTTTGAAATGGGCCTTTCTCATTGCTTTCCTCCTTGTTTCTTAACTGCTTAAACCTTCACACCATCTACTGCAGCAAGGCTGGTTGTTTGTAGGATCTTTAGATTTTAATATCAGACGCTGAAGTTTGAAAACTGTTTACTGTCAGGGTAAAATTATATTTCAAAATAGCCAGCTAAAACCCAAGTCAATATTTGCAGCTTTAGTATGTTCTAATCTAGCAGTTCAACATCTGCATGACCTTTGTGTATTCCTTTCTTTAATTTTTAGGCAGAAGGAGTTAGACCACTGCAAACATTTTAAGTTGCTGTATGTTAAGTGATCAGATGCCTTTTTTAATCAATCTGGTGTGGAGGGAACCAAATTGGTACAGAAAGCAAGTTATTAGGTTCCTGGGGTATTTTTGTGGGTTTTTTTCTTTTTTTTCCTGTAAGCTGGGAAATAATAAATTGAGATTCTTATACAGTGTAAAGTGTTTACCGTGGACTGGGCAAAATCCTTCAGAAGTTATGTTTTGAAAGTCTTCTAAGATAATTAACAAAAGTCTTGAAGTAAATAATGGATCTTACCAAACGTGGGAGGGTATCTCCAGCCATTTTAGTGGATCCCTCCAGCTTAACTGTGTGCTAATACAGCAGAGCAATACCGTGCACAAAGGGGGTTGTGAAAGTGCTGCCTAAATGCCATGTGCAGCCCACAGAGACTCTTAGGAGGCACGAATCATGCAAATGTTTACATGTGCTGCTTTCTGCATAGCAGCTGTAGCACAGGACACAAGCAGTCAAGTGTGCAGTCACCTGCTTCCAATTGTCGCAGATTGATAGCAAAGGGCAGAGGAGAGGCAGACCACTCAGCTTGCCACAGGTTTCACTGCTCTACAGAGCCTCAAAATCCTGGGAAGACTGTAAGTTCACACCCCAAGTAAAGCATAAAAAAGCAGACTTTGAACAGGCTTGCAATGTGTTGGCTTTTTGTTGTTGTTGTTGTTCTTACAAATAATTATATCAGAATCAATTTGGAGCAGAGGGATGCAGTTCTTGTTAGAATTTAACTCAGCACTGCACTGAAGATTGTAGTGCCCAGGCACGTTGGGAGAGATGTGGTTTAGCCTTTGCTGAACTACCAGTAAGGTTCTTGTTATCCCCAGCAAAGATGGATGATGCAGGAGAAGAAAGAGGAGATCTAAATGTACAACTATTTTTATCAGTGGGAAGTGCTACAGAATGTTTAAATTTAAGGAGGTGAGAGGGAGGGACAGAAATGAAGAAAACATGGGAATTTGGCCCGAAGGTACTTACCTCAATAGGAGAGGAAGTTGGAAAATTGCAGCTATAGGTATGTAATGTGTGAGAGCAGTGTGGAGGGGATGGAATATGGAGCTCTGCATAGCAAACCTGCAGAGCAGTTCTGTGGGTGAGGGAGAGCAGGAAGAGATCTTCAAAAGTGCAGGCAAAAATGTGGGCTTATTCCTTTGCCAGGCAAAGGCACAGGGCACTCCCAGGATGTATCTCATGAGCATCACTCGGGACATGGCCCTCAGGTGGGGTTTGAGTGGGAGGACAGTGGCTGCTCTGAGCACATTCTGTACTGGGTCTAGGGAACGCAGTAACCCAAGTACTGACGGCTGCTGCTCAGCTTTACCTTCCCTGTGCTTAAAGTGGACTGTTGAAGCATCTTAAAATACAGTGGTCATGGTGCTTCAGCTGAGTCTCCACTGGTGCCAGAGAGAAGAATGATTTATCTCCCTTTCTTACATGCAATGTTTTTGGAGTGATGTTTGAGTTTGGGGTTAGTTTTGGTTGTTTTTTGGGTTTTTTTCTTTCTGCAGTAACAACATATCAGGTTACCTGGCTTTGATCCATGATATCATCACGTTTTAGTTTCTGCAGTACAGCTGCCTAGTCAGCTGCTTCGTGCTGCATGTTTGGACTGCTGTTTCCTTTCTCAAGTACAGAGCTTTGCTCTTGCTTCTATTGAACTTCGTTCTAATGACTTCTGGTCGCTTCGGCAGTTTATTGAGTTTGGAGGACAGAATAAGGCTTCGTAGCAGAGTGCTTGCAAAGTTTTCCAGCTCAGCTTTGTTCATAAACTGTATAAACACACTGTTTCACCATCAGCATTAATGAAAACATTGCATAATGTCAGGGTGATAGCTTGCTGCCAAACTCAGAAGGCTTGTTATGTACTCTTAGAGTACACTTGGTGCACAACTGGAAAACATCTTGTGGTTTAGATGAATCTACACTATAGTCATATTTTACTGTGGAAATGTTACAAGACATCAAAAGTTTTGCTGTAGTCTAAATAGCTGGGAGTTATTGCTCCTTCCTCCTCCCTCCTCCTCATTGCATGAATGATCAGTTAAAGGAGGAAGACAGGCTTGTTTGTCTCTAAATGCATGCTGGCTGGTTTTTATCACCTTATTCTAGTGTTTTCTTACTTTCTTATTGCCTTGCTTTGTTTATTCCTCTGTGTGTGTTCTCTGTGTAGAGGCTATTTTGTTTTCACTTACAAATTAAACAAAAAGCAGTCCTTTCTTACTTTCTGAAGCATTAATTCCCTCCTTGAGATTATCCTAATTTACAGAAATGACTTTCTGTCTACAAGAGAGGAACAAGCAGACTGAAGATTGCTTTTTGTCTTCTCCTTCCTTCTTTGCAAGTCAAACTTGGATATCTGCCTCAGGGTCTGTTTGTAGTAACTGGGTTAAGGAACTTCTGCCACATTACTTGGTGGGTTGGTGTGGAAAGAGGTAACTCTTGGTTCAGCAAAAGTCTGTTTACTGCCTCCTATGAGAAACATAGCTGAGGCATTTTGGGATCTGTCTGTGGGGAAAGCTGGAGGAGAGCTTAATGAACAGTTGATGGAATTTAGATTCTTAGGAGGAAGGATGAGGAGGCATGGGACTCAGGGGAAGTGAGCTGAACCAGTGTGTTCAGTTGTGGAGTTGGTTGTTAATTTAGGAGATGTGGGTAAGGCCCTTGTTTTTATAAGCATAAAATATGCCCTATATTAACTGGTGAAGATGTTATGGAAAACTTTTTAGCAAAGATGATGTGCTACAGAGTATGCAGATTAGGAAGTGAAAATATATATTGAAAAAGGATGAGTGTTGTTTTAGTGTCCTATATTGAACCATGATCCAGACACTTTAATTTTGTAGTATCTTCTCAGTGAAATGTCACAGAGCACTTAAACTTTTCCATGGCAGAATGATGCAGGCAGTCAACAAAGTAATAAAGTGGAAATGAGCTGCTTCCTGCTCGGTGGAGCTGTCACTCCAGAGGCGCTGGGGCAGTGCCCGGGGCTGGGTTGCCACAGGTAAGTGCAGGTTGGGTGCTGATGAGCTGGGCTGACGCTGTGCCTGCCCCAGGAAGCCCCCGGGCAAACAGGGCACGTGTGGCCAGCTGCGTGTGTGCCGGCAGCCTGCTCCTCCTGCCTGCGTGGCTGCCAATAAAACCTGCTTGTTCTCAGAGAGAAACAACACCTGAAACTGCTCAGGGTAAAAAACCCCACCGAGCCGAGCAAACTGACAGGTACTGCACTGACATTCCTTTAATGGGGCATGGAGCCATCCAGCTCTAATCTTTGGGGAGAGCAGATTTGTCCTGAGAACAGATAACATATAGATACAGGATATGAGTGAACAGGAACAGAAGCCTTTGTTTTTTAATTGAGGGTGGAGTCTAGATGCTTTCAATGCAGTTCTGTCCTTGCACCTGAAAAATGGCAGTATAAACTCTCTTTTTATTAAATTTCTACTTTAAACGTTTAACTTGGAAGAATTCTTAGATTTTAGGTGCTTAGCTTTTTAAAAATGTTAGGCACCAAAAAATTTGAAGTATATTTATTTGTAGAATGGAAAAATCTCAGGTTTCAATTTGAAATGCCAGCTTAGTTTTCTTACCTTACTGTTCTGCAATTTGTACCTGGCTATTGACAGCAAGGCAAGTCTTCCTGTTGTAAAAGTATTTCTTGGGTTGAAAGGGTGTTTTTATCATTGTTCAGCAGTGAGAGTTCTTCATGGCATACCTGTTTCTCGGAGAGAACCATCCCAATAACAACTTTGCCATTTTTTGGTAGTTTGCTTGGTGTTGTCCATATTAGCTGCCTTTAGCTGTTGCTAAAAGAGATGCTGCTGGAGTGGCATTTAGGTGGATATTTTGGGGACTGTGGATATGCCAAGCCCATAGGCTTGGAGTATATAAACTGACCCTTCTGACCATATTCTTTACTTGCTACAGTGAGAAACTTCAGCATGTCAGTTCAGATCCCTGGGGTGAAACATATTAGGTTGGACTTTGCTGTTAAGGGCAGTGTTGACATTATTATTGGATCTGAGGTCTGCCAGCTTCTAAATGTTTTTAAAAATAAGCTAACATTTATATATACAGATTCTCATGAGAGACAAGAGTTTGCTGCCAAATGAAATTCTACTTATTAAAATTAGAAGTCTTCTGTGAAAACAGAGTAGCTGACGAGAACAAACCAGCTATATGACATTTGTTAAAAGAACTTACTCTGTCTGCTTCACTGTTTATAAAATGTTTCTTTGGTATTTTGACAGACTTCTACTAATAGCAGCCATTTACTGGTGGAGAAATAGCCATAACCTTTTATCTTTTCAGCAATGAGTTTAAGGTAACAGTCCAGCTATTCTTTTAGTCCATAAGGTCTTGCAGTTTAACTGTAAATATAGTGGTAGTTATTGTCTCCATTCCAATGTAATACTTGATAAACTATGTTTTTTTGAATTTTGAGTGTCTCACATCATTGTCTTTCAAGGAGGTGGTAAATTGTTCAGTCTTTGTAGGTGATTTAAATTTAATGTTTAGACAGAAGCCAGTTTTTAAGTTAAAATTGTTTTAGAAGTGCACATACAGTTGCATGGTTACCTTTGTACTACCCAGTACTAAAACTCCATGAATAAGTAGGCAATTAAGGATGAATGCAAATTCAGCAGAGTGCCTCTTGGACCTGGGTAGGTAGCTGGACTTTGGAAGACTTCACTTTCATTACCTATTCCCTTTCCTGCTGGTCTCGTGCAGGGTGGCATGACTACAGCTACAAGCACATGGCTGAAGCCATGTGAGTTATTCTTGCTCTGCAATCAGAGCTGTACTGAGATTGGGAGAGATTTTTTTTTACAAAGGCTACTTGTAAACAGAATAACTGAATTGTAAGTCATTAAAATTCTCCATCTTTTCTTAATAATTCAGAGTTAATCTGACCAAGTCAAGACCAACTCACTTGTACTAATACATTTCCTTCTATGTTAAATGGGCCTGACCAGTTCTTTGGCTGATGATTTTTCATGCTAGCTTTGGGACCAAAACTGGTTCAGGTTGCTGTCTGGGGTGGTATTACAACATCACATTGACTCAAGATGCAAAGATGTAATAGGGTAGTGTGAGGATGTTCTTGGGGATAATTTGGAGAGGGAGCTGTGTGTGAGGCAGCTGAACACACAGGGAGGGAGCCCTCTGCATGCATGAAATACTAATGGCATTTCATGTCTGTGCTGATTGTAACAGTCCTTATAATGAATAAAGGCAAGCGAAATAGCCTTGCTGAGAAATCTTCTGAACAACTTTGTTTCTTCAGGAGCAGTAAGGGGAGCTCTTCCCCCCCTACACATTTATTTGTATTGGTTTGACCACTTTTCTTTCGTGGGCAGGCATGCAGTCTCTCTCTGTGCAGGGATGTAGTACCAGTAACCATGGGGCAGCTGAGCTTCCCTCTTAGCAATGACCAGTGTGTTTCCCAAACCTGTTGGCTTTTTCTAAGGAAAAAAACAAGTTGGATTTTCTTCTGAGGCATAAAAAAGGGAGAATATATCTGAAATAGGGACTCTGGTTGCACGTGAGCAATGTCATCTGTTTTACATTACACAAGTTAGTGATCTTTTTTCCATCAAGATCCCTGGGAACCAGGTTGTTAAGTAAGTCCATTTTGGATAGTGAACTGCTTCAGGGAGTCTATGAGCAGGTGCTTGTGCTAATTTAACCTCTTGACTGCTTGTGCTAATTTGACCTCTTAATGGTGCTTGCTGTGTATGCAGGGCTCCTTTTGCCCACTAATGAGCCTTCAGGATTTCTAGGACATATTTCACACTTCTCTGTGCTGTAACAAATCAAGCTTCTTTCTCAGGATGCTATGCAAGTATCAACTTGTTTTGTGTAATGGGGGCAGGAAGGGCAAAAAGAGACGCAGAACTTGAGTAAAATTGAAGGTGGCAAGTATTATTTCATATCCTCAGTACAGTCAGCACCACAATGGGAGGTGGCAGAGTGGCAGCTGGTTTCTTCTGAGGGACAAAGGAAGGAGAAGGAGAGGTGCAGGAAGAGCTGCTGTGGTCAGCCTGCTTTTTTTTCAGAGCAATGGGAAGCCCTTCTCCCCTGCCAGGTATTGTTCTCCTTGATTCCCTGCCAGGGCACCAGCCCAGCAACGCCAGTGAAACAAACCATGGCTCAAACTCACACTTCCAGGCAGGTCAGCAAGTTTGGTGGAAGGCTTTGTTTGCAGGCTTGGGGGGGCAGAGAGGGTGTGTAAGAGCAGCATCTGAGTAAATGTCTGTGATGGCTCCTTGCCATACCTTCTGTGTTAACAGAGACTGAAGTTCTGATATGTTGAGCTGATGCTTTTTTTAATGTGCAGTTCTCTGTAAAGTCACAAGTACTGGTGCATTTCCTTTGCATGTTGGATCTGAATCTTCAAGACTTTTATTTACTTGTTCTTTATTTTTAAATTTTCATTAAGTAGGTGAATTTGAGGGTAGGGGAAAAGAGAATAGTTGCATCAAGAAGGGAAGAACTTCAGTAAATATTACAGTGATGTGGAATAAAAGAGTAGGAGTTTCCTATCAATAGGAACTGCACAGGGACAAAATTGTGAAGGTCAGCATGGACTGGGAATGCTGTTGGGTCAAAGGGTTTGATACCAACACTCATGCTGTTCAAAGGTAAACCCTTTTTTCTCTGCTGTAAATGTCTTTAAAATTGAGCTTCAAGTATATTTTCTATATATAGAAAGTTTTCTCACTTCAGTTACCTTTTAGTGAAAAGTATGACTTTGTTTTAATCTGAGGGGGAAGCAGCTTCTTCCTTTTGAAGCACATGCTATTTGAATTGCCAGAGGAATTTTGTTTACTGTGGGGAAACCATGAGAAACAAAGTATCTAGAGATATGGAATTGGAGGATAGGCCTTGAGTAATGGTTGCTACCATAGCTGTACTAGCAGTAGTACTCATGGTGTAACTGCCTACACCGTGCTAACACAAGCAAGGTGTGGAGGACTCCTCTGAGGAGGCTGCTGGTAAAAAGTGGAGGAGTAAAACCAAATAGCTAGTTCAGGTGAAACAGAGGGAATAGTTGATGATACTGGAAATGTCTGAAGGCAAAGTTCAATGTAAAACTGCTGGAATGCACACCTGGCTCACCTTGCACCAAGCACTTAGGCCAGTCGTGACTGGCTGTTATTGTGCTGCCTCTGGATGTTTGCTACGAGAGCCTTGCTGAATTAACAACTTTGTATGAGAAAGTATTTTGGATCCACTAGAGATGAAAGTTATGGTACTTGATGTGCACTGTATGTTCTTTCATCCCATCCTCATGTTGAGAAGATGGAGTGGCCTTTTATAAATATTTCAGGACACTCTTTGTAAACTGGCAAAATTAATTCTTGTGTAAGTTTCTAGTATGAAATCTGAGCAGCTTTATGTTACACACTGATTTTTATTTTATTTAGTTTTAATTTTTTGTTTGACTTAAAAATCATAGTGGGATGTTAGCATCTGATGCTTGCAGCTTCTCTAGGTGTACTGTGAACTGTATGTAGCCTTTCTCACTCAAGAAATTTGAGTTTGGGCATAAGTAGAAGGAAAACTATACACAGAGTGTGAGTGGTGTATCTAACCATCTCTTTGACATGCATTGCAAGCATCAAGAACTGACCTCAGCTTTGTTCTGAGGAATTGAGCATCTGTACTGGGAGAAAGGGAATAAGGCAGTCTACATGAGAGCTCTTGATGGTTTTATGTTCTGCAAATTAGTAACTCAATCCAAAATGTTTGTTTCAAGGAAGGGATGTGTTAGTAGAAGTGTATTTTTATTTTTAGCTTGTCTCCATGACTAGGCTGTGTAAACATAAGGTGCTATGGAGTCACTTAGGCTTTGCTCCTTCGGGGTCACATGCACACCTTGCTTTTCCTGCACAAGGGAGGGCTGGAACGTGAATTAGAGAGTTTTTCTGAACTGGCTCATTACTAGACAACCTGTGCTTTGGCATGGCCCTTCAAAGGTTGAAGCTGAGTGTTTTTTATAATGTAGGGATGATGCCAATTATGTCTATTGGCAAGTGCCTCTGAGTTGATGTGTAATTCACTTGATACTGAGATGAACCATGCTTGGCTCTGATTTCCTGCTTTATGGAATATGTAGGGCTGCTTACTCCCAAGGTGTTGGGATAAAATCCACAGTTATGAAGACCTCACCTTTTTCATTTTTAGAAGTGTTATTTTATTTGTGGCAGAAGGTGGGTTAAAATACAGTCTGGTTATCTTGATTGTTGCCTGTCATTTTGCACAGTGTTAGAACTGTGAGGATAATAGTATTTGAAGTGCAGGTACTTTATGATGGTGAAGTATGCAGCTTAGGATAAAGTCCTGTGTGCAACCATATTCTCATGTAAAGTATCTTGTGCCTCTGGAATTTGTGGGAGCGTGAGAGATCCAATAAATGAATAATGTCCTTCAAGGTAGATTTTGCTTTGGTAGAATTTCTAATATTGCAGTTTATAAATTTAGCATGTTATTGGATCGGATGCATTCACTTCTGGGGTGTTTGTCCACAAACAGGCTCAGGGCTCAGCTCAGTGTACCTACAGCTGGTTTAGGACTGTAACCTTAAAAGCTGGCGTGTCAACAAGCTGTCCTACTTTTACTGTACTTGAAGAATATCTGGTGTGAAAAGATCTTTGTGGTTGCACTGCAGCAGTGCAGTGTGGGGAGGCTGTTCAGGAGCAGTATGGTGGGTAGGTATGCCTGTCATCTAGAGACAGCTGCTCATCACTAAAACATTGTTAGCTGGCCTGTAAAAACAGCTGGTGGCTCCTGAATGCTGTCTCTGCTGGCCCCTGTGGGAATTGACTTGGGTGTTGTTGCTCCTGCCTCTTGTTAGCAAAACTTCTAAACATACCATGTTTTACTAATATGATAAATGTTCCTCTCACCCCTCCCATTCCTCCTGTAGATACTGAATAACTGTTTTACAGAAAATCATCTGAGTACTTTTCTCAAATGCTAGGTAGTTGCTGGATTAAGAAAACCTGAAATTGCTTTTTCAGACAACTGTGTGAATGACAGTTGTTTTTGTAGAAGTAAATGTTCCATGAAGGAAAAATACTTGGAAAGCAGACAGGTAAAATAAAATATACAGGAAACTTGAATGTCAGTGACTAATGAAATGGTATGTTTTGCATCTATCTCTCTGTAAGGCACTATCTGTATGTGAGATCTTTAAATGGGCCAACTACTAAAAGGTATCTGACCTTCCTCAGACAAAACGTCTACTTAAAAATCTTGTATAGACTGTGTTTTCTTGCAACCACAGCTAAATTATACTGGTATATAAACTGTGAGTGGGGAAAAGTAATTTTGTGAAGTGGCATGTTTTCCATGCTCTTGAATGGGTTAGTGAGTGGTACTGGATTTTGAATGTGGTTGTGTAGTCTAGATTGATCTGGACTTTTCATAGTTTCATGGTATCTAATTACAGAACAAGGGTTTTAGTCTTGCTTTGTGATGTGGTTAGGCTGGGAGTGAGATAGGTTTTTTGCACTGATTATGTTAATATGGTACTGTCATCTGACTTGAATACTTGTAAATACGTCAGAGCTGGATGAAATTGTTTAACGTAGCCAGTACGTTGTTTAGACTATATCTAAAATAGCACATGTTGTTTTGAGACTACTCTCTTGAAACAACCTCATAAATTAGTCCTCAGAAGTGCCCATTACAAATACTGAAGTAAGAGCTGCAGTAGTGCAAGGAGAGCCGGATCCTGCTCCCGCTGTGTGCTCCGGGAGGGTCACAGGAGTCAGGCGGCCGAGCCACTCCCGACTGGGCTGAGCAGTGGAAAAAGAGCAGTGGGAACTTGGCTGGTGCTGCCTGGCAGGAGGACGGGCTGGCGGCTTTTTCCGCTCCAGATGTAAATATTCATCACCTCACAGCCCGGGGCTGGCTCTGCGGAGCGGTTCTGTGCGGGAGCATTCCGTGTGCGGTGCCAGCGCACAGACAGACACACAGACAGACACACGGCGGCTGCTCTCGGTGCTGCTGCTGCGGGGAGCGCGGTGCCAGCGCACAGACAGACACACGGCGGCTGCTCTCGGTGCTGC
>NW_005054313.1:5304881-5308017 GCF_000277835.1 Geospiza fortis | reverse complement strand
AGGCGTGAAACAAGTTCAAGCTGCGTAACTCAGGGCAGTCGGCAGCTGTTGTGGTGTTAGTCTGAGAAAGGTGCTTCGAAACCCACCTATGCTCAAGTGTAGCAAAGTTTGCCTCTCCGGCTGAGTCTGTAAACAGTTCCTTTAGAAACCCAAACCAGACATTCTTCCTTTCCTTCCGTGTACTGAGCCTATGAAAGGCTGAATTTCTGTGAGTTGGGGGTTGGCTTTTCGTTTTCCTTTTTTAACGTTCCCTTAAAGGAAAGTAATGGACAGCCTAAAAATTAACTCGGTTAATTCATTAGCTTGTTAGGGCAAGAGTATTAAATGTCCTGGAACAGGAGGGGAGGATTTTTAAGCCTTAAAAGTGAGACGCTAGTTAAGTGTCAGATGTGCTAACAGTTGTAGTTAGTGTAGCCATATGTAACTGTTTGACTCTTCATTGTTATGAGGAAAAAACCAACCTCTTCCCCCTCCCAAAAACACCCTGAAGCTTAACTGAGTTTCTTCTGTGACTTGTTATGTAGGTCAAGTTTCTCTCTCCTCTTTTTTTTTTCCTCCAGCAGGAGGAAACTATTACAGTATTTTGATTTCTGCTAGAAACAATGCATGAAACATTATTAGCCCTTTGCCACTACTTGTTTGTCTTGGGGCAAATGAAGCTGATGCAAATATGTCAGCTTTGGGGGCAATACAAATATGTATTTTTAATTAGCAGCTTACTGGTTGCTCAACTATATGGTATAAAAAGCTAATTAATATTTTACTGAACTCAGTGCAGACATGAGGATTATCTATTGCTTTTTATGCAAACTTGTTATCTAAAAATGTGAATGTTGCTCTGACCAAGTACTTGCATATATATATATATATATATATATTCATCCTGTGTCTAGAGCGTGTTGATTTTCCTCTGAAAAGTGCAAGAGCTCTAATTTAAGTGAGCTTGCTGACATTGGATGACCCCCTTCTGGCACGGGAGGAGGAATGATTCCACTAGTGTACTCTTGTGTTTTGTGTGGGAATATTGGCTTTGAATCACTGAAGCACTGCTTTGTAAGTAGTAAGGAATTTTTGAGAGGACAAAGTGAAATTTCATAATTACATAGATTAAATATGTGGGTCTGCCATTTTGCTGTGTGGAAAATTACCATATATTAGGGAAGAGGGAGGCAAACTAGATTCTTGGCTGAAATTCTGTTAAGCCTTTCAGTTTTGACCCTGTGTAATGTTTTATTATTTGGAGTACCAGAAAACTATTAGAGCTTAATAACATGACTTACAGCACAGAAACTTGTAAATAGCTGAATTGTGCTGTGTGACACAGTTCAATTCTCAAACTATCAAAAAAGTTCTTTTGTTTTATTCATTCAAAATTCCATAGTAGGCTCTGGTGTCCATTTTAAATTGCAGTCTTTTACACAGCTTGAGAGTTGTAATGTCCTCATTTATCCTCTCAAATAAAATTTAAAAACAATTTTATGGCCCTGGCCATTCTCCCAGATTTTTTTTTAGATGGGAAGCATATATTGTCTCTTTTGTAACTTTTTTACTTTTGCAGGTTACTGTTTAACCACTTAAGGGCAGGCGTTGTAGGTGAAGGTTAATAGCATTGGAAAAATGACCCGAGGAGCTTCATGCTGCTCCACCATCATCAATTTCATCTCTCAGAGCATTTCTCAGGAAGAAGTACAGTCTGCGCCTTTGGTCTGCTAGTCTTATGCTTCTCCCTCCACCCCACCCTCTCATTTATTTGGGCTGCAAATACTGAAGCCTACTGAAGCTGGAGGTAGCCTTACTAGCTAGGAGGAGGATTTTGGGTGGTCAGACATGTTCTGACAAAGTTCCACAAGATAAATTACCCACCACTTAGATGACAATGAATGGTTTGTAACATCAAAGTTTTGGGAGATCAAGTAGCACAAAGAGAAGATGAATACAAAAAATAAGCTACAGTAGAAGAGGTCAGATGTTATGAAAATAGTTTGCTCTGGGCTTTTTGTTTTGTCTTTTTCTGTATTTCAGATAAAATAATGGAATTCTTAATCTGCATTCCTCACCTGAGGACACTTCCTAACAAATCCTGTGCTTTTTCTCCTGTGTGCTTTTTTAATTAGCCTGATAGTTAGTTCTGTTCTAGCAGCAGAGCTGCAGAAGTGTTCAGCTTGTAGGTGTGATTTCTAACTGACATGATGTTGTAATAAAGTTATAGGAATATCAGCTCCTACTTAACCTGCATACTATAATGTTTAATGTCTTGTCCATTAAAATAAAATTATTGAATTCTTGAGTGTTTCTATCTCTTCTCCCTGTTAATGCTCTTTACAAGCTTTATTATTATCAGTGCATTTGCACTCTTGGGTTTGTTTCTCATTTTCTTGTTTTTCAGTTATTTTGGGGAAAAAAAAATTGCAGCTCGGTGGCATTATGGGTGCCTTCCATGTAGGCAGAAAATGTGCTTAATAGTTCTTCCCCAGGACAGTATTTATCTTGAGCTTAGTTATGCCATTAGTATTGACATTCTTGTTGGAGTTGAAGCAAGCCTCTCGAGTTGATATGGTCTGATAGTCAGAAAGCTGCCCTGGGTGTATTTCTCCAAGCCTTCACATGTGAAGTCAAAAATGTCTGTAATGGAGAATTTTCCTGAACATGCTAAGAGGAAAATCTTTTCAGGCACTTCTAGACTGTTCAGTTGCATCATTCTCTTTTGAACCAGAAGTAATGACACTGGGTTCTTGTTCTGGATCTCTAAACCCTTGTATTATATCAGATCTGTCCTGTGCATGTGTGGTTGTATCTACCCAATCTCTCATTTTTTCAGTCTGAGAAGGCATCTCAGCCTGTGCTGTCTCTGAGCCATGTTCTGCTGCTCTGAAATTATTTGTGCATATGACAGGCTGCTGGTCTGCTTGTCATCATGAAAGACAGACCAGCCTGGAAAATAGTCTTGTTATTGGGATGTGTGACTTAGTCTTCTGATGCCCTGCAACTCTCTGTATTCCACATAAGTATTTTTCAGAATTTTCTTCCACTTTATAATTTTGGAGGATTGAGTTTTGCTGGCTGTACCTGTGAACAGAGTGCCCTTAGCATATGTTAGGGTGTTAAATGACTGAAACAAGGACTTCCTGCTTCCTGC
>NW_005054313.1:5268376-5304815 GCF_000277835.1 Geospiza fortis | reverse complement strand
TTTGTTTGTTTTGTTTTTTTTTTTTTTTTGTGAAGTAGTTTTAGGAACAGTGAGATGCATTGTTCCCTTTTGTCACTGTACAGCCTCCCACTTTCTTTTTGAGGGTGTGATGAGTGAGGAGCAACAAGACTGGCCTGCTTTCCTAGAATGAGATGCAGAGTCTCATTTTTCTTTAGGTTATGCAGATTTAAATGAAGATAGCAGAGTAAAGATAAGGTAAAATGCTTTTAACTCCAAAATTCTAAGCTTGGAAATGAATAATTAAGTTTTGTTCTCTTCATGTATGCAGCAAGTAGACAAACATATTTCAGATTCTCTCAGAGGATAAAAGGCAGTATTTACTTGTTAGCAACACATGGTTGAATCAATGCTATTCATCCTCTGAAATAAAACTACAAAACTTTTATTTTGCTATATCAAGAAGTTGGGCTAAAGAAGATTGAGGGATGCTGTGGAACTTGGGGAAGATAATGTAGAGTGGAGTGTACTTAAATGGGAGGGATATAGCCTCTCTTGGAGTTCAGCCACATCATCTACTGTCTGATGAAATTCTTTTCAAATTGCTGTCTAACAATAAAGCTGCTGCTTCTAGAGGTTGGTGTCTGCATAAGTGTTTGCTTTTTCCTTGGTGAGAAAGGAGAATATTGGCCAACTTGAAGTAATGGTGGTCATCCTACCTGAAAGATAACCGAGCCCTCAGATGAATTTTCTTTAATTAGGAGATTTTCCAAAGGGCTGAAGGTGGGGAGACTTAAATAGCAAGCACCAGTGCTAACAAGCAAGACTGTTGTTAAATAGTTAATAACAGATGGCTGAACTTCTGATGCAAATGATGAGACAGAACAAGAGGAGTTCTCTACATCCTGACCCAGCAACTCCTCACTACTGCCATGGCAACTAACACGTTTTACTCTCCAGTTTTAGCAAAGTTTATGAAACTCAAGATAACTTGTTGGTTTTATGACTTTAAAACAAATTTTAAAAGGCAAAGCAAACCAGCTGGAGAAGGAGAAAACATAAACGAAGAAAAAGTGGATATGAATTCCTAGAGGCCTTGTGTATTGGAGTTCCTGTAACATCTTTCCAAAAGATGTCTGAAGTACTGTATACTTTAAAATGCCTGGCAGTTAAAACATCAGTTTAAATGCAGAAGTTTATAATCTGAGCAGATCTCTCCGAATCCTTTCCATTTAACTAAACATGAAAATTGCCTCATGCAGCTTGAATGGCATCACAAAGAGGAAAGGGAGCAGGAGGTAGGAAGCTCTCTGCATTTGGCTTGGGCATGGTAGAGGTGAGGTGGATGTGGTGGGGTGGATGTGACTTCTCTGACTCTCACTGGCCTTGGGCTGTGTGAGCAGGATGCTGGAAGTGCCCCAAGTGCTCTCTTATTTTTATGGTGAGGTGACTCTACGGGTGCTGTACCTACTGTAGTTAAATTCAAACCAGAAGTGTCAATATCTCTTTTTAGGGTAAGACATCTGAAGGACTGTTGTTATAGACTAAACTTCATGGCACTGAAAGTACTGGAGGGTGGAGTTTCATTTGGGAAGTCAGGAACAAGAGCTGTGTATATAACTGAGTCCAGGTCACTTCTCATACAGCATAAAAAAACTGTTGTCTCTTTTATCAGTGCTGTTAAGAACATGTAGATTCCTCAGCTTTTGCTGTGTTTGTGAGGTACATCTATGCTTGTGGGTCTTGACTACAGCAGTGGCTTCTTTACAGAGTGAAGGGAGTGCTTCATGTAGTTGTGTACCAAGCCTCTATATTCTCAGGCTGTGTTTCCTCACTGTTTTGTGTTGCTGTGTCAGATGGATCAAGGACTTCTTCATCCTCCAGGTGTGTAACTCAGTCATAAGAGGACTTACAGAGAAGGGAAGCAAATTCATGGAGTTATTTCTTGAAGATTATTATTTGTTATCTGTGCTACAAATTAAGACTCCCACTTGGGTATCTGTGCTTTACTGGGTACTATACAAGCATGGAACAAAAGACTGTCCTCACCTCAGACCTTATGCAAGTATCAAACGCTAAATCAATGGCTTCCAACAGAGGGCTGTGTGGAGACAAAGGGATAATACTGATGGAGACAGATAAACTGTGCTCCCACAGGCTAACAAGCCTTTATCACCGTAATGGAGAAGCTGCAAAGCAGAGTCATTTTAATCAAGAGTGTAGAACAACACAGGGGGAGTGAGGACTGGTGATTAAAGTAATCACAGGCCAGTTTACTGCAGTAGTGAGTGGGTGACAACAGGAATGCGGGTAAGCCATGGAGGATCTTGAAAGGAGAAGGAAAAAAAGGTAATTTTCTTGTTATGAAAGATGATGTTTTAAGAGACAGGAAGAAAAAGAACAGGAAAATACGGTTTCCTGTTTAGGCACCGACCAGAGGTGCCTTACAAGGCTGGATGGTGGTGAGGCATAACCTTGTGTGTGCCTTTTTCACACAGATTCCATGAGAAATCCTGCGGGCAGTGCTGCCTCTTCCCTGGGCAGGCAGATAAGGCAGTGCCATCTGCTCGCTGGTGGCATTCACGTGGGCTGTGCCCAGCCCAGAGGTCCCCACTGGCAGGGCGTGCTTCCAGCTTGGACTGTGAGGAATTTATCTCTGAGGAAAATCTTTGGATGTCAGACAAGCATTTTTCCATACTCGAGAGGAAAACCGGCTCATGCTAAAAGCAATTCTCTGAATGCTGTTTCCTAGGGATTCAGCCCAGCAAGGAGGGTGTAGTGAACCCAGTTTGCATGTTTTTCTGGGGATAAAGAGGGCAGGTTGCTTGTCTGGGTTCCCATGCCAGATTCTGATGCTTTCAGAACTTTCTTCAGCCACTAATTCAGATGGTAAGAATAAAATGTTCCATGCTAAAAATCTCTCAGATGTGTTTTTTATTAGTTCTTGAAGATAAGTGATTGCAAAAAACCAGCTGTTTACAGTAATAGCCAATGTAATCAGATACTTCTAAATGGAAACTTTAAGTCTTTCTGACTACTCTTCTGTGCTTGCTGTTTTCTTATCTCTTAGAAAAAATCCTCTTCCTCCAACAAAATCATGCATTGTTGTCCCTTGATAATAACAAAATTTATTTTCTTTATTGATTTCTAGTAGAAAATCTCTGTATAATGGTTTTGCTAATGGGAGGGTTGACAAAATAAGTTATGGGTATCAGGCACTTGGATTCTGGAATGTTTGTGAAGGGCTTTTGTTTTTTTTACCTGATGCTTAACTTGAGCATTCACAATAATTTATTAGATCTATTAAACCTGACAAGTGGGCAAATCCTTAATGTTGCCTGAACTGTGTTAGTAGCTGAAGTGAAGCTTTTGGCATATCTGAGCTGAATTCATCTTGGAGCAATTTTTCCTGAAAGAAAGTAACTTTGGTATTTTCTGATTGAAGTTGCATTGGATATTTACTTTGGGCATTAATACTTTTTCTGCTGCTCCAAAACTCAGCTTTCTGGGCTTTTTCCCCTACTGTTTACTTTTAATTAAATATATAGTTGTGAATTATCAAGGAGGAACTAAAGTAAGGTTTTATTTGTTTGTCTGTTTTTTCCCATGTCAATTTGTTTTACCCAGATACAAAAGAGGCTGGGGAGGGCCTTGAGCTTTGACTGGATAAAAACTGTTATTCTTCATGTGCTGCTCGGGTTTACTATTTTTAGTGTAGTGTTTTGTTTTTCCTAATAATTTATTACTCTGTCCCTTGACTCACGGGTCACCTGATTTCAGAGCACGCGAGCAGGCTTTGGATCCTTTCCTCTTGTATAAGCTGATAGTTTATCTCGAGGAGCAGGATGCTGCTGCTGCTGGGGAGATTGGCCTGGAAGTGGCCGTGGAGGGGTGAGCCCTGTCCCTGTGGTTCTCTGGAAAGAAAGTTCCAAGAATCCTCAGTACAGGGTGTGACAAACACACGTGCAGCCAATGAGCTCCAGCCCAGGCCAGCCCAGTGCGTGACTCCAGGTCAGCGCCGTGCAGGGACACTCTGCCTGCTGCCCTCCCCGTGCAGGGACACTCTGCCTGCTGTCCCCACCGTGCAGGGACACTCTGCCTGCTGTCCTCCCCGTGCAGGGACACTCTGCCTGCTGTCCCCACCGTGCAGGGACACTCTGCCTGCTGTCCCCACCGTGCAGGGACACTCTGCCTGCTGCCCTCCCCGTGCAGGGACACTCTGCCTGCTGCCCTCCCCGTGCAGGGACACTCTGCCTGCTGTCCCCACCGTGCAGGGACACTCTGCCTGCTGCCCTCCCCGTGCAGGGACACTCTGCCTGCTGTCCCCACCGTGCAGGGACACTCTGCCTGCTGTCCCCACCGTGCAGGGACACTCTGCCTGCTGTCCCCACCATCCCTGCCTCGCTCCATGCCAGCAGCAGCCTGAGCGAGCTCTTCCCCTTGAAGGGAGAATTGTTTTCAGCAGATACATGGTGAATACACCACTATTATCCCCGCTCCAGCAGTGTTAATTTTGGCACTTGGTACGAGTGTCTTGCGTCTGGGATTGTCAGAAGCTTGTTTTGTTCTGTGAGGTGCCCGGTGGCTGGATGGCTCTGGTAGCCTTCAAACCTGCAGTGCAAGCCTGGAAGGATGCTTGAATGAAGGGGAGAGGGAAAGCAGACATTTAAATTTTGTAAGCAAACAAGTATGCTGTTTGAAATTTCACTGTTCAGGCGGGCCCAGTTTTTAAAAAGGTACTTTCCAAGGTCTGGTGCTCTAGAGTTTTCATTAGTCTGATTGGTTTTGTTTTTAATTTTTTAATCTTAAGGTCAGTCTGATCTGTAACAAGATAAATGTACTCAGCTAGATCCTGTCAAGTCTTCAAATTGCAAGAGAAAGAAAAGCAAGAGAAAGAAAAACTGTGTACATCAAGCAATTCAGTACTTGCCCAGATGAAATACATCTAGACATGTACAATGAATATTTTGATGATTTGTATTGAACTACAAGTTCATTACTGTCCAAGCAGTTGCAGATTTTTAATTCCTGGCCCATGAGGTCTTTTCAGCCCCATGGAAAACTACACAGACTGTCATATTCTCTAGAATTTAAAAATAACACCAATTAACCTTCATTTATCTGGATCGGGGCCATTGGCTGACCTAGGTAACAGTGCTGGCATTCATTCATAACTTTATGGTTTTTACAGGTTCCTCTAAGACAACAGGATATTTGAAATTGAGTGTTATCCATCCTTGAGGGAGAGGGGATGCTTTTTCCATGGGGGCAGGGTTTATTGCTGCACTGGTGACTTATTAATAGGTGCTGATAGCACCTATTTTGCACTCTTACCCAATTTGTAATGTAAGTAACAAATCCAAAACTTTTTAAATGTGCTACATGTAAATGACCAAAATTCTTGCCCCTGAAGAAATCACATACTAACCACGCATGGGAGAGTTGTTTGTCTGGTTTTATTTTTTTTAGTGGTCTTTAATACAGTAGACTCACCAAAAGTTAGATTAGGTGTTTTGTTTTTTTTTTTTAACATGTAGACTTCTGCCCACCCTGTCCCACAGTCTTCTCTGGTTTGTTTTTGTGTGGGGTTTTTGTAACCACAGTAAAGCTGAGAAATTGCAATATCTATTAAAAATAGATACTGATAGGTATCTTTTGAAGAGATTTTCAGCATACAAGAGCTTTGTCAGTAGCCTGGTTTTCAAAAACCATCAGTCAGGCCCATTGGCACCTGACCACAGTGTGAAGATGAGTGTTTGAGTATTGGTTGTTGAAAGTTTTCTGAGTGTGTGGAAGGCTGAGTGTTTTGGTGCTTATGAAACCTCACTTGCCTAGACAACAATATTGTGTTGAAGGCTGAATGCTCAGTGAAAGGTTTCCATGAAGTGTGATCCCGTCAGTCAACATGGTACTTTCACCAGGGGCTTTCCCTGACTCCAGCAGCTGTGGCATGCCTGCTGATTCCACCCAAAAGTGAGTCAGAGCTCTCACACAGCACTTTCCAATCTCTGGTTTGTTTTCCAACAAGTCCAACTATGGTCTGAAGCAAAGGGCACATGATGTAACAGTTCTTTTCCTTGCAATGGTTTTAGGGAAGAAGAACTTGTGCCTGGTGGGTGTAAACCAGAGTGGAACCTGTGCACACACAGAGTAGAGATGGCTTTTCCCAGCGAGATTTTTGTGTTCCTATTGCAGTTTTGTCAGGCACTAAATGACTCTTCCAAATAATTTACTCAAAAGCCTTTTGAAAGCTGAAAGCTACTTTATATTTCTCCTCAGAAAAGAAGTGTTATTTTATCTATATTAATAGAAAAAGAAGCACAAGAACACTTGAAAGTATATTGCCAAAGTTTCTAAGTACAATACTTAGTATTTAAGATGATGAGATAAAGCATGAAATACCCCAAACAGAAAAAATGTTGGTGTCAGTGGGGAAATTTTAGAAACCAGTATATTTGGCAAGGATAACACTTCATCCCTGTAAATGCTGAGCCCAAAGATGCTTGTGTCTGTTGTGAAGATACATTACAGAGGAATAAACTGAGTGACTCTTCAGCAAAAATCTGGTCAGCAAAAGGTGCAAACGTCTAGTCTTTTAAGTGCAGCTCTCATAGGCACTGGAATACCTACTGCAGGACTTTTTAAAAGGTCTGTGTTGTTTTCCAGTAACATCTGGAAGTGATTTATTATCACAAATTACTGCTGTCCATCTCTAAACCAATCTCTGTATAAAACAGTACAGAAGTCTGCAAGTAGTTGAATCTTTGTCAGGCTGGATTGTTAAACAAATTAAAATTGAAACTTATGTGTGTCATCCTGTATTGTATTGTGTGTAGGGCCTGAAATAAAATTTCTGGCACACACTTTTATTTATGTACTATAAAAATGCTGTCACAGCTGGAATTTAATGCAGAGCTGCTATCAACCTGTTTAATGGGAAGGATGTCTTGGCCTGAGAGTTAGACTTCCCAATACTCAATTGTAACTGTCACATGGATGATGTGCCTTCAGGAGGTGAGGATTAGCTAAATAGATGTGCTTTTTCATTGTTAACACACACTGGGTTTCATTTGAAAAGAAAGCAGCAGCTATGGAGTCACTGCAGAATGATATTTACAGCTAAGGTGAAATAGAGTAAGCTGATGAAAGCCTTCAGCCCGTGTGTCTTCTGCCATGTTGTCGGGATCTCTAGCTGGTCAGAGTGACCCCGAGAAAAGTTCGAAAGTCTCTTTTCCCAGCCCGGCGCTTGAAGAAGGAGTCAGGGCTCTTCATTTCTCGGTCTCAAGGTTGTTTATTTTATCTTATCTATAAAAAATTTTCTCCTGCCCTGCCGAGGTCAGCTCAGCAAGACAGTTCCAGGCACTCTCCGCCCACCCCCAAGGCTGAGTCGTCTTTTGTACTACAAATTACGTATATCATATTTACTTTTACCTTCCAATACCTATCACCCATGCTAGACAGTGCACCTCTATTCTAAACCAATCCCCAAGTGCCAACATCACAGCAGAAGATGGAGGCCAAGAAGAAGAAGGAGAAAGGCTGGACACACCCAGTTCCCTCCATCTTGCCTCCTGAACCCCCATACCAAAAAACCTAAAATCTTCTTTTCTAGCCCGTGATAATTTCACTATTATTCTACCTAAACTGTTGTGGCTTTCTGATCTTCATATAAGGTTGGTAATTTGCTCCATGGGTCATAATCAAAACCACAGGTGTCTTGGGCTCTGTGACAGGATCTCTGAGACCCCTAACAGGGGTCCTGGTGTCCTGGACAGCCAGAGGTGTGTCCTGGGTCCTGACACCATGTGGCTGCTGCTGAGCTCCTTCTACAGTTAATGAGCAGCCATAATGAAGGTGGTCACCATTCCCATCTCCAAAGTTCCCTTGGCTGGGAAAGCCTTGATGAAAGTCATCAATACCAGTGAGGGAAGCGTGGAAACCAATTATATACATAGAAACTTTGTATTGGAAAATCTGTGTTTTAGTGTAAAAAATGCTCAGTTATTTGCCAAGGAAACACCTCAAGAAGAGATTCTCACATACTGTGTAAGCTGAAGTGTGCTCTGCTTTCTGTTCTAGGGTGACACATGGCTCCTCCAGCTGCCCAAACTGAGCATTTGGATGGGTTTTGCATTGTGTACCAGTACCTGTGAAGTTAGCCTAGGTCTGACCTCCACATTGCCCTTGCTACCCCCTGGGACTAGGGTGGAATTTAGAACAGAAATTTGTTTCCAATATAATCCTGCAAAGTTTCTGTCAGCATCTTTACCAGGGTAGAAATCACTGCATTGGTGGTGAGTGAAGTCCAGATAGAAACCTTCTATTCCCTTCCAGTTGCCTCCAAGTGTCTATTCTATACTCAGCACCACACACTAATTCTAAAAGAGCTGTTTTCTCCTAATTATTTTCTTTTAGACATGAACAGAAATACCTGTCAGAAATCCTTTTGCTTTGTTGGGATTTAAATTTTTGTTTTGTTCAGATAGGTGCATTGTGTCATGCAGTCTGTTTTAACACTTGCTAGCTTAGGCAGAGCACCAGCTAAACAAGGGAAAAATGTAAAAAGCTAGAGATGAATTAATGGAAATTGCTTGGTCTGATCCTTTTAGGCATTTTTGTTCCGTTATAGTATAACTTCAGTTTTTTTGTGTAGTCACATTTAATGTAATCACGATGTAGGAAATAGTAATATAAAGGAAAACAGAAATTGATGTGCTCTTAAGGGCATTTGCTAAGCCAAGTCCTCTTTGCTTTCAGGACCTGTCCAGTTGCAGCATGTTGGTACAAAGTGGCACCTTTAGGGATCAGCAAAAAGAAAATGCTCTCTTCCCACATCTGGCTTATTTTTAAACTGCTGACCATTGTAGCACTGATAATCTTACAGCTTTACACTCATATTTCAGTACTTATTTACTCACATCAGGATAGAGTGGGACAGTTGTATTTTACATTATACATGTTCTCTTGCAACTTTTGGTGAACTGACGTTTGAAATAAGCCTCAAAGTTCATATTTTCAGGTATTGCTTTCCTTCTGCTAAATAGAGATGTTGAAATTCTAATGATTGACCTACTTTACAATTTGTGATTTCATTGTGGAGCAAAAAATTATTCAGCTGATACCATTTTTTCTTATTCCTTTACTTGTCCACTTAAGGGAATACAAATCCAGTTTCCCTGATCAAAATGCAAATATTGTATGTAGAATCTGGTTTAATGCCAAAAAATCAAAAGAAGCACATTAAACTGTTGTTGCTTAGATAAAAATAGAAGCTACAGTTGGACGGAGAGAAGTGACTCAGTAAGCAGCATGGTGATGGCAAAATAGGATGTCAGCCAAAATGCAGGAAGCAAGATGGGAACACCCAGATCAGTTTAACAGTCTGCCTTTTACACTCCCAGAGAGCAGTTTCTGAGATGACTGCAAGAAACTTAAGCTTTAAATGGATTTTATATCTGTATTTATTAAGCTGTTTGAACTTGAAAAAGTTTTAGTAAAATGTGAATTGTACTTTTTTTTCCCCCCAGCCCAGTTTTAAAACCAGTCTCTCTATTTACAGTAAAGCTGCCTTGAGATTAGCCCTGGGTGCTGTGAGAGGCATCCAGCAGGAACGTGCAGGAGATGAGCAATGATACACACACACCCAGGGAATTAATGCTGCACTGCACTCTGCACTGCAGCTCATGGCACTGATTGATTCTTACTGCTCTGCAACTCTGCAATAACTTCATCAGCTCCACAATAGCTCTGTCTTGAGTTTTAAAAATCCCCCCTAACTTACAAGATAGTGTGCTTTGGTTGGTTTTTCTGATTAGAAACTGGCATAACAACACACAAGCAGGTGGATTTCTTCCTGCTTTATGTGAAACTAAGTAGGACCAGAGATTTTGGTTGCTTATACTGTTATTTTATTTGAATAGCAAGTATGCATCAGTTCTAATATAAATTCCTATGCTGCCATTTTCTGCCTACAGCTGAACTGCTTTGATAACCCAGGTATCAAAACCACCAGGTAGTGGTTCAGTTTGGCACCCTGGAAAAAGTAAGCAGAGTAACAATAAGATGAATTATGGTGCTGCTCTCCTCATGTTTTCACAATGGCTGTCCCTGAGCTCAAAGATCTTGACCCATAAGAATGTAAGACAGTTGGCAATGTGTGTCAATCTGTATAGGATTCTTCCTAAATTAAGCATTTGCTTGAGTTTAAGAAACTAATAGCTTGTTTCTTGAAAAAAGTAGGCCATCTCATAACTTTAACTCTTGATAGCTTAAATTATACCTAAACTCCTAATATTACAAAGCTTTTGAAGCGTGTGACTTCAGATATAATTATGGGTTTGTAATATGCAGACACAACATGACTGCTCATTTAGAGAATCTTGAATTTGGGGGATTCAAGGGCAACTTTCTTTTGAAGTGAAGCACAACATGGAATTAGTTAACCAAAGCATCCGTAGGTGTTTCTAATTCCAGAAGAGAAGCTGTTAGTCAAAGGTTTACATTGTGTTTCATTTCCTTTACAGTAGTTTCTTGAATCCCTGCCTTACTCTTAAAATGTGGAAGTACCTTTAACCTGTTTCTTGGAATGGCAAGATATAAAACTTATTCAGAGTTGATTGATTTGCAGGAAGGGCTTTTGCTGTATTTTTTTTCAATGCAGGGCACTGCCCTTGCTGGGAGGTGATGGGTTCTGAGTTCTGACAGTGCAGCCACTTCTCCTCCAGTGTACCTGACTCTCCTGCCATGGGAGCCTTGGACTGAAGTGTCTCCTTAGGGACTGCCTGTACTGGGAGCACAACAAAGAAATCCAAATATTTAAGCCATGCCTTTAGTCTTTGAGAAAGGAAGGAGAGAGCAGATGTGGGCAGCCATGCCACAGTGCCCACTGGGCAGGGCAGGAGCAGGGCTTGATCAGCTGGGCATCCCAACAGGCTACAGCATGCACTCCATTTTTCTTAAGTATTTTGCTTACTGGGGTTCAACTTTCTGAGTAAAATAGGAATGTGATTACTTTTTATCAGTGGCCTTCAAAATCCATTATGGGTGCCTAAAGATTTTCCAGGAAAGGTCTGGGCTGTTACAGAGCATATTCAAGGACAATTATTAGTTGTTTCATTGATGCTCAAAGGAAGTAGCCCTCAATCAGTAAAGGTCAGGATTAAAGGATACTTTCAGTTGAACTAAATTGTCTTCCTTTGAAGAAAGTCTCTTTGCAAAAATGAGCTCTTTTTCTGAGAAGAGGATGAGTTTGGTAGACAGTTGTGGTGAGCAGTGCAGTATGAGAGGTTCTAGGACAATAAAATAAGCATGGACTAGGAGAGACTGTGATTGTATCACAGCCTGGTCATGATGGGAGAGTAGCAGAGGGCAGGAGAGGCTCTGCTGGGGCCCTTTATTGCCTTGCTGTGCCCAGGCAGGACAGGGCAGCAGCTCCCACGTGCATCTGCTGGTGGCACCTGGGACACAATGGGTTACATGATACCAAATGTCTTTGTTTCCTGGCCTAAGCCTAGAAAACAGATTAAATGCTCTTCTAAAACATGTATTTCAGGAAAACATCTTCTGTGATTACTACAGAAAAAGCTGTGATAGGAAAGGGAAGGGAGTTGGTCTGCACAAGCGTGACCTAGTTGGGAAAGGAGTCAGCTAAGCATAACTCAATTAACTGAAGTTTTCAGAGAGTCCTTGGGTTACAGTTAAGTGGATTTGTGAATCCCTACTACCACATAACGAACCTTAATTGGTGTTTCAGGATGTGAGCCAATTTCAGTTTTGGGGGGGGGATTGTTGGTTCTTATTCTGTATTCCAGTGCTCGTACACCTGTGTGTAGTGGAGGTAGGAGGACAAGGAAGACTCTTGACATGTGAAGACTCTTTGACATTTCTGGTTAAATGGGCTTTTCTGGTTTTTGAGAAGGTGTAGAAAATCAGTCTTTGTTGAGGTTGATATGTGCATGAGGCAAAGGAAAACAAAGTTTCAGTATTGTATATTCAGTTCTCCAGTATTGTATGCTTTGCTCTATGCACAGTAGCTTCAGTCTAAATTTAAATTTCTCTTTCTTCCTTCTAGAGTAGTCTGACACCTGCTGCTATCTCTTGTGCCCACCTGGTCAATAACCTTTAGTTATAATGTATTGGTTAGAGGGAAGTAGTGCCTTATTAGTTTAATTCTTATTTACTTGTGTCAGCTAACTGGATTTTTTGCTATTTTAAGGAGAATAAACCCAGACAGTGCAGAGATGCATATTTTATGCTATATACTTGGCATGTTGCAGTGCTAGAAATGAAGCAGAACAATAATCATAGTTGTATAGTCAGGTTATAGGATTGAGGCTATTCTATACACAATATATGATGTGTCCTGGGGCTGATTCATACACAAAACCAAACAGTTACACACACACAGTAAGACTTTTTTAACTAAACACTGAGTTTGCTGTTTCTATAAATGTCATTCCACATTGTCCTCAATTACATCAACTTGCATCATCTGTGTCTGTTGTATAGGAACAATTACCAGGCTTCTCAATGGTTATAGGATTTTTTCCTTTATGAAAACCCTTAGAAGTTGCTAAATGGTATATAAATCTAGTGGAGCTAAAAAAAGATATTATGCCACATGAACTTTGTAGGAAAAAATATATTTCTTGATACCTCTTGTTGTTTGTGCTTTAATTTATTTTTTTAAGTCCAGATCAAATAACTGGTTGATTCCCTTGCTGACATGATTTTAAAGTACTGGCCATGTCTTTATAATGCTGCAGCATTTCCTAGTTCAACACAGGCTTTTTAGTGATGCCATTTTTATTTTGAAACAACGTGGTGTTTTTGTAACTGCAGCCAATATAACTATATAAATATGTCTCTTTAGCTAGTTGGGCCTTCTCTTCCATTTTTAAGGCAAGAAACTAGTTGCTTCTGAAATAATAGGTCTGATACAGGAGCACAGGCAATATTTGTAAATTGAACTTGGAAGTGAGCTTTTTCTGTTTACATAAATCAATACTGTGTATGTAATCTGATTCTTGAGTGATGATTATTTCAGAATATGTACCTGGCTTTATTCACTAGATCTTGCTTATTTACTATTCACTGGATCTTTCATCTGAACATCTTAAACTGTCTGTGCCTTGTAGTGACCTGTGACAGCTCTGTGAAGGCACTGAGCATTTTAGGTAGGCAATATAGGATTTGGTATTAGAGGCTTTTTAATGCAAAAAAAGGGATTTTTTTTTTTTGCCTAAATCTAGCTGCTCAGCAGAAGCACTCAGGCCATAGGATTTGTCCATTAATTTGTGTCAAGTCCAAAAGATTATGATAACATATGGGTTATCTTCTTAAAAAGAGAGCTAAATAATAAAAAGTCTACTGGTAAGCTGCTAATGGTAATTGAAGGGCATGTCTGTATTACTGGTACTTGTCACTTAAAATTCTCTAGTATACATTTTCAGGTATCACATTTTACTGTGCACATGCTGATCTTGATCAGACTCTCTTTACAGTTTTAATTAGAAATAATACGGTTTTTATGTATTTTAACTAAAAACAATTCTTCTTGCAGATTTTTGTTGGGGTGAATTAGTTTTGTTTAGTCTGCTAAGCATGAGACAATTCTTGTTTAAATTCATTTCACTCCTGTTGAAAACTTTCTAGATTTTTGAACTTCTATGTCAGAGTATGCAAAATACTCCAGTAGTGATCCTTCCTGCTGTGACTTTCTTGAAATTACCATGGCCTTTGGACATATAAAGATGAACTTAGCAGCAAGATAATGATGCATTTTATTTTTTTTTTGTCTGTTGTATATCCAAATCCTTTTCAGAGTCTTCCCAAATTCCATTTTCCTATTCCCAGGTATGACTTGCCTATTGTTTACCAGACTTCCAGCTGAAAAAAAAAAGTGCAGGTGCCTAATTTTGTAGGTGACTCATATCACTACCTCAGAGGCTTGTCTTCTCTGTTATTTACCATTCCTTTAATCTTTCATGCACCCTTTATTAGATATTTCTTGCCATCCATCAGGTGAATGACCATTTTAACTTATGCCAGATGAATTAATGTATTGTTCACATGCCATATGGGGTCCTCCAGGGTAATTCCTCTGTCCTCTGGCTCTTCTTCAGCAGTGGGCTGACTTCTCTTACTTACCTTGTGTAGATCCCTTCAAATAGTCTGTAAGCCCTGGGGTCCATGGTGTACAAGCCTGGGCTAGGCAAATATGTACATGCAAAAGCTAGTTGTACACACTTCGTGATTTGCATATGCAGATAATTGCACGTTTAATTGGAGCTTTTGTTTCATGCATCCATTCTTGTGTGCATCTCTCAAGTCTGCCAGTGCAGTGTTTGCCAAATGCTCTGCCATTAGGGAACCAAGACAAAAAAGTCTTCTGAAAGGTGTTTGATGCATGATAATTGAAACGTGAATAGAAATTAACTCGCTCCCTGTGGCAGTTTTGGTGGATGACATAGGACATTTAAGCTAAAATTGTGAAGATGTCAGGTGCTTTTGTTCCCCTAAAGCATCAAAATAAAGGTAAAGAACTGCTGGCAGCCCTGCCTCCACCTGCTTTTCTTTGCTGCTCTTAAAATAGGCTTTGAAGGGAATATATTTTAGCTTTCATGGAAATGAGAGTTTTCTGTAACCTCTTCAGTAATTAAATAATTTTGAAACTTGAAGTGTTTTGAAGCAGTGAGGGGAACGACATGATCTGGTTGTACTTAAATCTGTTTGAATGATGGGTGACATCCTCGTGATGAGGGAGGAGGAGGAGAAGGGCGCTCTATAAAACACCATAAAATGGTGCCTCTTAACTCTGCAGGAGCTGTGTGCCAGGGCTCTTCATGAAGAGCAATGCCAGCTGCTGCTTTGTCTACAGAGACTTGTTGAGTTTTCATTCTTTGCACAAGTTTAGACTGACCGTGGTACAAAACAATGAATAGTCTGTATGTTTCTTCAGAGCATTTCCTATGTGTTAGTGGGAACTAAAAATGGACCTCTGAAGTAAGCCTTGCTCTCAGCAGGAGGGACTTGCAATAAAAATCTTAAAGAACATTGTGTCCCACTTTTTCCATAATAGAAGTAAATATTTCTTTTTCTTCTTCTTCAATTTTTAATCTACTTTATGATATATTGTGGCTTCTTATTCCATCTGTCAGATGATAATAATAATGCCAAGTCATACTGCCATTAGACTTCTCCAACAAGAGCCCAGGGAACCTTTTGTCTTCTAGAAAAGCTGTAGAAAAACAAAGTTCTTTGTTTATGGTGACAACATTATGAGATGAGGAAAGTTGTTTTGTGGTGCTGGAGTTGGGGGGGGGGGGGGGGGGTTTTGTGGGATGTACAGCCAGTCTGACACAAAGATCCATTTCCCATAGCCCACTCTCATTTCAAGTGTAACTGAAACAAACTGCAGAGTCTGCCAACAGTTGTTATCTAGCAAATGTCATTAATTTTTGTCTTTTTGAAATGGCAGATACTTTGGATGAATACTTTGAGTATGAAGCTGAGGAGTTCCTGGTCTCCCTGGCCCTGCTGATCACGGAGGGCCGGACACCAGAGTACTCCATCAAGGGCAGGACAGAGGGCTTTCACTGCCCACCAGCACAGTCGAGTCAGCCACCAACGACTAAGCATGAATGCAGCGACAAACTGGCTCAGGTATGGTGGTGGTACCCATTTCATGTCACAAATCCTTGCTCCTGTGGTTAAAGAACCCCACAGCAGATTCACAGTTCAGCATGAGTAACAATGGCTTTCTGGCAGTCCTTCATTTAAATGAGTATGTAATTCAGTATCCTGCTAATAATAGATCTGTCCTTAAAATGAGAGATCATTAAGCCTTTTATCCTTGAACATGAAGTTCTGCATGACTACCTGAATGCAGTGCCTGCTTGAATCTTTATTATGCAAATGACAAGCACTATACTTAGTATTCTTGGTCTGGGGTTTCTTTTGAGAAAATGTAGGCTGACTTGCCTAACTTTTTGCTTTTCCAGGTGTTCTGGAAAAGTTAGTGATCCAAAAAACACGAGCACATCAAATCTAGCCTGGCTATTTGGGAGTAAGGTTGGAGCATTCAATTTCTCAAGTAAAAGTTCTTAAGTACTGTGGGAATTTAAGTTATATTCATGCAGAAGTTAGCCTGCTCCAAGACACAGAATTTGTAAAGATACTGCTTGAGTCTGTCTACCCAAGAGGGTGCCTTGTGAGAGATAACTGCAAGGTAGCAAAGTGCAGTGGTTGGGGAAATGCATTTTTATGAGCTTTTTAAATTTCCTAAAGAAAGCTGCTCAAATGGCAACTGTAAAGGAGGTGTTAATTATTTTTTCATTTAATAACTCTGGAATCTTATTTCTGATTTGGTGAAACCAAACAGAATTTGACCCTTACCTTTCTTTAGCATATTAGAATGTGCTTTTAAATCACATTTAAATCTGGCTAGTATTTTTATGGCTTATGTATGTTGACATTTTGCTTTCCCTCAGTGTCGTCAGGCCAGACGAACCAGATCTGAGGTTATGCTTCTGTGGAAGAACAATATTCCAATCATGGTAGAAGTGATGCTACTTCCAGACTGTTGCTATAGTGATGAAGGGCCCACCACAGAGGGGAATGATTTAAATGATCCTGCAATCAAACAAGATGCATTGCTGTTAGAAAGGTGGATTTTGGAGCCAGTTCCTCGACAGTAAGTTGGATATGAGGATTAGTTGATAATTGCAAGAATCTTGTCATATTAAAATCCTTAAAATAATCAGTTAGTGGTTTTGAACTGGCTCTTTGCCATGAGGACTGATCTAAGAAAACCACTGTTTGCTAGTGAAATCGAAGCATTTCAATTTTAGTCGTCTTATACTCAAAATTTCTGCAGTGCACATTGTGCAGTGCAGAGTATGAAATGATCCTGGCTGCAAGTGGCAATATGTAACATTTGCTATGTCAAATTTTTTTCATGTGTATAAAAACAAATCAGGCTCTGGAATCTTCAAAACATTTGAGGAGTTTTTGCTTTGCTTGATTAAGCTGTATTTTATTTTCTGGTTGAAGATCTGACAATGTTCTAGTTCTAATAGGTGTCTGAATACTCTTACCAACACTCATGTCTTTGTCTTTAAATGCTTAGGAGTGGCGATCGATTTATTGAAGAGAAGACCCTTTTACTGGCAGTTCGTTCCTTTGTTTTCTTCTCTCAGCTGAGTGCGTGGCTCAGTGTTTCACATGGTGCTGTTCCCCGAAACATCCTGTACAGGTACACCTGCAATGGAAAAAAACTGGTTTGCTGTTTGCAGATTGCTGCAGCTGGTCTTAAAGTCATTCTTCTCTCCTGTTTCCCGCTTGCTTTCAAAAGGTGCCATATTGTTGGCCTGGTACTTTGGCAGTTCGATAGGATTTGTGTACTGTGCAAAGTACAGCAGTTGCTGATGTTTCTAGTGCTTTTTCTTAGATATTTGTTACAAAGTAGATAATTAAAAACTTTTCATTTAGCTATTTTTGTAAAATGCCCTTTGGTATTGTTTCAGGGTGAGCGCTGCAGATGTGGACTTGCAATGGACGTTCTCCCAGACACCCACTGAGCATGTCTTTCCTGTTCCTAATGTTTCTCACAATGTGGCCTTGAGGGTCAGCGTCCAGTCTCTGCCCAGGCAATCCAACTACCCAGTTTTGACCTGCAGTATTCACACCAACCTTAGCTTTTACGAAAAGCAAATGCAAGAGCGAAAGTTCCATCAGCGCAGCGATCCCAGTGCTGCTCAGCAATGCAGCGCTTCCAGTCCACTACGTTTTCGTGGGAAGCAGACATGGACAATGACACCTGAAGGCCTACTTAATGGAAAAAAGATACCTGAATTTACCACATCTTTTAGAAATTTAAAACTTTATCCATCTACCGGACTGGGATCTGACTTTGGGGCGTCGCAGTCCAAAGTTCAGTGCTATAATGCCACAGCAGACAATAAGACACAGGCTCACGAAACACCAGTCAGAACTTTTAAATCCTACTCTCTGGTGGATTCCCGTGTTTCAAACAGTCATTGCTCTCATCAGCCCACAGGAGAAACCAATCCTTTGATAGGCTCTTTACTTCAAGAGCGACAAGAAGTCATTGCAAGGATCGCTCAGCACTTGATTCACTGTGATCCAGCTACTTCACCAGCTGTTGCTGGGCGTCCTTTCACCACACATGAAAACATCTCAGCTACACCAAAAGCTTTTCGGAGCACTTTCGAAGAGGAAAACTTGCCAAGGAAAAGCAAGGAAAACTCCCCTGTTCCTGCTGTCAACTTAGACAATGCAATACAGGAGGATGGTGATGAAGGCAAAAGTAGAGCAGTGCCAGAGATCACCCCGCTTGATGCCCGTGTTCCAGGGAGCCACTGTGGCCGTCAGTCAGCAGGGGAGGGTAACCCCCTGATTGATTCCCTGCTCCAGGAGCGCCAGGAGGTGATAGCAAGGATTGCCCAGCACTTGATCCATTGTGATCCAGCCACTTCCCATGTTGCTGGACGTCCATTCAAAGTGCATGAGGCTAGTCCAGTCACGTCAAAAATTTTCCGAAGTACGTACGAAGATGAAAATTTGCTGAAGAAAGGCAAGGAATCGTCTCCTGTTTCTTCTGCTAAATCAAAATTTTCTTTGTTGGAAGACAGCAGTAAATCAGGGACAAAGACACCTGATACTCCTATCAGTCCTTCTAGGTTTGATGGAGAATCGAAGACTTCTCTAAAAGTCCAAGCAAGGAGAAAATTGGTTTTAGCAAAACCCAGTGAAGCTGTCCAAAATTCATTTCATCAGACTTCAAATAAAACTTCTCATGCATTTAGTAGCATTCACATATCATCATCATGTATTAAAGAAAACAAATCTGAAATTCCAGATAAATTGGAAATACATTCTGGTTACACACAGAAAGACCAGATAACCAATAGAATTAAACAGGGTTCAAATCCCAGCAGCATTGATGAACAGATTTGCACAAATAAACTTAAAGAAAGAACAGCTGTTAGTGAGAACAATGGCACAGACAGTTGTAATAATATACAGATAGAAAAATGCAGAATACTTGAAGGTACAAAAAAAGCAACTGTGATCCCGGTGTCTGACTCTTTGCACAAAAATGAGCTCAAGTGTTTAGACAGAGACTCCAGAATACCAATTATTTATGAGCAAAATACACAACTTGTTAGTATTGAAAATTATTTAAATAAAGACCATGACAGTTTCAAAACCAAAACCAAACAAGATAAAACAAAAACTGCACATGACGAGAATGAAGACCCAACAGGCCTTGATTTTCAAAGCACTTCTCAGAAGAAACCTGCAGAAGACAATGTGGTTAAGTGTGAGCGGCAGAAGAACCCAGATGTACAGGTAAGTACATTTGGGAACAGGCAATAATTCCTCTAGCTGCCCTTTGCTACATAGCTTGTACCCTCTATCTGCTGGGGGCCAGCATGAAGAGGAATTTCAGCCTGACTTGCAGGTAGCAGTGTATTACCATTGCAGTCTTGGCCTGAAGTAACTCAGGAAAAATTTCTTCATGGAAAGGGTTAAGCATGAGAATGGACTGCCCAGGTGGTGTTCAAGAAACAATTGAACCATCCCTGGAGGTGTTCAAGAAACAATTTAGTGCCATGGCCTAGCTGACAAAGGTGACCTATCAAATGATTCTGTGCGATGGGGTAACTTGGCCGGTGGTGCCTCCCCTAAACTTGATCAGTTTAACATGGAGAAGGACTAACTGTCCTCTTCCCCTCATGGTGACAGAGTTGTGAATGACTGTTTCCATGGGCAGGGAGGCACCCTGGTTTGTAGAAATGCACCCATCTGAGTATGGAATGTCATCTGTTAGGGGCAGTCTGTGTAGCTGTAGATTGAGTCAAGGGGAATTTCTGCTGAATGTTTCATCCCATGCTAGTGTGATGTAGATCCACCTGTCAGGAGTCTTCTCCCTTACAGCAAGTGAGTGTTACCATGACAGGTCACTGAAATATCCCACTGATAAGCTCAGTAAATTTGTTTTGCTGGCAGAAAGCACCACCTCTAAAACACACAAATGCATGGAAGAAACACAATTTTCGATCCCTGGATGGAACTTCAACCAAGGCTTTTCATCCCAGAACTGGACTGCCTCTGCTTTCGAGTCCTGTAAGTTATTCTTGAAATTCTTTTAGCTGAGAAAGGGACTGTTTGTTCTTCTAATGTCTGTGCATGGCACAAAATTTGACAAAATACCTAGGTGAAGGGTGTGTATTTACTTTGTGTCACAGTGAATACTCTTTTGAGTGGAAATTAATGCTTAAATGAGAATTAACATGTAAATTAGGCTGACTGATAATTTTGGAAAAGAAAATATTAAAGGCATAGTAGTTCAATCTTGATCATATCAAGATTAACAAAAGGTGGCATTGAATTGAAAAATGGATGGAAACAATGCTTTCTTTGGTGCTATTTTAGAGCACAAAAGAAAGCATTTTGAAGATCAGTGTTTTAAGTGTAACTTAACATTTTGTCTTGTAGGGAATTTTGTGTTCCTTTTTAACACCTGATTGCCCATTATTCCAAAGCCTTTGTTTCTGTGAACAGTTTGTACTGTATATTCTTCAGTAACCAGAGGTGTCATGGAATGACTTAGTGAACAAAGCTGCTGTGATAAGGCAGACACTGGGGAAGTGTTGCAGTTCTTGGTAGGTTGTCTGGAGTTTTAAAAAACCAGGCAGTTCCTATTAAAGCTACTGAAGTAGCAATGTCCTGTAATCAACACACGGGATGCTTTATTCTTCCTTGCCTGTAAAGGCTGTCATATTTTCAGGGAAATTGGATGGAAATTGTTACAGCCTGTTTATTAGTAATGTTCTGTCCTGTTCCAAAGAGACATCAGCTTCCTGAATGTCTTTATTGAAACACTTCCTGTTAATCAGAATTTACAGTCTCATCATTAATAATCCTACAACTTTCTTCACTAAGTTTAAAATGTATAGGAATTACATTCTCTGCTCTGTTTTTGTAGTTTTATAATGTAATGAAAATTCTTGGCAAAATGTGCTTACTTGGCAAAATTGTCTGTGGTAGCAGTTCAGTTTTCAAATTACCATCTTCTTTCCTTGTTGAGGTTCCTCAAAGGAAAACACAGTCTGGGTGCTTTGATCTGGATTCATCATTGTTGAAATGTCTGTCTGCAAGAAGGTATGTTTTATTTACCAGAAACATTGAGATTTTTGAGGGAGGCTTAATGTGTATATATATATTTATATGCAAAATCAAAGCATGTTAGCAAAGACAAAAAATGCTTTCAAAAGAATCCTTATTTTGATACAAGGCTCAGCAGCTGAGTTGCCCTGGGAGTTTCCAGGTTAGCACAGTTCTGGGACATAGCCATGAAATGAAAACTGCTGGCAGAATGAATTCTGTCCCATGCAGGGGTAGATATGCTGTCAGATACACTTGAGTTTTCAGAGTTTTCAGAGATACACTTGAGTTTTCATAAGCTAGTAATTGTTGATTCTCCTTCAAACCAATGTTATTTTTGTGTTGTATTTTGTTCTTAGTGTTGAACATGTTAAGCATTTTGTCTTCACTTGTTCAGAGAACCAGACTTTTAAAAAGGGCCAATCATAACCTTTCATACACTAATACATCTAACATAAACAGCTTTTGATATGGTAGTTTGGTGTTGGAAATATGAGATATATCTCATATCTCATATGAGAATATGAGAAAAAAGTACCCACATACAAGAGAAAATATGATATTTTGATTCCTGCAAATGGAGCTAAAGAACAATTTTTTATTGTCTTTATCCCTTGTAATGTAAAGCTGGTAAAAATATTTTTTCAGTCAACTAGAAAATGTTCTGCTAAAGTATTAATAAGCAATGTTCAACTGTTACTTCTTTAGAACAACATTTTGTAGTACAGTAAGTAAATTATTCTTTCTAGAGCTGTTTATACCCAGAAGACAAAAGCAAACGTGTTTATCCTTTATATTTATTCTGTCTTTTTTTAATAGCCCACAACAATGTATAAACAAAGACAGTGATCCAGACAGCCATGGGAAACCATTTCTAAGTTCTAGTGCTCCCCCAGTAACAAGTCTGAGCCTTCTGGGAAACTTTGAGGTATTGCCTATTCTCTAGAATTCTTGTGGTATTTTTACTCTTCTGTACTGCTTTTAAAAGTATATTACTGTGAACAATTCCAGCACTATTAGAATGTAAAAGTTCCTGACTGAATTGAATAAAATTTGTTTTCATTTCCAGCTGTAAAGGCACTTATTTCATGCCCCAGACATTTTCGGTCTCAGAGAATCAAATACAATGAGTTGCTTAAGCTTTTGTTTCCCACTACGGTCAAGTTAGAAGATGTTCTGTTGCCATAAATGAGATTTAATAACCTGTAATTGTTCAGGTTTATAATGTACTTACCTAGAAAAAAGGATTTACATTTTCACTCCTAAAGTCTACTTAGTATGTCACAAAAACTGGATTAAATCAGTGTGTTAAACAGAATGTGTTTGAAGTGTAGGCTCCAGCTCTTCACTTCATATAGCAATAACAGCAAGCATTAGCCAGTGCATTAAAGGGTTATACTGTACTGTCTTGTGAAGTACAGAGTTGAATTTGTTAGGGAAGGTTACATAATCTAGGTTAATTAATTTTTTTCAGATAGTATATGTTGAAAATCAAGCATAGATCCTGCTGCAATCAAGTTCTCTTTGAGCTTTTGCACTTATTTCCTGGTTACAGAATTTATGACAGAAATTATACTCTGTTTTACTTGAGGTGATCCCAAGCTAAGCTGTGTGTGCTTTGTTTTTCAGGAATCTGTCCTGAATTTCCGCCTGGACCCGCTGGGTGTTGTGGAGGGTTTCACAGCAGAGGTGGGAGCAAGTGGAGTCTTTTGTCCCACGCACATGACTCTGCCAGTTGAGGTGTCATTCTACAGCGTTTCAGATGACAATGCTCCCTCTCCTTACATGGTAAATGTGTGGTTGGATTTATTTTAAATAAATTCTGATATGTGGAGGTGAAGAGCAAGAGCTTGGTGAGTAGAGGGTTCAGAAAGTAAAGATTTGCAGGGATCTGGCTTGTTTTCAACTGCCTGTGACAGAGTTCTCCTGTCCTCCTTCCTTTCCCTAACTAGTGCTTTTCCTTCTACTTCTCTGCCCCACCATTCAGCTGTTCTCATCTTGGGATATTGAATGGATTTATCTCCCCTCACACTGCAGTGATCAACCCTCAACATCTCTTTTTATCCATCTAACTTAAAATAGCAGTGAGGCAATAGCTGGACTTAACAGGATACATTTTGTTGTCCCAACAAGCAGCTGCTCTGGGCAACTAACCACTCTGCAGAGTGGCTTAGGTGCAGGCCAGGGGGCTGATGGAGACCTTAGCCTTGGAAGTTACTCAGCCCTTCCTTTTAAAGCAGATACTGCCTGGGCTGTGGTGACACTCAGCACCCTCACAGGTGCATGGTTTGCTGATGTTTGCAGCCATGCAGTGTTTGTGTTCTCAGTCTCTGGGTGCTAATTCTGTTCCACATGGGATTTGCATGTCTCAAAGTGCTCCTCTGTAAAAAGAAAATTGTGTCTTGTATGCTGGCATTGAATCAGAGGCTGGATTTGTTCTGAATGCCTGTTAAGGAACCTTAATTTTACGTAGGTAACAGGTCCAATTTTTAGAGATTTTTGTATGTGTACGTCTATCTAATATACAGTAAAGGGTTTGTTTAAACGTGGAAGTCAAGCAATGAACATCTGAGTATTCCATTATTTAGATTTAAATTTTAAATTCATAGCAGTTACCATTTCTGACCTTCTGTTTTGGAAAGTATTTAGAAAATAAAATTGCTTAGAGTTTAAGTAATGGCTTTGAGTTTAAACTTGTATATGTTTTAACCACTGCAAAAAGTATCCATTCTTTTGCTTTCATCTTTCTAGATTATTTCATGTGATTTTCTAGGAGGTGAAGGGATTCTCAGGCTCCTTAAATGGTTAAAAGTAGCATTGCTTATTTTCCTAGCTGGGTTTCATTGTTTCAGGCTTTTCCACATGCTATTTCCAAATATGCTATTATGGCTGAGTCTCGCAGGATTAATGCAGCATTTGTGTAGTGCCTCCATCATCAGAAACATTGTTTCTGTTTGTACAGCTAGTTTCTCTGCTGTGGGGTCCGTTTCTGGTTGTTGTTTGGTTTGGGTTTGTGGAGCCCTGTGCAGCCCTGGTGCCCTGCAGGGTGCCCAGACGTGTGGCAGTGCCCCCAGCGCGGCCTTGGCAGTCACAGCGCCTGCGGGGCTGCTCTGTGCATCACAGCTGGTACAAAAGCAGATGTCATCCTTCCTAAGGTTTGGATTAGAATGGAAGATTAAGTGCATCTGCTGCCTTTGAAAAGCAAAAATGAGTTCTGTGAGATTTGGAGTATTATCGGTGCAATTGTAGGTGATATAGAAATGGAAAGGAGGGGACAAATGTTTCGGTTTAACCTCCCAGCTGCTTTGAAAAGAAAGCTCTGTTTTGTCCTAGCTCCCTGATGTGGAGAAGATGTGGAAACTTGAATCTTGTTTCAAGAGGAGAATGTACCTCTTATTGCACAGCTTTTAATGGTCTGCCAAAGTATCTTTAATGCCCTACTGTTGATTTTTTAACTGCATAGTTTAAATGTATTGCCTTCTCTATTTTTAGTTTTTATAAATTACTGATTATGTTTCAAATTAATGCAATTACATGACTAGAACATTTTGATTTGTTTATCTCTGTGACCTAAATATGGGTTTTGTTTTTGTAGGGTGTAATTACTTTAGAGTCCCTTGGTAAAAGGGGTTATCGGGTACCGCCTTCAGGAACAATACAAGTGGTACGTACTCAGCAGATAAGTGTCTTGAAACCACTAATATCCAGAAAGTCATGCACAGATGAGTTTATTGGAGATGAGCATGAAGCTAGCAGTGGAAATATGCATCTCAGTAGGTACTGTAGTAATTCAAAGTAGAAATCTGTGTGGGGCAAAAAAGATTCCCAATCTTTGAACACTTCTGTGCTCTGAGGAGTCTTACAATCAGTTCCAGGAGATTTGGAATACCTGGGGACACTGTGGCTTTGAAAAAGTGAGGGGGAAGTAATTAGGCCACAGTCCAAATCCTGAAATTCTTCTAAAGCAATTAAGATTGAATAATTGTATCTACTTTTTGTAATATTTTAACACCACCTTTACTTTTGTAATAAAAAGTAAATCACAGTCATTGCTTAGAACCAGTGAACTGACTCTTTCTTTTAAGAACCCAGTCCAAGATAACACATTCATAATTTCAGGTTTAAAAGCGGAGCCCACCACTGTGCTTCCTGCGAGTGTATTGTGTCTGGAAAACAGTGTAGACAAAAAGCTGACTGGAAAAATAAACAAAAACGGGAATGCTGATTAGCAAAGTAAGAGTAGTCATATACTAGTGTTTCATTCAGATTAGATTGTGTTTAGCATTATAATTATAATATAATTCAAATGGGAATTGCTGGTAGCTGAAGTGTTGAAAACCAGAAAGGCTTCACAATGTCTCTACATAAACGTTTCTGTATGGCACAGAAACAAAGTGCATAGATAACTATTTTGACAGATAAGTTTGGGTTAGATTTGTTTTTGGTTTTTTTTAAATTTGTCATCTCTAAAGAGTATTGTATTGAACTGTTTGTCTTTTCAGACCTTATTTAACCCTAACAAAACTGTGGTGAAGATGTTTGTGGTGATCTATGACTTGAGAGAAATGCCAGCTAATCATCAAACATTCCTACGGCAAAGAACTTTTTCTGTTCCTGTGAGACGAGAAATCAAGAGAACTGTCAATAAAGAAAACAGTCACCAGACTGAAGAAAGGCTACTACGCTACCTCATACATCTGAGGTAAGCTCCTTGAAGTTAAACCACCAAAATAAAACAAAAAACCCCCATCAAACCCAAGCCAAAACCACAAAAAAATATCTTCCAAAATTTAAGTCGTAATTTCTTTCCCAGCCAGCCTTTCTGTATACAGAAATAAGAAAGAATGAAAAGAAAAAAATAAAAAAAAGAATGCTAACTTTGTCTTTAAGCTAGACAGTAGAGGAAGAAGTGGCAATAAATAATTTGGGTTGTCTTGGGAGAAACAAAGTTGAAATATAACACAAACCTCTCTCTTGGCATTAAAGTATTTTGTAGAGCATTAAAAAGCTTAAACCTTTTCTTAGCGAGAGAGAAGTTGTTCTGGCTGAATCAATGCACTTTTTTTGAGGTTACGGGAAATAGGGAAAGTGGGTGTTACATGGGCAAAAGCCAAAACTAAGGATCACTGAAAGGAAGGTGTGCTTCACATGTGCCTCTTCACCAGAATAGCTTGTAACATGAAAAATGGTCTGAGCTACTCCTAAAAATACAGTGTTTAGTGGCAAAAATGTAAATGCCTGTTTCATGATGCAATACTGGTGATGATACCTTTCACTTTATAAAATATTCACTCAATCTTCCTTAAATGATTTACAAAGCGCTGCCTGGAAGTAGACACTGTGCTGCTGCTCTTGGGGTGTTCTGGAAACTGCAGTTGGAAACAAAGGGGAATGATAGATATACTCTGTCCTCCTGCAGTTTGCAGACTTTTTGTGTGTGCTTTTTTAGTAAGAAATGTCTGTACACACAGACCCAGTGCTTTCACTGCAGCACTTGGAAACCCACCAGCAGCTGACATTCTGAAGTGAGCAAGCACAACAAAATCAAATATCTTACACTTCTCTGTTGTTTTACAATTATTTCTGGTGGATATTATTTTTCCTATTTAGTGGCATTGATTTCTATCCCACAGACGTTTCAAACACAACCTTGTCTAGAACAGTGACTCTAAGCCAGACTCTCCCATTAAATGGAAGTTGACAGTCATAAAAAGTGTGTTGGTTTACTGGAGTGTGAAAATAGAGTCATGAGAAGGCTGTTGAACTGTGTTTCCATTCTGAAGTTCAGCCTGGATCAGCCTTTCAGGCCACACTGACTTGCAAGGTCTAACCTAACCACCTTCTAAAATTTTTCTTTTGGGGCAAATTCTGAAAAAGTGTGTAGCCCCAATGGAAGGCTCTGTTCAGGTGTAATATTGGTCTGCCTATGCAGAGGAACTGGGGACAGGCCTTGGCTGCAGGGTGGGTAAAATCTGTGGCCAGCTGGGTCTGGCATGCCTGCATGAAGAGTAGTGGTCTTGTGTCCCCTTTCAGTTTCTACTTTAATGTTATTTGTAAATTTAATACTGACATAATCAAGAATTACTTTTATTTGAAGGCAAACCTGCTTTCTGTTCTCTCATCTGTTACAGCTGGAAGTATTTTTTAAGAGTTTCCTATATTTGATACCTGCTGAGAGACAGAAATGTTGCAGTTCTGATTTGAAATATCTGTACAATTCAGCTCAGCTTTCAGACCTCTGGTAGGGAGCAGTTTGTGGGTTTATGATGTGTAATTGGAAATGCATCCATTTCTGATGGGAAAACCAAAATCATAATTATGATGCTCAACTGCTTACTTTGGAAAGTGAAAAAATACAGAGTATGCCACAAGTTTTTTCTTCAGTGATAAGCCCAAGCTTTGGGTCCTTTCTCATAATGTAAGAATGGCAGAACTCCTTCAAATAGTAAAGTAGCTTATGTTGATCTGTCTTGTGTTTTATTATACTGAGCACTTAGGGTCTTACAAAAGACTCAGTTGTCCATTTAGTAACCTTCTTTACTAAATATGGATTTTAATTAGGAGGGCTTAAAAAATCTTAGTAGTATATTAGTTTGTGTAAGTTGGTTTTAAAGCTTTATTTTTAAAAGCAGCAAAGTTTCCTCAAGCCTGCTTTACTGAAAAGTTATGCAAACCTAAAAAGTTTTAACTATTCAGATTTCTTTTTGTTTGTAGCTCAAGTTGACTTAGAACAGCCTTTCAGTTCTAGTTGCAGTAGTCATTGAGCACAAGCATCTTAGGCTTACGTATTGAAATTTTGTTTAAAAAAACAAATGAAGTCACCACCAGTGAGCTGCATTGTGGTCACATCTGCTTGCAGGCCTTAATCACAGTTGTCAGCACTCACATTATGAAAGCTCCTTTTCAAGTGGTAATTCAGCAAAAACGCTTGCATAGGTCTGGAGCTTAACATTGGCGGCCAGATTTTCTACAACAGTCTTTAAAGTGTCAGATTTATTGTGTGAGCAGCTTCTGCATGCAGTTCTGTATGGCTGAGGCTCTGTTCAATATGCCATCAGACTGTACTTGTACCCACAGCTACAGGATTGAGACACCAAATGTAGCTTGCACACACAGCAGAGCTTTATTCGTTATTAAAAACCCCCCAAGAGTTGCACCTGCAGTTTAAGTTGGTTTTTGAAGATGCTTTAGGGATAAATTTTTTGTTGCATGTGAAGCAATGACTTTTTGTCTTGTAATTAAATGTACTTGAGCATATGAGCTGTGAGCTCAGCTCTGCTTGTGCCTCGTTTCTGCCTGGCGTTGTGGGGATGATGACCATCTGTGGGTTTCTAGGTCACGTTCTGGCACCCTTGTAAAAAGTAATTAAACAGCTAACCTGCCCACAGCTCAGCATTTTTCAAGATTTTAAAGCTTGGTCAACAGCCTTAGTTACTGACACAATGCCAGGAATTGCATGGAGCATAGTTGCTGTTGCCTAACAGCTAAACAGGGGTTGTTACTGAGGGCTCAGTGGAGGGTAAACCTGAAACTGGTTGTTAAAAGTAGTGATTCCTCAAGGTGTTGAGAAACTTTTTTAAAATACTGTCCTAATGTGACATACATCTTCATTGGTGGAAGCTGAAGATACCTGCTATTACTGATTTACTAACTGCTTTTGATCTTTCTGGTCTCTCAGCATTCTTTCTTATCTGGAAATTGTTATCCTTGTCCTAATGCTTTTACTTACAGATTTTATAGGTTGTGTTGTGTAGTCTTTTTCACTTACAAAACACATCTTGCTACATATGTTTTCATAATTATCCTGCTTTTCAGGATTATTCTGTTTCCATGAATTACTCTGTTCTTTGTGAATTGTGATGGCCTATAAAATACATATAGGGAGTTTGTGCTCGTATTTGTCATTTCTTCAGTAAAGTTCCTCTGCCAGACTTTCTAGCATCTGATATTTGTGTGTTTAATTATTCCTGTATTTGTCTGTTGTTACTGTTCCTAAGACGCCATCTGTCAGAGACCTTGGTTGTGTTGGGATTTTAAAATTTCTTTACACAAAACTACTGGAGCTGCCACAGCTCCAGAGTCAGTCTCATGCTGGCCACTCCATCACCACCCTGCAAGGATGTAGGGAATGCTTGTCTTGATTATTCGAATGTATTTGCATGTATAAAAAGCAACATTTCTAAATCCCAATTACTAGGGTAGACCTGTCTAAAAGAAAAAAAAATACATAGATAAGGGATGCAGAGATGAGAAGAATCCCTTGAACTTTGCTACTGTCTCATCCTTCAATCTTTCTGAAATGTCATGCTCAGAAAAGTCATGTTGCAGGGAACCACTATTTACTGAGCAAAGGGAGTCTTGCAGGATTATCACTCATAGAAAAGAGCAAGCTTGAGAAGTTTAAAAATAGACCATGCTAATAATTCTTTTGAAAGATCTATGTGTGAAATGGGAGTTGACATCTGTTTTATGATGGTGCTTTGATAACTAGATCTATAGGAATTAATTTCAATCATACTTTTGCTGCAATAGACCTTTCACTAATTTTTTTCCTTTTAAAATGTGTTATGAGCTAGATTCTGAGTTAAATGTTTGTGGTGTTTGCTTTGTCCCTTAACTCTTTCACTCTTCCTTGTGCTCTCCTCCACAGTCTTCTCTTAAGGTAGTGTCTTCTCCCTTTTGCCTATCAGGTAAAGGGTGTTCACACTGACAGCACCGAGCAAATAAATAGTGATGGATGAGATCTCTGTGGGAGCCAGTAGGAGCATTCTGCTGGACCCTGCTGCATTTAATGTCCTTGACAGCTGTATCTAGGAGAACAGAGTTTGCCTTTGTCTGGCTGTGGGGATGACTACAGGCTATTCTGAACCACTCCTCTGAACAGAACAGTGCCACAGAATCCATTTCTGCAACCTGCCTTCCTCAGACCATGAAGCCTTGGTGGATCTTCTGTACTTGTCTTTCTTCTACTGCCCAGAATTTAAGTCCAATTATGAATAGGTTTATTCTAGAGATACTGCTTTTGCTTCAACGGGCTCAATACATAAAAGCCTATTAAAAATCTGTGCAAATTGTAATACATGATAACACAGCATGCACTGCTCTCTCAGCATTTGCCGTGGTATCATCTGGTTGTGACCACAGCAATGCCTTTTCTGTTTCTGTTGCAGCAGCAATAGCATTTCTCTGTCTCTGTGGCATAGTGGTTCTGACATTAATTCAATTGCTGTAAGAAATGCTCCTTAGGCTCTTCTGCCTTTCCTGGTGGAGAGAAGGAAATCAGAGTTCTGCCACATGAAAAACTATAGAATACAGTTCTCTGAAATGCAGATCTTGTCTCCCTATATACAGTTGTTAATACCCAGGGGAAGTGGAACTGGCGCATTCCTGCAGGTTTGGAGGACCTGAATTAGGCTGTTTAGCTGCAGCACAAAAGATGAATGGGCCAAGGAATTGACCACTGTTTGCTTGGTGATTGGGCCAGTGAACTGCAGTCTCTTAGAAATGTTTCTAGTCTGTGAAAAAATTTCTTTTTGTCTGCCGGCAGAGATCCCAGTACCTACTGCTTCTCAGGACAAGTTCTTACATTTGGAGTGTGGTATAAAGCAGTAGTAAACTTCTGGTGTTACATTCATAAAGAGAGCAATGAGATCTGTCTATATGATTGCTGGAACTGAAATGCATATTCAGTTTGTATATAGTTGAAAATTCTTTTTTGTGTGTGCTTAGGCCACCCTTTGGACATTTTTAGGAGCGCTCACTGAAGAGAATTTTTTGCCATTCCTGATTTCTGAGGACTTTATTCTTCAATGTACATAATGGCACTGTGAACTCAAATATTCCATGCCACTTTAAAAGCTGTGCATTGCATTGGTGATTAGGAACAGAACCTTTAATGTCAAGAGAAACAAAGCAGAATGAAAGTGTTAGGATATTCTTTCTCCCTTCCTTTTAACTGACTAATTTTGTTTGTTCAAATGTGTTTTGGCCTTAAATGTTTTAAAGAGTGCATTTTATTTAATAATTTTTCAAGATTATTCTTTTGGTTTAGGTAATACAGCTATTTGTATCTTTTCAGGTTCCAGAGTTCCAAATCTGGAAAGATCTACCTCCACAGAGATGTAAGGCTCCTATTCTCTCGGAAATCCATGGAAGTTGATAGCGGCGCTGCATACGAACTCAAATCTTACACTGAATCTCCAACAAATCCTCAGTTTTCACCAAGATGCTAGCAAACAATGGCAAACTCAAGTATTCATTTTACTGTTGAGTACTCCTTGCAAGCAAAGATTGGTAGAGACAACAGTATAAAGTTAAGTCTGTAAAGGAATGAAAATAGCGCTCAAGAGAAAGAAGGTTCTGTGTGATCCTGGACCAGTTTCTAAAAGGTTTCTGGAATGAGCTTTGTGTATTCCAAGTAGACTGGAAACATACTTAAATCTAATCTTTTTGTACTGTTTAAAACCACTTCATTGGATGTGTTGCAATAGCAAATTCCCAAGTTAGTTTAGTGTTTACACTTTTTATTTTATTTTTCAGTTATTTAATATTTAATGTTTCATTTAATACTCAAGTGATGTTTGTCTTTAGTGTTTTAATGTAGCATAAATCCTATGTAAAATCATACTATGTATTTTTGGCATTAATATTGAAATCTGAAATATATACAGATGTCTTTAATCTGTGTGCTGTTTTAAGTGATATTCATTTAAGTTATTGAAAATGGGGACAACAGGTGAATTTCCATAACATTTCATACTATGCAAACATTTAGCTGATTCTTCTCTTTAATGGTACCATTTTCCATTTTTTCTCGCATCCAGATTTAATAACACTTGCAACCACACTGCAGATTGTTTATGTACTTATTCATTCATTCAGATTATTAATTCAATTCACATTTTGCTCCCTTGATTTTATTTCTTTCCTTAAGGGCCATTTTAATTTTGCTTTCTGTTATTAATTTTCCTCACATAAAGTTTGCGCCCTCCCCCATTTTATTTCTCAAATTGTGTTAAAGGATGTACTGTGCAAACAAATTAGTATTTATATCTCAAATATATGCAAAAGCTATGAAACTTGTACTTTTTGTTTTATTTTTAGATGAGAGGATCTTCATGTAATCCTAAATATTTTTCATAGGTCAATTCCATGTAGGCCACTAGGTGGCCATAGGAAGTTTTACTAGCAATGCTACACTGGGCATATGACTATTTTCCAATACGTGTGTGTATTCCTACCACAAAACAGTCAGATGAACAGTTTATGCTAAGTGTTCAACTGTGTAACTGAGAGAAATAAAGTTAGACGCATTTGATTATCTTTGAGCTATATATTTAATAATGGAAATGAAGCTTTATGACATTTGATGAAGATCTGAGTTTCTCAACTGTCTTACCTTGATTTGTGTTTTTCTTTACTTTGCTGTAGGTTTTTAGAGTGTCAGTAATATGCAAGGTGCCCTTTACCATGCTTATCTGATGAAGACTGGAGAAAGGATGAATGTGCATCCTGTATATTCAGCAGTGCCCCTAGATGAGAGAAGTCAGTGTATCATGAAATCTCCAGGAAGGCTGCCAGGGAACGTAAGGGAGACTGGACTTTCCAGATGATACTCATCAACGATCTTGTACATGCAAATGACTACTGCTCCAGAAGGGCAAAGCTCAGATATTGCTGAGTCCTCTCCCCACGTCAGCAGTGTTTTCCACTCTGCTGCACCAGGTTTTCAAAGGTTTACCAAGCATTCATTTTAGAGAGAATCGGGGAAATCTGTACAGGAAGAGATTGTTTGCAGTTTCTAGTCATTGTGTGCCCTTTAAAACTGAGAAAAGGTTTCTTTTGGTAGCAGCAGAGTCAAACACAACTGCAGCTGTGCTGTGTACAGAACTGAGGTCTGGACTGGGATATCAAGAGGGCGTCCTAGTTTCTGGGTAGCTGCTATTGAGTCATAAGCAAACAGCATGTATCCTCAAACTACTTATTTGTGTCATGGTGCACAGCTTGCTTGCATGCTGAATGAAAAAACAACATGAGAAAAGGACACATTTTTAATGAAAAGTTACCATTAGTAGTAGATTAACCTTTTATTTTGCACTGACATTATGCAATGTCTGTATCTTGATAACTTTATTTAAATAGACTTCTTCAAGTCATCTCCTTTCCTTAATTTGCTTTGAATAGCAAAAAAGTGTGGATTTTGAATATGTGGTTACTATAAGTCATGTCTAGGAAATAAATTTGTATTCACTTTAATAGTCAAACTACACTTAGTCCCTATGTGGATTTGGAATGAAAGTGACCTTGGATTATCTGTGCACAACTTTGATTTTACTGAGTCATTCTCCATTTACAGCTTGATCTGAGTAAACACTTTCCATTAGGGACACACCTGGAAAAATGCTGGATGCTCATAAACTGTGAACTAAATTCCACATGACCTTCTAAGCTTAGGGTAAGACTAGACTAATTTTTGAGAGATCATTGGTTTCTTATCTTTATTCCTCAATAGGCTCAACCATATACAATTATTTTTAATAAATGTTTGAGTGGTTTATAAGGGCCTGCAGTGATGGCTGCTACAACTAATCTCTTCCATTGATAAATTATACTTATCTTGACAAAGTATAACATTTAGTTATACTATATACATTTAGTTATAGTTATATAAGGATTTATAGCATCCAACTAAATGTTGCTGAAGTTGAGTTAAATACTACTTGGCCTTTTCACTGTAAGCAAACAGTTTAGTTCTTGTATGTCCCTCCTCAGTCTTTTTTTTTTTTTGATAACTAAGACAACCCCAGACTGTTTAGTCAGTCTTTATTTTTTGCACCTCTTGTCATTCTGGCTCTTTGCTTTCTTCTTTTGGACTGAATCAGTCTTGAAGTGTGTGAGGTTGGACACAGCATCCCAGTCAGGGCCTCTCTGTGCCAGTCAGTCTGGAAGAATTGTTTGATAAATCATATGGATTAAAGTCCTCTTCATGCATCCTGTTGGAATACACTGGTTTTCAGTATCAGATGTCAACTTGCATTCATCTTGTAACCCAGCATAAGAGACATCCTACCTGCTTGTTCCCAAAATAGTAGCTCTCCTTATTGAACTTTATTCTCTCACTACCCAAGATTTTACATGCTGAACACAGCATTGCTGTTTGAAGAATTGATAGCTGTGTCCAACAAACTTGCATCCACCACATTAAAGTTTCATCTAATTAAGTTTCCCTAATTTGCATGGGAAAGTGTCAGAAGCCTCATTAACGCCAGAAGGCATCTGGAACTTCAGCCACCTTCACCCACTTCTCCACATGGTTTATTTCCTTCTTCTTAAAGGAAAGATGATTGTGTGAAACCCTTGTTCTTAACTGTGAATTCCTGCCTAGCTACTCAGTTTCTTTTGAGTGCTTATTTTAGATGATTCTCAAGTAATTATTGACAGCCAAATTATATAGCTTGTTTTCTGTCCTCCCCATACTCTAATTCAAATTCAGGAAAAGTGACTCCTGGAAACCCATTCATTTTTTAACAGGTTCCTATATGAATCACCAGTAATTAACTAGAGATTGCTTCTGTCATTTTCTAATCTCTTAAGGATATTTTTTTCATCCAAGTTGAAAATATTTACCAAAATTAATTAAAGTAACTTGCAAACCAGTCTTTCCTTATTCCAGCTGGAGGCTATACTTTGTTACACTATTTACCTTGATCATGTCAGACTGAACAAAAAGAAACATTAAATGTTTTAGTCTTTAAAAGTTTTGTTCAGTAATATTTCAGTACCCCCTTGTCTTCATGATCTGCTTTAGGTACACATCCTTAAAAACTGAGCTAGTTTCTGTAGGCTGCTTTCTTGTATTTGAGGCCATTGAAGAACATGGCCTTTTCCTGAGGTTCTGAATTTATTTCCCATCTTTGCTCTGCAGTATGTTCCCTTAAAGAAATAACTGCATTAATGAACTGCTGAATTCTTGAAACTGTTTTCCCTCACATTAATTTCCTAAGAGATTTGAAAGAAATTCCTGGAGTTTGCATTCGTGTCTGCTGTCACCACTGAACTTCATCTTTTTTATTATAATTTTTCTATGTTGCTCTGTTTTTCACACTTTCAGACCATTTCTCCCTAATTTTGCTAGAAGCAAATGTGGCACACCCACCACTATCATGGCTTTTTTCATCATTAGGAAAAAAACCCACTGCATTCTATGATTATTTTTCTGTGCAATCTGCCTGGCTGTATCCCTTTCTGAACAAGGGATATGCACATTCCTTGGGTTCCCCACAGCTTCGTGATCCTGATCTCTGGATGGATCTCTCAGGTACATAAAAAAACACCTCTTCCACATACTGTCTTGTGGGGTACTTAGTACAATTCAGCTGTGACAAAATCATTGACAGCTTCGGCTTTCACAGACCTTCCTGACCTGCCTCTTATGTTCTTCCCAAACATAATCACACAAAGCCTGTCCTGGCCAGTCCCTCCTGAGTGCTAATCCACACCTTGCTGTTCACATAATCCATTTATTTAGGGACCCCTAAAGATTTATTAATGGTGGGCTATTTAAACTCTTCCTTTATGCTCTTGAAGAGAGCCCACAGAAGGTTATTTTTCAGCCAAGAACCAGACAGTGAAAAGTAGATGGGGAGGGAATAAAATACTCAGTATTACTTGACACTGCGCTGTTAAGAGTTCCAATGGACTGAGCCTTCCTATCCTGTCAGCTGCTGTCTGGGATTTGTGAGATCCTCGAGTAATGCTGCTGAGGACTCAGCTCCTTGTATTTAGATCACTAAAAGTGTCCAAAAGAACTGACTTTAGGCAAGCAGTAAAGGCTTTTTCCCTTTAGGCTGATGCCGAGCAGGGCAGGCCGTGCAGGCTGGATGAGCCAGGGTGAGGGGGCTGTGGTGAGGGGAGGTGAGGTGAGCTGGGGGCCACTGAGGGGACCAGAGGAAATGGTCTTGAGCTGACACGGACGATTCACATGAGATATTGGAAGAATTTCACTGTTGGGCTGGTCAGGCGCTCAGGGAGGCGATGGAGTCACCATCCCTGGAGGTGTTGAAGAGACGTATGGCCCTGGCGCCGAGTGAGGCTTTAGTGGTTACAGTGACGCCTGTGAGGGTGGACTGGACCATACTGAACGTCTCTTCCAGCCCCGATGTTTCTGTAATTCTGTGGTTCTAACGGGAGGGCCACCGAGCCCGTAAAAGCTCCGAGAGCCGCCCCCCGGCCCGGGCCTCGAACCCGCGGCCCCGGACGTGACGCGCGGGGCGCAGGCAGATCCCGCCCC
>NW_005054313.1:5254059-5268010 GCF_000277835.1 Geospiza fortis | reverse complement strand
GAGGGGCCGCAGCACCACGATGGCTCCGGAGCGGGTGTTCCCGGCCCATCGCGCTGTGCGCTGGCCTGGCCGGGCCCACGGCGCTCCCTCGCTCGTTCTCCGGCCTCGGCCCCGCTCCCTCAGGGTGCTCCGCGGGCCGCGCAGGCCTGCGGCTCACGATTGCAATGGCCGGATGGACACCAGCCGTAATCCGCAGGCTAAACGTTTGTATCACTTCTAAAAATGGCCAGTTTTTAGTGTAATCAATTGAGGAGCGGAAATACCCAAATCACAGCGACCGTGACCTGTGCTAGTTAAGGCTTTTAGAAAGAATAACTGGCTGGGTTATCTTGTGTCTTCTTACGTCATCTCTCACTAATAATTGTGTCATTTCTCAAGTGGGGTTTGGTTTCATAGATGGCTGTGCTGTGACTTTAAGAAGCCGATTGTTTTTTAGTCTTGTCATTGCCGTGGGAGCCCGGTTGCAATCCCCGCGGCTATGATCCGGAGAAGTTATGAAACACAAGTACTGCTTTGAAGGACGCTAAAAGGAAAAGCTTGGTCTACATCAGCTGTTAAGTTTTTGTTTAATAATTTACAATTTGTAATATGAGTTAGTCGCACAAGTAGAGCTTTGGGAGTTAATATGGAATGATACCTTCTCAGTAGGTGCAGTAATCAGAACCAGCTCCTTGTCAGGTCTGTAATCTGCTCTTAAATAGGTGTGTTCTGCAGCGTGACTGAACGTCCATGCTAGGTAGGTTGCTGAACAGATACTGTTCCTGTTCAAAGCCTGTAAAAATAAGTCCCTGGCCTATACAGCGCTCCTAGAATAGCTCTGTAATAAGAGCATAGTTAAACATGTGGCAGCAAGTTTATTGTAATGCCTTCTAGGGTGTTCTGATGAAGTCAGGTGACTGGGGCTGATTTTCCTTAACCAACTTTCAGACTGAAGTCTTGAATTGTCATGCTTATGCACTGCTTGGAGAAATTACCTTTTACTTGGGAGATGGGAGGTCCTTGCTGCTCTCCTAATTTAGTTTTATTCTGGCAACGTGTTCAAGAAAAATTATATAACACCAATAAAATAAAACTTTGCTTTCTCTGAGTTTATGTCCTAGTCTGATACTGTGATATCAGTGCTGTTATGACATTGCAATATTAACCTCCACTAAAACGATTTGTCTGGGTAGGCAAAACTGAGCGCTCACTCAGTTATTGCTTAGCTCTGAAACACTTACATAAACAACCCATTTTGCAGTACTTATTCATATGTATGCTTCAAAAAGATGACGCCCCTAAGTGAACTTTGAGGCAGTGTTTTCACGATCAGAGCTTTTTTCTAAACTTTCTGACATGCTGTAAGAAGTTTGTGCTGAGCGAGAAAGGTTTTTAACTACAGTGATACAAACTGAAAATCTGCCAAAGACCAGCGTTTCCTGTTCTTGGTGTGAAAACTCAGGACAGTGGCAGGGGGAAGTCCAGAAACAAACTTTGGACATAGGAGAATGTATGTTTGGTTGACTCTTTTCGTCTTAAAAGCCTGTCTTTTTCAGGAAACTCTTAGAGGTGGTGCATTTTGTTGCTGAATTGGTTTTTGCCACATCAGTTTGCTGTAGGGTTGAGCTGTTGCCCTGTTTTCCCATTTTCTGCTTTGCATTTTGTCTTATGTCTTCTGCCAAAGATGAGCCATTCATACCAGAGTTCTGAAAGGCTGCTGGCTGTTTTTTTTAGTCATGCAGGTCACTTGTCCAGCAGATACAGAACTTTATGCTGCCAAAACCTGTGCGAACATTAAAAGCAAAAGCTGTCTTTAAGCGGGTTAGGTAACTACTGCCTTCCTGGTAGATCATTTTAATGACTTCATGAGCTGTGTCAGGTTCCTGTAGAGAACTAAAATTATAACTTTTGTGTGGTTGTCACTTGGAAGAAGAGCGTGGTATATCTTGATTTCTGCCCACTCCCCAGTCATTTGTTAGTCACTTGGTTGTTGCTTCTGTAATTCAAGGGGGAATGTTCTGAATGTAGGAGTGGCTTGGACTAAAGTCTTTGGGGCTCAGCAGCACGTCTCTGAGAGTGCTCAGTACCATTTAGCTCTCAGAAGAACGTAAGATCAGGACGTGCAGGCAGTGATCTTCCCAGGAAAACTCCGAGGTCTCAGCACTCTGCTTTAGGCTTCTGAGCTGCAAATGAACACATCGAATTGCTTTCTGAATCTAAATTCTTGGCACTCCCTGTATCCTTCAGCAAGGAGTTCTGCACCTTAACTGTATTTTACGTGAAGAACTGTTGTCTTAAGTATTTTTTGAACCTGCTGTCAGCTAGTTTTGTTTGACACCCCAAGTCGTGGTATTGAAATTCTTTAATTTGTGTTCTCTGGGTTTTTGGGTCTTAGTTGTTGTTGGTCATCAAGAAGAAGCGCCGTGCTCTGTATCCTTTTGAGCTGCATTGATGCATAACATGATGTTTTTGTTTGGATTGCCAGCTGTGCCATAATTTGTCAGCCCTGTGAGTTTGCATAAATGTCTCCTTTGATGCACCGTGAATACATATTTATATAAGCTATTTATTGTTGGTCCTCTTGTCTTAAAAAATACGTCCTTTTGGCTTTTAGTGTGGCAAAATGTGCCCCCTCAAACACTTTGTCTGTTGGCTCAGCAGTGAGTACCCAGTGATTCAGCATTAGGTGTTCAAAGTGTTGAGCTGAAAGGATTACTTTTGAGCAAATCCAGGCTGTGGTGGCATTCTGATGAACCACAATGGGGAGAGCAGCTGCTGTGTGATCTTTGTAAGGCATGAGAACCCTGGGCTTGGCTAGTGTGATACTGCCTAGTGAGAAATGGTGTAGTTATATGCTCAGTAGTGTCAGGGAAACTTTGCCCTTTATTTTATATGTTTGGATTTTCCATCGTATTGCCTAGCTGCATTTTCATCCAATAAAAAGCATTGGTTCCTGTTGTCACTGTAGTTTCTCTTTAATTGTTATGAGAGTTTCTGCTTTTTCCTTGGGAGAACTGTTAATTTGGTTTCCTGTTGTATTGTGCAAAGCTGTCCTTGAGATGTTTTGCCCAGGTGGAGCAACTAGAAAATGTTATATTCTAAATCTGTTACAGTCTTTGTTTCTGAGGCACCTTACCAGAAAGATGTTGAATCTTTCACAGCCTGGAGCAGTTTATAAGAGATAGAGAGCACCTAGGGATAGGCGAGTGTGGTGGGGGCTCTTTTTCTTCTTCACTTCTGGCTTAAGCAGCTCCCTGCTCCCCGTGTCCCTGCCCTCCTGCTGCCGTGTTAACACACCTGTTTGTGCAGCTGCCTGCTCATCCAGCCTGAGCAAACCCATCCAAATGAAACAGCCCAACAAGGGGAGAAGGAAAAAAATGACAAATGGTTATTTTTCTGTTGGATTAGTTTCTGTAAAGCCTGACTGGGGAATACAGGCAGTCGTGCTGATTGATGCAATGCAAAGGATGATGACAGGCATGGAAAAGAGTATGAAGGGGCTGCCTAAGCAGCTGTAAGTGGACATGAAATCTTAGTCATAGATGAATGACACCCTCCTGATTTCAATGGCAATTCTTACTTGCTGCCTGAAAGTCTTTCTGTGACTTCAGGTGATAACAACAATTCTGTGCTACAGCAGTCAGTGCAAATCATGTATTTTCTCTGAACCAGGAATGGTTTTCCTTAAAAAAAAAAAAAGGCTGTGGCCAAGTTCTGGAAAAAACAGACCAAGAATTTTGAATGAAAGATATTTTAGAAATGATTCAACAGAATAAATTGTACTTCATACATTAAATTGCTACATGGACATGGAACAGATGAGTGTGAAGTAGAGGCCAGTGAACAAATTGCAGTTTTGCCAAATGAATATCTCTAAATTATTATTTTGAGCATCCGTGTTTTACAGTATGCTCATAAAATAGGCATTTTATTTTACACAAATGCACTACCCAACTGTCTTCATCCTCATAATTTCAGGATAATTATAGACATGTATAGAGAAACGCAGTATTGCTATTAATGTAACAGCAGGCATGTTTTTGAGACTGTTTCACAGTGAATATCAACACATTAGGCTGGAGCAGCCATACAGATCAGTGTGGCAGTGCAAGTGCCAATCTGCCTATGCAACTAAATAATGAAACAGGCATTTGGAAAAAAAAGTCCTGTGGTTTTTGCTCATTATTCAGTATTTGTTCTTAGTGGACCCCTTATTTTGACCAAAAAAACCCCAGTTTTGTTTGAGCTTTTTTATTCAAGATTGAATAATTCAAATTACTTTTCTTTGAGAGGGAGGTGTGACATCTTCAGCATCTCCAGGAAAGGTGTCTAAAATGGGAGGCTGAACTCCTACAGTTGCTGTCAGCATCTGAGAAAGAATGCATGAAAATGTCTAATCAGATAATTGTTATGCTCACTTGGTAGCAGCAATGGGCTGTGGGTGTATTACCTGGAAAGCTATTCTGCATAAATACATATTGTTGTATGTTTCACTTACAGTATCTCTCACTGTCTTTCAGGAGATGGAGGATAAGGTGTTAAGTCCAGAAAAAGCTGAAGAAGCAAAATTGAAAGCAAGATATCCTCATCTGGGCCAGAAGCCAGGAGGCTCAGACTTCTTGAGGAAGAGGCTTCAAAAAGGAGTAAGTTCTTTGTTGTCCACAGGGTATAGACAAAAAAATCCAAAATTCCTGTAAAATGCAATTTTTTTTCCTCCTCCACAGGCCTTTGCATGGTTAGAGTCCTAAGAACCTTAAATTTTGAGAAAGCACGAGGAAGACAAATTTGTCTCTGCACAACAAATGCCAGGTTGGCAGGATAGCTGTTTACGGCATCAGGGCCTCAACCACACTTGTTATAAAAAATTAAACTTAGAAGCTGCTGTGATAGACTTGAAAAAAAATTTTATAGTAAACACCAAGGATTAGGAACTCATCCCTATTTTGTAGTGATTTTATCCTGCCCATTCTTATGCCCCCAAAATCAGTGTCCACTTCTTTTATCCGTGTTTCTGGCACAAGAAAGTTTCTTGTCTGCTGTTAGACTAGGCATTATCTGACATTAGTGGTTTGAAAGTGGTTGTATAATTCTGGATATACACCCAGACCCAAAAATAATAATAGAAGAATGAAGAATAAGTTAATATTTCAGTATTGTTTCACATCTAACCAATGTCTCTTCTTAGCTATTTGACTGGGGGTTTTTTAGTTAAATTATTCATAGAGTGATTATGTAATGCCTTTCAGGCATGCTGGGACTCTGTTCTTGTAATAATCCTGGTATGTCACTGCTTCTGGTGGTGCTTTCATTGCTGTCACACCGTTGTCACTATTGTCTAGGCCCTTTCAGTGCACACAACAATTCTCGGTATAAATCCTTCACAAACCAGCTGGTGAAGTTCTGTCTGGTAACGTCTCTTGGGGGTTGTTACTGTTGGCAGGTTTTTTGGATAATCTTTGTCTCATGAGTTGGAAGATATGGAGCAGAGTTAATGGCTGCTGGGCCTGGGCAGGTGGTGGATGAGGTGACTCCCTCTGAGTTCCTCTGCAGCCTCAATGAGACTTCACTGGGTTCAGGGTATGTGTAGACACAGAAGGGAGTGGTAAGTTTGTATTGTGATGATATCTCAGGAAAACAGGCCAGCATTCAGTCAGTAAGAATTGATAGCCATAAAGGAATTATGGCTGCTTGCACTTGGTGCAAATGTGAGAGAATCTCACCACCAGCAATAACAGCCTGTACAATATCTTCATCTTAATTATACACATTGAATGCAAAGGCTCTTGCAGCATGTACTTTCAGATTTGAGCAGAGACAGATCCATGGCCTTCTTAATTGGCTTTTGCTAATCTGATGAAAGATGGCATAAACTTGTAGATTCCAATTCATAATAGGCCTCCTGCAGTTTCTGATGTGGTGATAATAACTTTATTCCATTTATTTTTTATTATTTCAATTTAGTGTGCTCAGTGTCTTAAATGAAGAGGCTCCTTTACTTGGTAGGAGTTCTGGTGTACTTTGGGCTGCCTGCCTGCACTGATGAGAGTTAAAAGAGTGAGGATAGTGTATGTGCTATCAGATACTGTTTCTGACAGGAAGACATCTGGAAAGATATAGATGTTTTTGAAAGGGATGATCAAATTCAGGCCATGTGTGAGAAGCTAGAATAAATCAGGAAAGTTCAGGAATAAGTTAAAGGAAGAAATGGATTGATATTCTAAACCATGAGAGATGGTTTTCTCAAATATTCTTCTGTGGTCAGCTGTAGCCCAAATCATCATCAGTTTGGCAACCAGGACACACTCTGCCAGGTCGTATTTGCTGTCCAGAAATGTTCTGCTTTTGATGCACACACCATTAGCAGCAGACTTTCTCTGGATTAATGGTAGATGAGAACAGTACTAGATCATGCTCCCGTGGGAGGATTCTGTTTGGAACTCTTAGACAGACAGAAAGATATCTGCTAACAGCTGTATCGCATCTGAAGAGCAAATGGTTCTGTTATTACCTAGTTGCTGTTTCAAAGTTTCTTTTGATTGCTTCAGTCTTAAAGGGCAAAATGGGAAAAACTTTTTCCAAATCAGATTATGTTCTACCTTGAGGCCTACGCTGCAGAAGTAATGCTAGAACATTTTGGTGTAAATAGGGATTACACCATCAAAAGGATTGTACTGGGAAGGTTTATAAATAAAAGTGTGTGATTCAGATGTACGATGGACTATGAGAGAGCGAGATCAGGTAACTTCAGGGCTCTGCCAAGGAACATTTAAAGCCAGTTCAAATTACTTCTGTCTAGCAACTGCTGCTGCTGAGCATTTTGCAGCTGGTTAGTACTAATGTAGAATAAAGGCTGTGGTGGCACTGTGCTGCCCAGAAGCACTTGGACATGGTGGGTAGTGATGGCTGTTGTTCAGCTGGCTGAGGACTAAGCTTATACGAATCTAACTGGGTGGTCTATCTTCAGACATGGTTGTGGTTGTAAGCAGTAGTTAGTGGTGTAAATCTTAATCCTGAATCTAATTTTTTTGCCTCATACAAAATCTGTTTAAAATCATGGATTATGAGTATCTGAGTGGTAGACCTCATGGTGAGATGTAAAAACAGTGCAACTTTTCCTGCAGAATGTGTCAGTGAGCAGTTGAAGAATTGGATGAAATTCCATGCCTCATTTTACCATGATGTGGATAAGTAACAGTCATTTGGCTTTGATATGCATAGATAATTTAATATTTTGAGGAATCTGGCTACTCTTAAAGGTAATGCTAATAAAAACTTGGTGATCTATTAAGGAACACTGTTTTTCAACTAGGAATTTAAAACTTAATTTAGTTTTGTATTCAGAAAAAAAAATGGAATGGGGTATAATAATTTCCTTGACCTAGTGCTTTCCAGAAGGACTGTACAGTAGATTTGACTTTGCTAAATAATTGGTTTGAGAACTTTAGGGATTACAGTTTCACTGTTTTAATGTGTGCAGAGAAGAGGTTTTCTTGTTAGCATGCACTTTCATGCTACTTTGATCTCTGGTGTGATAGATCAGGCTCTGTTCTCCAGCTTTAATTTGTGCATTGTTTGGTTATTGTGTGTAGCAGAACTTGTTCACTGCAACAAAATTTGCAAACCCCAAGGTTTCAGTAGTGGGAGATGAGCTTTTGGGAAAGCCAAGGCAAAAGTAATGTTCAGATTATTGTTCACAATGATATTAAGAGTTCAGCTGTCTGTGCTTAGTAGTCTTGAGCTTTTCTTAATCAACGTAGAGCTACTTTGACGAATCACAGAGATTTTACAGCTTTTTAATATCTAAAATTTATTTATCTATTTAACAATTAATTCAGTGTATACATCTGATAAGATTTCAGGCTTTTAAATATATGTGTTTTGTCTTCTAGCAAAAATACTTTGATTCTGGTGACTACAACATGGCTAAAGCAAAGATGAAGAATAAGCAACTGCCTACTGCAGCTCCTGACAAGACAGAAGTCACTGGTGACCATATTCCTACTCCACAGGATCTTCCTCAGCGGAAACCATCTCTTGTTGCTAGCAAGCTGGCTGGCTGACGAGAACACCTGAACTGCATGATTATTCTCATTCCTGTTATTTCTCCTTAATAGTTATTTCTCACCCTCACATCCCCCTTTTTCTTTATTACACTAAGTCATGAGACTGACAGCTTTGCAGGTAGCGATAGCATGTGCTGCTATTGTAAGGGAATACTGTTAAGAGTAAAACGTAGTATTTGGTCTAGTTGAGAACAATGCACTGATTAAAAAGGACAAGTTTGGTTAGAGCAATGTAATCTACTTGAAAATGTACATATTGCCCATTTCCTAGTGTAGAACTGGTTCCAGCAAGTGACATCGCAAGTTTTACAACTTCTAATGTTTCTGCTTTTGTTATTTCATCTTAATTACAGCATATTTGTATTTAATATAACCTCCAGTTGTGTTGGGTTTTTCTTTCGTGTTTGGGTTTGTTGTCTAAAATAGAGGTTTAGACCACAAGTTGCTAGATGGTGAAGCATGTGTAAAAACAAAGACAGGGCTCTGATTGAATTTTGTTTCTGCTTTTGAACTTGAACGGCCTTAAACCTGTTTCAGCTTTAACAATAGAGTTTTTACTTGGGCAATATTTGCCCATTCTGGTGTAACTCTTGTGAACCTAGTGCTTATTGACAACTGCCTGTTGAAGCTGGTATTCTTTTCAGTTCTGTAGCTTAGGACACACCTTTGTTGAAGATGTGGATGAAGTGTGCATGTGCATAGACTGTTGAATTCACTCTTGTGCCATTTTTTGTAAATACAATAGTTTTGCACAACCTTTTGCAAATGTCTATTAGTTTTATGTTTTAAAAAGCAGATAATGTGCCAATCAAAGCACAAGTGATTCTGTATCTTTCAAAGTCTTGTCCTGAAACTGAGAGCCCAGAATCTTGCTACTGAAAGTAAAAATTGTATACCTGAAATTTGTGAAACACGTTTACACTTGACTCAGCCTTTTGCTTTTGCAGTTGTATGTTTTGTTTCATAACAATATCCAGCATTCAAGTATAAATTTGGAATTTGTACCTATATTTGCAGGCAAGTACCCTTTATGTTCAGCAGTTGTTTAAGCTTTTAAAGCAGAAATGCTCTGTCTGTTGGCATGGAATATGGCTGAGTGTACTGTTCTAGAGAGTTCCCTGTGTGGCAAACACCAAATTTAGGCTCAGTAACGTTTGATATGCAATTGGCTTTGAGCTACTTTAGACTTCTGGAAGCAGAAGGATTTTTTTTTTCTTGGACTCCTGAAGAGGTAGTAAATGATTTCCTTTTCGTAGTGCAGCAGTCCCTCACTGGTTTTGTGGAAATAAATATCTGGAAAGGTATTTCTATAATGACTTACTGAGAAATAGCTAACTTTTCATAGCAAAAAATAGGATTGAACTCCAGTTCATGCTTATGATGAAGGTTGTACTAGATAGACAAAATACATAATTGGTGTTAGTTAGGTGAATTGATGCATTTAAAACATGTTTGTTCAATGAAATCAGAATATTGAAAGTGGAGTATGATCCATAATATAATTGATTTTCATATAGGTAGTCACAGCCTTCACAGTCTTTGGGAGAACAAGAAACTCTTCTAAAAGATCAGTTTACTGAATGCTTTTTTCTTTAAAAAAATAGTTTGGAAACAGCCTGTTAGAAACAAAGCACTAATGTGAGTATCACAAGAGAGAACACTTAAAGATGCATGTTTTTAGAAGCTTGTACTTTGTGCTGACATATTCAGAAAGGTCTTGGGGTATAAAGGACTGCTAGTCAATACCAATGCTGGCCCATATCTTCTGCAGTGCTCTCTTCTAGAGGCAAACAAAATGGTCAAGGGAAATTGAATAGTCTTTATTTGGTCCTGTTTTGATCAGAACATAGTGTCTATGTCATGTTTTTGATTCAGAAGAGCAATTCCAGAGAATTTCAAAATTGCTAACCTGATTCTTCTCAAGTCTGTATAGCCCTGTTTTAGTAGTTAGATGGGCTTTGTCAAGCCTGTCCTTATTCCTTATCCTCCACTAGTATTACAAATAATTTGTGGTTTTTGCAGAACAGTTTGAAGAAATGGACCTACTTGAGTTCTTTAAGAAATTAGGCTGGAAGAATAACAAGGAAACTGGAAATATTGAAGCAAGCTGCTTTTTATAAATGTTTGTTCTAATGTGAAAATCCTTCTTTATTTTTCTATGTATAAGTGAAATTGAAACTTAACAGTAGGATTGGGCATGAAACAAATGTTGAACAACTTAAGGTGACTTGCTGTGTATTGTCTGGTGCCACTACTCTGTAGCTCCCCTAAGGTGAGTTCTCTTGATGTTTGGGAAGGTTTAAAAAGATAGCCATTTAAATTTAAACATTCCACTCACTCAGCTACAACTCAGCTTGTCCTGCTGGTTGGACAACACAAGCTCTTCCAGTGCTCACTCAGTGAGTTGCAGTTCCTAAGATTACTACAAATTCAGCTATGAATATATTCTCCATGTGTATATTTGAAGTACTGTAATACTAACTAGGTCAGTGACTGATTATGAGCCTTCACATCTGACAGACCTCAGCAGCAGGCACAGCTGTTTTGATTCTGTACACTGTATAAAACCTAAGTCCAGTAGTCACTTAACAGGAAATGGAACATGACTGCAGATCAATGCTTACTTTCAGCTTACTCCAGCAAGATAACTCAGCTATCCAAACTGATGTACATAATGTATTATATGAGTTTTACCATTTGATAATTGCCTTTTTCAAAGAAAACCTGTCCACACTGTAGACTGGCAGTCCCTTTCATATCTTGCCTTTAAAGATAGTGTTTAGTTGTTAGAGTAGTACTCATGTAGGCTTGTTATAGCAGATAGCACCAACATTTTATTTGAGATAGTTAAGTGGATTAATTACAACTTCACAGATATGTCCCCAAATCTGTAACACCAAAGGCTTCCCTCTCATTGTTCTTGATGTAGTAGGACGGTGTTTGTGTAAAGGCCACAGGAGTACATTTTGTTGGACATATTTACACCCAGTCAAGATGTTAAGGTGATAAAAATGTCAATTGTTCTTTACAAACTTACCTGTTGTATAGTATACAGAATAAATTGATTTACTTAGTTTTTATTGCACCGTGGAGGTTTGTCTGATCTTTACTGTGTTTTCCTAAACAATACTGGATACTTCGGTATTCTCTGTGGAAAATTTCTAAACCCTAAATCTTACTACTCTGTATCATTAAAAATATGACTGGGCTTTGGTTTCTAGTATGTTAGACTACAGAATTACTTTAATGTAATCACATTTATATATATTTCAGTGCTTATTTTTCTATTAAGGCAATTAAAGCTTATTGTTTGAAAACTCCGTAACAGATGATTGTTTGGGTCCCTTGCACTGAATGAAGGGGATGTCTGGGAACCAGCTTGGTGCAAAGAAATTGGCATTGCTTTAGACTGTTGGCCTAAATATGGCAACATTTCCAGAAACAACAATGCTGGAGAAAAGTCCCGCTAATTTCCCAGTCAGCCTGAGGCTTGGTGCTGATCTTTGCACAGCTTCCAGCTCCATGGGGTGTTATTTACACAGTTAGCTCAGTCCCCAGGGTTACAGTAACACCCTCTGTGCTCTGCATACCTGCATGGTACATGATTGTCTCTCTTCCTACATATCTCTTGTATTATTACATTGCAGAGTTCTTAACTGTTCCATCAGTACTGGCTGGAACCAGCCCTGTTTGTTTTCTACAGCTAGAGTCTCCAGGCCTGGTCCTTGAGGTGTGAGAATATGGGCTTGGCAGAGAACTCTCTGCTCACTCATTGTACAGTATGACAACAGAGTAGGAAGTCCTGTGTGAGAAGGGAATTTCTCTGCCACAGTTGAACAGATCACAGATAAGAACGGAACACAGATGTAAGAAAAAAGATAGGACAAATGCTTTTTAACTGCTGAAAAAAATTGCATAAAAATTCAGTATAAAATTCTACATGTGGACTGTGTCAGTTACATCACCTATAAAATGTGATTTGGAACACCCTGGGATCTACGCTCTGAAAAAAATGCCATATTTTCAAAAAGATGATGTGCAAGGTTAGAGATGAGGTCTTTTAAAATCTTAACAGCAAATACTTGATGCAGGAGATGCATCTTAAAGTAGTCGCTCTGGATACATTGCAAAAAGGTTGTTTCCTGGCAACTTTCAATGCCCCCAATTCCTGTCCTTAATGGCAGATTTGAAATCCTGGTTTATGCAAATTGTGTCAAATCATAGCATATTTTGGACTCAGATATCTATTTTTTGCTGTGGCTCATAATTACATTTGGCTCCTGAGCTGCAGCTGTGAGTGGCTGAGATCAGTAATCCACAGTCCAGGCAAACTCCTGAAATGAGTGTCTTTGAATTTAACATAGATATCCTGAGGAAAGGGTTCAAAATATCTGATGTGAAGCATCGCACAGAGAGGAGGTCCAGGTCCTTTCTGAAAACAAAACTGAAATTTCAGTTGTTTATAGTTCCAGTGTTGCACATGAAAGGTGTCTGGTAGCTTTAGTATGGATCTCTCTGGTTTGCCTTGGCAGAGGGATGAAGAGCAGCTATGAACACTGCTTAGCCAAAACCTCACCCCTGACCTGGACAGCAGCTCCCAGGAACCCTTCTGGGCTCTTTAGAGCACTGAGAGTGAATGTCCAGTTCTGCTGGACTGAGCCTCCTGCTGTGGGACAGTAACAGCAACCCTGGTTGATAAACCTGGCCATTCTGGCAGAACATGGGAAGGAATGTATTTTTAAAATCTTGTTCACATTATTTTAGACTCTCCCAGCAGAATCGGGTGGTTTTTTAATCTCTATTTGAGTTTACTAACCTTAGTTTCCCAGCTGTGAAGGCCATATATCTGCACCTAATGCAAACAACTCTGGGTAAGCTACATATTTTCATCTTGGCTATTTCCTATTTGTTCTTGCTACTTTCTCCATCTCCTTTTCAGATAGCAGCAATAAAGTCCAGCTAAGCATTTATTGGGAGTGTTTGTTTTGGGAGCCAGGATAGTGTTTTCTCTCTGTTACTAAATTGATGAGTGATTTCTGACCCATTGCTTTCATGGTTCAGTTTCTCTGTAAACAGCTTTGTCTGTTTCTTTGGTAGTTGTGAGTTTCAGGGGCAGTGCAGATACAACCCACTGAATACACAGCTGTTAGCTGAACAGCTGAATTCTGAGAGAGGATAAATAGGCAAAAGCACTTTGGTGGAGAGTGTGGCAAACTTACCTATCTAAAACTTGTTTTGTATTTTGGACCACTTGGACTAGTAGGATGCATTTCCAAGGTGGAAAATGGAAACAGAGAAAGAGAGTAATAACTTCAGTTCTGCTGTCAAAAGAACTCTTGACATAACCTGAGCTGTACAAAACAGTCATTAACAAATCATAAAGGAGTTGGGTGTCGTCTCTAGACCTTGCTGAAACACGGACTATGCCTTTCATCCCCATTTGACATCGATGTTAAACTTCTCAAATATGTGTACCTCCATGTCTTGGTGAGAATGGACTTTATTACTGAAGGAACTGGTTTGGGCCCATTTCCCTTCAGTGCCTTCAGTAACGGTTTGAATGACAGATGCAATCCAGCTGAAGGAGATTGTAAACAATTCGAAGGGTGTGATTAGAATCGGTGCCCGTGAAAGGAAGGGACCGGACGGTTCCCTGCGCCTGGTGCTGCCCGCGGTGCGGAGCCTCCTCCGCGCCTCAAGCAGGAAATTATAAATATCCCTGATGACATAACGAGTAATTTGTTCAGTGTAGGAGAGAAAGAATAAAATGAATTTAAAATAACAGAAAAAGGATGCTAAGGGAGAGGAGGAATACCGGTTCTGGCACAAAGCGGGGGGCGCAGCCCCACTGCCCGATCCCGCGGGGCTCCGGGAGCAGCAGAGCCCCCGCTCGGCCGGGGCCGCGTCCC
>NW_005054313.1:5182070-5253598 GCF_000277835.1 Geospiza fortis | reverse complement strand
TCCGGCAGCGGCGGGGATGCAGCGCGGTGCGGCGGCTCGGTTATCGCCTTCGGGAGCACCGTGCCGCTCCTTGAGGAAAAACGGCTTCTACGACATTCTACGGCTTTGCTGTTCAGCTACGCTTTTTTGGTGACACTGCACCTTAGGATTATGCTCTTCTGGCAGTCGTTCAGAAGCCCTGCAGTCAGCAGTGATGCGCAGCGTGACTCTCATATGCCTTTAATCAGACGTTTTTCTAATCTTTTTTTGTGTTGTGTATTAGTATCTCATCAGCTTCTGCCTGGAAACAGTTACTGTCCTGCTTATCTTGATGGCAAAGCCTGCAAATTGAGATGTGGAAATGGTTGCTTTCACCCCTAGCAATGCATTGTTTTCATTGGTCTGCCTTGAGCTAGTGCATAAATCTGAGGAAAATGACAGACAACAGGTCTTTAAGGGCAGAAAGGATGACAGAGGTCACTGGAATTGAGCAGGGCAGTACAGCATGGCAAACTCCAAATACTACTTTCTAAAGGCTTGCACAGTCAGAGTGTTGGTAGCAAGGCCACGCCATCTAGATCCTCGAGCCACTTAGTGAAATACTCCAGAATTATCCCCAGTCCAGCACTCTGCAGGGCAGGAAAGGAAACAGACCTTTTGTTTTGGCATGGATAAGTCACCTTATGTGTAGAGTCCTCCCACTCAGGGATGGTGGGACAGCACAGTGACTGCATCAGGACAAACCAAACCAGACAGTCCCTTCACAGGGACTGCTTGCCTGGGTCTGAGAGTGTATTTGTGTGGGACACATTGAATGTGAGAGGTGAGGTGCCTGCCTGCGCCCCCAAAAGAATACTGACTACATTAATGGTATGGCACACCTTGGTGTTTTGTGTCTCATACAAGAATACCCCTTTGAACAGTGCCAAGGGATGAAAGTTACCATTCTGGTCAAGGGAGCAGTGGTACTGCAGAGTTGTTTCCAGGCGCCCAACAAACCTTCTCTGTGTAAGGAGTTGCTTTAGAAATGTGGTTTTGATTTCTCCCTCTCTGTTGATGTTCTTCTTATGGAATTAAAATGTCTCATGGAGTGTGGATCAGACTACTTGCTTGTTATTTTTTTCTTTTTTTTTTCTTCATTTACAACTTCATCTGACCTTGAATTCTCTTCACTGAGTGGTTGAATCCTTTGGTTAGAAACTGCTCCAAAAATGTGGGTGTGCTGTTGTCTTGGAACTGTGTTACAGTGGAAAGGCCCTTTATAATTCCTCCAGGCCCCTTGTAATTCCTGAGGAGGGCCTGGCTCTGAGATGGGCAGGCCAGGGTAGGAAACCTGCTGGGTGCTCAGGAGAGACTCTGCTGTCTTCCCTCTCTGCTGGCTCTTTCCTCAAGTAATGGCAGCCTGCTGCTTGAGCAGCATTCAGTGTCTCATCCTTGATTAGCTAACATAAATAATGGATTTAAGGTGCAAGCATGCTGAGGTAAAAAGAGCAAACACAAAGTGAGACGAGTGCAGGGATGATCCTGCAGGAGGGACTCGCTGGGTGATGAAGGCCAGTGGGATTGTGCCTGTGCTTCTCTCACACCACAGGCTGTTCTTGTCCTCTTTAGAGACATACATAGGCACAGAGAGAGTGAGTTACACATCTTTTTTAACTGCTAAGCAGAGGCTGTCATTCAGGGCAGCTGCTTAAAGTACCAGAGCTTCCAGAGTAGTATCAGCTCTTATTGTATGGTATTGACATAGATATTTTGCTGGCAAGCAGGATCAGGGATGAATTCTCAGCACATCATTGCTGCTGTGTGCCCTGGAGCAAGGGCAGCTCTCTTACCCTCTCCCACTGGATGCCCCCAGCCCAGCCTGGCTGTGTTTTTCAGGTGGCTGTGTTGGTGTGAGTAACTTGCAGCAATGGTTGGTGAAGTTATGTTAATGCCTGGATGAGCAGTGTTGCAAAGAAGTTGTCAGCATTTCTTCAGGTGCTGTCTGAGAATGGCAGAACAGATTTATTTCCAGCTGGGGGTGGTGGAAGTGGGGCTCTCTGCCCCAGTGTGTCCAGTTTGCCAGTATGTTATCCTTCAAATTTGGGTTCTTTGCCTACCAACATAAAGCTAGCACCCACTATCCCAACCACATACTGAAATAGCTGAAAGGAACTCTTATTTTTCCAAGCTATTTTTTTTTGTTAGAAACCAGCAATACAGATTGTTTGAGGAAGTCATGCCACTCCTGTGAAAGCCCTACTGCTCTGATTCATCCAGATGTGTTTCTAAATTTGGTGGCCATATAACCAGCCTTGGGGTTGGACATGGTTGTAGTTGATCTAGAAATTTGGATTTAAGTTAAAGGACTGGTTCAAGTGCGCTCACAAACTAGTTGTGGGCAGTGGGCTCAAACCATGAGGCTTTGTATTCCTGTGCCCAGTGACTCTGCAAATTCAGGCTCTGCTTGAGGGGCATTAGCTTTAATTTTGGGGGGAAGCAGCTTAAATCAGTTCCACATCTCAGGCGTACTAAAAACATTATGCTTTTGAGCCTTGTCCTGTCGGATTTATACGTCTGGCAGGTCAGATAAAAACATTATGCTTTTGAGCCTTGTCGTGTTGGATTTATACGTCTGGCAGCTTGGTGGTCTTGCTGTAAGTTCATTTCTGGAAGTTTTGTTTCTTTGTGTTTTCAAACAGACTTAGGAGAACCTGGCTGTGGTTCCTGGATCACTGTAGCCCCACTGAGCAATGCTTGGATGTCGCTGGTCCATTTCAGCATTTCAGGAGCTGTTGACCAAAACCAGATAGATACCTGCTTCTGCTGACCCATAAAAACTGGTAGGGACAATCTAGGCCATGTACTGGCTTTTGTTGAGTGTAATTTGATTTCTGTGGAAATTAAGAACAAGGGAGGATGCTCTGCCTAGAATTGGAACTCATCTGCTGGAACTGCCATGTTTTGTGTTTCAAGTCACCTCTGTGAGTTTCAGGGGTGTGAAACCAAGCCGCAGCACATGCTCTTCTCGCCTGGACACAGAAATCAACAAAACAGATCAGACACTGTGTTCATGCTGCCTCTTTGAACATCAGAGTGAAGACGTGACATTTTTTTTCTCTGTTTCCATCTTTTTTTCCCTGGGTTTGAGTTGTTTCTCTTTCATGCTGTGTTTTCCTAGAGCGTGCTGCTTTGCCCTCTCAGGATTTCTGTTTCCCTTTTGTATGGCTGTGTACAGTGCACTGATTTATTTATTTATCCATTCAGTCAGAGATTCATTTATTTTCATTCTTGCTGCTACCAATGTGCTCCTCCCTTTCCATTATCTTTGAGATGAGGGGGAGCTGGCTCCAGCTAGCTTGGTCCTAACCTAGGGCCTAATCCAATTTCAGTGTTAGTGAGTGAAATGTTCCTTTGAACACAGAGGACTCAGTAAACAGTTTTCACTGGAGAGCATGGCCTGGGCAAGCTGATCTCAGTAGCTGACCTTGAAATGGTTCAGTTTGAGGGTTTATGAGCAATAAATTGAGTTAGGGAAGTGGCAGAGGAAGCTGCACAGAACAAAAGCTGCTTGTGCTGTCCCCAGCGTTGCAAGTGGCCCTTTCTTGGTTTCCCGTGGCTGCAGCAGCTGCTCTGGGGGTGAAGCCAGGGGTGTTACAATGCTTGGTCTTCTCCTTTGCCTGTGCTGGCTGCTTGCGAGCAAAAATGGCAAACGGGAGATACAAGCCAAGGAATGGCTCTGCTTGGGTGTGTTGGTGCTACATGGGGAGGGAAATGCAGCAAAAACCAACCTGAGTGCGAGAGGAAAAGTGGAACTATTTCAAAATTTCTGTGCCTGTTAGTGGGCTTTCCTTGGGATTTAAAAAAAGCTGCTTTAATTATGTAGTCCTGTATATTGCTGTGCAGGCTTGTTTTAAAGTAGATTCTTTCACCCAGTGTGCAAGAGGCCAATCCACACACAGAGTTGGGATATTTGACTTTAAATAAGTCAAATACAGCTACAGTTCTGCACAGAAAGGGCTGCTGGGTGGCAAATCCACAAAGGGCCAAAACTTCTCACTAGTTACACAGTTTAGCAAACAAAGCCATTAATGTTCATTGGCTACAAGTTACCTAGTTCCCTTATTAATTAGTATTCTGTCTTCTCTTGGTGAATGACTCTCTTGGTCCTCATGCTAAGTCTTGCATGCCCAGTCTTTCTCTCCTTTCGGGTTGGTGATTCCTTGGGTTGGTGTGCCCGTGCTCAGGATCTGCCCCTGCTGGAGTTCCTTTTACGCAGCCAGAGCTGATTCAGCACAGTTGCTTGGGTGGGCCCCATTAGCTTCTTCCTTGTCTGGGGGTTCTGTCACACGTGCCTGTGGCCCCTAAATTCTGCATTCTGTGTGCCCACTGTCAGTGGAGATCCTTCTCCCAGGCTTTGTTAGCTTCCCTGATAGCAGGGTAGGCTGGATCACTGGAGCAGGTCGAGCCCCAAACCTTAACAAGGCAGCTCTACCAACAAATACTTTGTCTTTCAAACACCTGCACATCACTTAGAGCTTGTTAGCTGCTCTCTCTTTCACAGATTAAATCTCCTTTCCTGTTGATTAGGCTTGAAAGCATACAAAGATCAATCAGAGAAAATCCTTAGAAAAATTTACATGTTCCAGAATTCACAGCAGAACTGCTGCCTGTGGTGTGTGTGTTGTGTGTCAGAAGGTGACAGCTGGGTCCTGCAGGGTGCTGGTGCCCTCAGTGCAGGGTGGCAGTCCTGGGGCTCCTGCCCTGCCTGGAGCTCACAGTTCAGGGCAGAGAGAACCAAAACCTGAACCAAACCTTGCAGAACCAAACCGGAGCTGTCAAGGAATTGCACCTCCCTGGCAGGGAGCCTTCACAGGATACTTTATAACTGCACTCTGCCTCTTCTTATAAGCCAGCACAGCGGCAGAGCAGGGAATATTTCAGTTCTCTGCTTGGTGGGACCTGCTGTGTCCCTGGGATACACACAGGGGCAGCTCTGTGTCACAGTGCTGTGCACCCTTTTTATTCCTGTTGCCTTTAATCTAAACGTGCTGAGGATTTAATTACCCAGCAGTCCCACAACACTTGGTTTAACCTAACCTTGACATTTTACTATGTTTTTTAAAAAACCTGTTCTCTGTAGCCACATGTCAGCCACAGCAGCTGAAGGAGCTGAGAAAGCTTTCCAGCAGCACTCTGTGCCATGTCAGCAATCTGTTGGTGAAACAAGATGTGAGGTTTGGGGAGCAGGGCTGGTTTGAGCTGGAGCCCACTCTGCCCCAGAGCTGCTGCCCTGGGTGCTGAGCTTGTCTGGAGGGGGAGATGGTGCCACCCTGCTGGGGTCACAGACACCAGGCTCTGGGGAGAGCTCCTGAGAGCCCACAAACAGCTCCTGGGAGGGTGCATCCTGCAGTCCCAGTGGAGCACTGCAGCATTGTTTAGAGCTACTTTTGGGGAGAGGTGATAACAGATTTATATTTTTAAATGCTCTTTTTTTTTTTTTTTTTCTGTATACCTAATCTTGAAAGCTGTGTGAGTTATTTGTTACATGTAAAGAACTGTGAAGGTCCCATTTATAAATGGTCTTATTTATTCAATTCTTTGAGTGTGATGTTGAAACACTTACCTGGTAATATTAGTGGATTGTGTGGGATCCCCCCCAGATTGTTACCAGAAATAATGTCTGTACATGGAGCTGCCACTGGTCTGTTTCTACTGCAAGGATTTTATAGCATGTACCAGATGGGTTAAGTAATGGATTACTCTCATTTTTTAGATAAATAAATGATCAGATAAAGTGCTGCCAAGCTCCTGCTATGTCAGAAAATGTGTGTAATGACCATCATGATTATCTTTGTTGAGACAGAGAGCTCCAGGTTGAGTTGTAAGGGATATACAGATGTACCCAATTCTTTGGGTTTGCTTGTGGGGCCTTTGGGAGTTTAACTCTCTCCCTGTGTTCTAATAACAAAGTAGTTTGTCTTTATGAGACTGATTGCCTAATCTGTATTGAACTAAAGAAAGCATTTTTGTTATTGAAATGTGCTCAGTGAGCCAGCTGAATTGGAGGAAGTCACACAAATGTCCGGTATCACATGGCTGCAGTTTCTGGGCAGCCTATTTTTAGTAGGATTTTTAAAAAGCAAGAAGTGCCAGTGAGGTTTAGCAGCGGTGGTTTGTGCTGTGAGGGAAGGCAGTGTGCAGCTGGCAAGTCTGCCCTGGGGCTGTGCAGGCCTGCAGGAGCTGGGCTGCCCTATGGGGACACCCAGAATGATAGAATGGGTCACCATGGGTCATCTGGGCCACCCTCCCTGCTGGAGTAGGGCCGGCACAGGGCACCAGGGTGTGTGCCAGTGGTTCTGAGTATCTGAAGTGAGGGAGATCCACACCCTCTCTGTGTGTTCCAGTGCTCAGCCACTGCCCACTAAAGAAGTTCTTCCTCATATCAGGTTGGAATTTTCTGAGCATCAGCTTCTTCCTGCTGGCTCTTGTTGTACTGCTCAGCACCACTGAGGAGAGCCTGGTCCATCCTCTTGGCACTCCCCTTGTGTAGGGGGATAGAATATAAGAAAATAAAGATAGTGTAGAAAGGAGTTGCAGCTGGGCCAATTATCAAAGATTGGGAGCAGGCCTGACTTTAACAGGCCACAGCTGTGACCAATGAGAAGAAGATGCTATAAGAGAGTGGGGTGGCTGGGTGAGAAGGGAACTGGGGTCAGTTGGCTGCTTTGTGAAGAAGAAAGAGTCAGTGCTCTGAGGAGCTGCCCATGAGAAACACCAAGAAAGTATGAAACTTTTGTGATAAGGAGACAACAGCATGGATCCCCTGTGATAAACAACACCCTTTAGGTATTTATACACATTAATGTATAGTAATTTATTGTATTCATGCAGTAATTTATACACATTTATTGAATTTGGGTTTCATTCCTTGACAGCACACATTAAACACCGTTGCCATCATATTTTCTGAAAAATCCTCTTTGCCCAGGATTTCTTTCCTGGGAAGCTGAGAAGCCTCAGAGAAAAAGGAAAACAATATTATCTCATTTTCTTCTCCTGTGTTTTGCTGCTTTGGAATGTGGTTGGAAAGTGTTTATCCAACAGGTGGTTGTTTGATTGGTTTCATGTGAATTGTTTTAATTTAATAACCAGTTGCCATCAGCTGTGTCGGGACTCTGAAAATTCAGAGTAATGAGTTTTTCATTATTATCTTTTAGCTTTCTGTAAGGATCTTTATTCTCTAGTATAGTTTATTATAGCATTCTTTAATATAATATAGTATCATAAAATAATAAATTAGCCTTCTAAGAACATGGAGTCAGATTCATAATTTCCTTCCCGCCATGGGGGACCCTGAAAATACCACAATACACAAAGGAAATATGTAATTATTGAAGTTTTGCTTGTGTTCCTGGGGTCTTTGACAGCTGCATGTCTGTATGAGCACATGTACAGGTGTTGCTGGTGTGAAAGGCATCTTGGCTAGAGGGGAGATGATGGACCAGTTTTGCTTTGTGCTGTCAGGCAGCAAGAGCTGCTCTGATAGCACTGAGTCAGGGTTTGTTTTGTGCCTCTTGGCTGAGGCCACCTCACCTTGCTCTGTGTGTGAAGTTAGAGATGAGCAGAGTCTGAACTTGGCTGGAGCCCCCTCACCTTGCTGTGTGTGTGAAGTTGGGCATGAGCAGAGTCTGAACTCCTGGGCCTGGCTGGGTTTTGTTTCTCATGCTGGCAGGTGCAGAGGTTGTGTCTGACCTAATGTTGTGCTCGCTGTAGTGGAGCAGTGTTTAGTGCTGTGTGTGTGGTGCTTGACTCTGGCAGTGAGGATTTGAGCAGGATTTGAGCCCAGGGCCAAGGTTTGGGCAGGGCTGTTGCTCCTGATGCTTCATTAGCGAGCTACTCCAGTGAGCTGGAGCAGCAGAATGTACCTTCTGCTTCTGAAATAGCAAGGAAGAGCTGCCTATCTGTGTCCATTGTAGTAGGTGGTTGTTGTTGCAGGAAAATGTGGTGTTATGGTCAGAAATAAACCCTCGATTCTTGGAAATTTGCGTTGTGCCTGTGACATTGACTTTTTCATCAAACTATGTCTTTCTGCTTATTTCCATGGACATGACCCCACTCAAGGTATGCTAGAACAGGCATGATGTTTCTAAGAGTTTGGCTGGCACAAATTGGCATCAAACTTTTAACTAAGTGGGAATGCACTACGTGTGAAATTAAATGTGTTACCTAAAAGTCGTGGGAGACAGAAAATTCAACGTGTTATGAATTCACTGGCTCTTTGTACAGTAACTTTCCCTTTTGCTGGCTTGACTTGGAAGTTGGAGTTGTGTGATTTGGTTTAAAGCCTTGTTTGCCAGCACTAGTGGCAAGGCTTTGGTGACTCCTGGCAGAGAGCAGTGCTACACCCTTTGCCCAGGACTGCATCATTTCCTCCTTGTTCTCTGTTCTTGGCTTTGCTTAACCCTGGCTTTGCTTGAGGCTGATACTGCAAAGATTTCTCTTTATCCTGTGTGAGTAATCACTCATTGCTTAATTTTATGCTTTGAAATCAAGCACATAAACCTGAAAGATCAAGCCCTTTATTCTTTATTTCTTCTTATGCCAGGGAAATAACTTTGCTGTCCTACAGCTGTTAGGAATGATTTGTGCAGGAGAACAAACTAAAACATCCTGGGGATGTCTCTTGTCCCGTTCTCTGTGGAAAGCTCAATGTTTGCAGCACTGCAATGAGTTAGGACCTGTCTACATAAAGCCCAGGCTTAATGTTTAATAACCAGAGCGTATTTTAGGCAGAAACTTCCACATTCAGGACCCTGCCATCTTATGGTGCCACTCATCTTTTAGCACAGTCTGTGTTTGCAATTTGCTCCAGCCAAATGTGAAATGTGTGAGATGGTTAACCTGGGCTGCCCAGCACTGCACAAACATGAAAACCACAGAGTTACCAATCTGATGATCTTGGTGATCTGGAGATCTTCCTGGGCATCCAGGTCATAACCTGGGCCTTTTCTGTCACAGTACAGCTGCTTTGCTTGCTGCAGTATTTAGTTGTTTGTTTCTGTCAGTCTGTTTATATACAAATGAAATATAAAGAAGTCAGTGCTGTTAAAACCATTTGTGTGGGTTTTTTTGTTGTTGTTTTTGTTTTTTGCTTGTTTGTTTCTTTGGGTTTTTTGTTTTGTTTCATTTTGTGTTTTTTTGGTTTTTTTTTTAAAGAGGCTAAGTTTTTAGTGTGGTTACATTAGAGAGCGCCTTCCTTGCTGAATTGTGGATATTAAGGAGCTCCAAGGTAAGCACAGGAAACATTAGGCACTGCTAATGAAGTTTAAAGACTTCAGCTGAATGTCTGTGGGTTGCAGATATTGACCCAACTTTTAATGTGAGCATCTGCAAATTTTAATGTAAATTTTGAAGAAGGTGCCAGTAGATCACTTACAGAAGCAGAGATCTTGTGTTTTACACTTTCTGTTCTCCTTAGTGGCATGGATTTAGTTTCTTTGGCCTGTTAGCCAGGAGCAATAGAAGGATCTTTCCCTGAATAATAGTAATGCTGTGGAGGTACTCAAGGCTGGGGCAAAGCTTCTTGGAATGTTGAGGGAAAAGAAGGTGCAAACATAATACCAAAAACAAATATGAATGAGAAGTCACTGTGATCATGAATGGTTTGAGGGAGCATTTTAAAGATTAAACTGGAGCAGAGTCAGTCAGGAGTGCAGAATGCAGCTGTGTTTTTGTGTCTGTCAGCTCCGTGCTGTTTGGTGAAAGTTGTGGCTACTTTCTGAGCATCTTGGAAGCTGTTGCATTTCCCTCACTGCTCATCTTTCCTTTTCACCCTGCTTCAGGTGTGGCTGGAGGTGGGTAAGGCTGTTAGGGTGCTGCTCATTGCCCCTGGCTGTTAGCAGCTGTGCCTTGTTGGGGTCATTTAGCTCTCGGGAGGCGTGGGGAGGGCTGGGAGCTGACTCTTCCACCCTGCTACCCTGTGGCCTGATGAGAGCCCTGGCTTTGAGATCAAATGTGAGGGCAAAGCAGCATTGCTTTGAAGGGCTCTCATTCTGTGTCTGTAGCAGCTGCCACAGGGTAAGTTTGGCATGTGATTTGTCATGTTGTTTGCCAAGGTGCTGTATGGGTAGATGTGAACTGCATGTTTCTAGTTTGGCAGCCCTAAAGATGGAAGAACAGGGACTGCTCATTTGAATGATGTACATACCCATGGCTATGAAAATCATAAACTCTTGCTCCAGTTACCACCGGTGTCCTTGAGTTCTTCCATTTGATTATCACAAGACAAGAGAGTTTTGCAACTGCTGTGTGGTTTACAGGAGGACACTCTTGAGCTTTGTAGAGCTGGAGAAATAAACTAAAAATACTATGAGGCAGTCTAACAATGAGGGAATTCATTGCCCCAACATGGCTTGTCACACGTTACTCCTGCAGACTCCATGGGTTATTCATAAGTATCTTTAAAGCAGATGACCTCAGTTGTTTTGCTGAGGAAACCAGAGAGAGATTCCCAAGTTGCTTTATGAGTTAGTGTGCAGCAACACAAGAGAGATGGAAATGTGTTCTGTGGAGATTGAGCCTGCTTTGCCTGGGAAGGAAACACCAGCTGCCTCTGAGAGTGCTGAAAATTCCTGTTGCAAGAGATATGGGATGGAAATAGAAGTTTTAGACTATATGTATGTTAAAGTAAGTAGAATATGTTGAATTGTTGTCTTGGTTTTCACATAGGCTTATAGGTCTGCATAGCTAAACATGTTAGTGCTTGCTAGTATCATAGTATTGCAGTGTAAGAGTTTATTAATAAGGATTTGAGTTGAGTTTGGACTTAGGATCTTGGAGATACATACATGACTATTTCAAACGTGCTAGTCATTAAATTAATTGTTTAGGAAATGGTCTTACTTAGAAAGAATCCTGCAAGAGGAGAAGCAAAGTTGTTAGAAATCTGTGTCTGAGTGCACTTCTTCCCTGTGACACACATCAGGGATGTAAAGCTGATTTGAACTTTGTGCAAACAATCAAAGAGAGAACACTTGCAGAGAAAGGCAGTGGACTGTAAATGTGGTATATGCTTGAAAGTTTGCTTCAGCCGGTGTGGCAGGGTGCAGTTTCCCCTCTGTGCAGCACAGAGGTGTTTCCCATAGCCGTGCTGCTGGGCAGGGTGGCTCAGGGTGCTCACAGCCCCTGCTGAGGGCAGGGAATGGCTGCTGCTCTTGCTGGGGGGTTTGGAGAGCAGCTCTGTGGCCGCTGACCCCAGTTCTGCTTTCACAGCTTCCCCCAGATGTTGTGCAGGGGGGGCAGCTCTCGGGGAGGTTTGACTCTGCTCGCTGGGTTTGGGTTTCAGCTTGCCAGGTCATTCATATCAGGCCACTCTGGTTTCCTTGTGTGGGGACTTGCTGTAAATGACTGTTAATTTCCCATGAAAAACTGGTGGGACTAAACGTGGCTCCATTCGATGTGCTTCAGTGGTGTCAGCTTGCTGCTGTAGTAGGGCAGAAAGGTGTCTGGGTGACAGCTACACTGTGGGTTAGCTGGGTAAAACACAGCTTTTCCTGGCTTAGCTTGAGTTATTCAAGGAGAGCTAGTTTTAATGATGCAGCTGCATCTCAGCTGGGGCTTCTGTGTTGGCCTAACAAAAAACACTCAGTTGATCTTTGCTTTTTAAAAACTCAGTTTGGCGTTTTACTTCATATGTGGCTTTTTGGGGGACTAGGATTAAGTGAAAACAAGATGGTGCTTTTGGACTCGAGCTCAACTTTACAGAAAGACACTCAGAAAAGTACAGCCTTATCTACTCTCATATGTATTTGTTTTAATTTTTAACTTTTAAATTAAACCTTCACAGTTAAGCCAGCAATTGTCCACGCTCCAGCTGTTTTACAGATGGCAGAAAACGTGGCCTTATTTCACCTCAGTGAGCTAGGTGAGCACTAATTCTTTCTCAGTAAGTTTTTGTTCCAAGCTGCAGTGCATCTGTCTGATCAGTACAGCCCTTTATTATCCCAGCCTGCACAGGGAAGTTCTGGATGCACCAGATGAAGCCCTGGCAGGGCTGCAGAAGGCTCTGTGCTGGGGCAGCCAGGGGAGTTTCCTGCTGTGTGTGTGTGAAGCAGGAGCTGCAGGCAGCCCCTTCCCTCCAGAGCAGCACTGGGGCTCACTGGGAGCACTGACTCAGGCGTTCTGCCTCCTGAGGCTTCTAGAGACTCCAGGGAAAATAACTGTAGAAGGTCTTCAGTCCATCTGAGAGCTTGACAAAGTGAAATCGGCATTTCATTGTGTGACATCAGCATGAAAAATACGGAAAGAACATATTCAGTCTGGGCTGAATTTGGAAGTTATGTCTGTCTCTGCATTTATGATGTCAGGTCTTTATTATGGCTTGCGTCATCTTGATGTTGAAACAAAATCCTGCAGCCACTTGTTTTATTTGCCCTTACAGTGTTTGTGTTATTGAATCTTAACTTTAGGCACCCATGCAGTTAATTGTGTTGAGTATCTTTTTGTGTTCTTAGGTGTAGGCTATTTTAAAGTTTTTAAATTGGAACAGCACTCATTGTAAGCACATAAACATGAAATCATACATCCTTTTCCTAGTGAAGTTTTCTTCAGTGCAACAAGTCTCATTAGCTGAATATTCAGGGTAACTGCTGTTGTTTCCTTTGCACTTAAATTTATTGTGGCTACTCTTGTACAATGCTTGTAACATGTTTTTCAGGTTGGAGGAATTGAGTTTTAAGGCAGACTTATAATTAACTTATTTTTGAAATCACTAGCATATAATTCCATGTTGGCCTTTATTCTGGTGGTATGGATCAAAATGCAATACAGCATTTGCTTCTCTATGTGGGTATGACCCTAAATGAAATTTTTCATGAGTCAGAATATTTTCCTGTCTCTCAGTCTGAGGTGGGTGTCGCACTTCTGCTCCATGTTTTTGCAGCTCTTATTGTGGTTTTCCAGCTGGTTTGTGTCTCAAGCAGTGCCCAGATCATTGCTGGGTTTGATCTCACTGTTAGTGCCATCTTTTCTGGAGATTCTTCTGAGCTGCCTTCATTCCTTTGACAGGTCTTGAAATCAAAACTCTTTCAAACACAAACTTTTCTTCAGCACTGCTGTTTCTGTGAATGTGTATTTTTAAGCCTGGTTTACTTTAAATGAGCTTTTTTTGAGAAAGATACTGAATTAAACAAAAGCAGCACCTGCGTGGAGCACGATAGCAGTGCTGCTGTTTCACTGAAGGTTTGTGGTGAGTTATTTGCTGGTGACTGGTGGGGAATGGAGCAGCTGGGCAGCCTCAGGGAGAGGTGCAGGAGCATCACTGAGCTATCCCACCTGGGCTGGTGGGAGTGGCAGGGACCCAGGGAAGGATGCAAAGGATGTAGCTGTGCTTCTCTTCTGGCAGCCTGGCCAGGCCACTTTGTGAAATGTCTTTCTTCTCTGTGGTTGATCACACAGCCCTGATCAAGCCCTCTCAGAAGGGGCAAGCCCAGGTGCACCCAGGCAGGGCTGCAGGGCATTCCCATCTCTGGGTTCCAGCGCTGGGTGCTGCTGGCATCACACCTGCGGTAGGTGCAGGGCACCAGGGGCAGCTGTGGCCCCTGGCTGAGGGGGCTGGAGCCTGTGTCAGGGCAGCTGTGAAGTGCCCCAGCAGCTAACCAGAGCTGTTCCTGCCTGAACAGCAGCATTCTGATAGCTGAAGTTTTGTTGGGTTAATAACAGCTGGTTACAGACCACACCTGTCTCCCTCTGTATGGCATTTTGAAGAGAAGGTCAAGTAATTCTACATAAAATGTAGAAAACTGTGTTTTTAAAGGTGTAGAAAATGCTGACCTTTTAAACATTTCATGTGTTTCAACGCCTTAAAAATGTTTTGTAGGACCATTGTACCAGTTACAGCTTGGAATAGAACTCTTCTTTGATAGATTTGGTAGTTTAAAGTAAAACTACATTTTTTTGGCCTTGATGTCAGGCCCAAGGTGTAGATTTGCAGGGTGGTAATTTTCTCTGAATTTCAGTGTACATAGATATCCTGTGTTTGGGATTTAGCTTTTTTTGCATCATTTTGAAGCAAGGTAAGGTTTCAGCCATGTGAATCAGTGTTTTTCCAGTGGCTGATGGTGCAGCCCTCGCTGCAGTGAATCTGTGTGGGATGCTGACAGCTTTTGCTTGTACCTTGTACAGTCAAGGCGAGTTTGGCAAAGGACACACAAGTGGCTTTTGTTGTTGCAAGCCCCCAGGCCCCAGACACAAAGAATACTTTGTAAAAATGCTGAAAGGAAGGAAAGAAGGGGGGGTGGGGGCTTTTATAGCCTTATGATTCAAATGTAGGGGATGAAGTACTCAAGTACAACAGATTTTTTCTCATTGTGGTTCCAGGAGTTTCCTTGTGCATGGTGAGGGATGCAGTGCCTTACCTGCATACCTGTGAGCCAGGCTTCCAGACCAGTATCAGCGGTTTGCAAACTCGTAGTGAGATATCCTGATATCCTAGGGGGGAGCTCAGAGCCTGGGTCACTGCTGTCCCCTGGATTCCCCTGGATTTGGGAGCTCTGCTTGTGGCTGGTCAGGGAATTCCCATCAGACAGAATAGCACAGGGCTTGTGATCTTCCTGTGAGGTCAGCTGACTATGTGGGATTGTTGTTCAGATAAAACATTAATGCTAATTGTCACTGATATTTCCCCTACTGTAGATCATGGTATAAATTTCTTTTCAGATTAATTCAGGCCTTAAATATCAGGCCTTAACTTTACAAGATGTTTGTACATGGCTCTTGCTGAGCAACAAGGCAGAAAATACACTCCATGCCCAGAGTGCTACTGCCTTTAAGAAAACTATAATTTCTATTTGGATTTTTTTTTTCAAAATTAATGATTCCATTTCCCTCTGGCCCTAAGAAGAATTAAGATGAGCTGGTCAGAGGTTTTGCCGCAGCTCACTTGTCATGGGGGTGCTCTACTTTCCAATCCTCCCTGGTTACTTGGCATTCTTATGAGAGGAAAGTCCTGTCTGGCTTTCCAGAGTGCAGCAGCAGCGCTGTGATAGCAGGAGTGCAGGGTGTCCTTGGGACTGCCCGTGGGTGGCACAAATTTTGGTGGTTTCAGCAGTGGGAGAAACAGGACTTCCTCCTGTGTGAGTGATCTTGATCTCTTTGTAGGAGATCCACACTGGTCAAGTCGGGACTTGTGTTTGCCTGTTACTCACCTGGCTGTTGATCTGCTTGCGTAGAGCTTATAAAAACTAAACTTTGCTGTTTCAAGTATTTCTAGGCTCAGTATTATCATCTTGGTGGTGGCACTGTGAACCAAACATAGGGAAAATATGAAGCTGAAAGGAAATAGTTCTAATAGTATCAAATTGTGTTTCCAAAGCAACCCCAGCCAAGGAAATCCCAAGAAATCCTTTTGTAATAACTTTGCATGTTGCAAAGATCAGTTTGAACCCTTCTGCAGTGTGAACTTTGACTCGGTGCTCTGTTTTGTGCTCTGTTTTTCTGCCCCTTGCTAGCAGAGACACTTCTTTTTCCAGCCTAGCAATGCAGACTGCTCTCTCCAGGTGGCCTTGTTCAGTCAGCAGCAAGTTCACATTGAATAATTTTGGTGAAATTTGGCTTGGACTTTCACCAGCTGTTGCTGTTCCACTGGTTCCTTCAGCCGGTGCTGCCAGAATTGATGGTGTCTCTTTGATCCAGACATAAATGAGCTGCTTTATTCCTGCCCAGACCCAAGGTCCTTCTTGAAAGGGAGGGGGGCAATGTCTCTCATATTTCTTTTCATGGTTAACACGTGAAAGACTGTGGGTTTTGAGGCTGTCTGTAAATAAAAAAAGAGCTGATGCCTGCTGGAGTGAAAATCATACCAGTTCACTTGTATGTGTAGGTTGTGCTGAGAAACTTGGGACAGCTTTCTCTGAGTTGAAATTTCCTTTTTCCTTCTAGGATGTAGCTCATTTAATGAACTCTTCCAGCTCTTAGGTACAGAGCTGTTGAGCTGGGAAGATGTGTGTTTGTGGTTGTGCAATGGAAGTAGAGAACTATTTGCCTGCTGCTGAGACTGCTGAGCTGCTTGCATTGCTAATTCTGTTCTGTCAGCAATGGCAATTAGAGCTTCAAGAGGTTAATAGCTCAGGAGAGAGGCTTTGTGAGTCAGATGGTCTCATTTGATAGATAATTGTTATAGTCTGCTGATTTCTTCATGTGATCTAAGATGAAACCACGAGGTATGACAGAATACTGTGATTTTCTATTATATTTTCTTATTATGTAAAGTTGTGGTAATCCAGCCAACCTTCTGACCCACCAGTAAGACCTGAAAACTTCTGTGTTTGTTTTCTGCTGTGAACTCTTTCAGAGCTGCTTTATAGATGTCTATAAACTATTGCCCAGCTTGTCCTTCCTTGAACAAAGTACAGCGCTTCACACTTCCAGGGCATTTTGGAGATGCTGGTTTCTTTATGTTGGTCTGCTGAGGTTGGAAGAGAGTCTAGGCAGGAAACTGAGATCTGAATGAGTCCTGTCATTATGCATTTAATTATTTATTATTATTTATCTCCTTGGTATCCCTTCTGTTTTATTGTGACTTTCAGACTGGTTGAGGTTAAGAGGTGTCCTGGAGATGCCCTGTGTATGGTGGGAGGATGTTGTAGGGTGCTGTGTGTCCTGCCCAGCCTCTCCCATCCTGCACCTGCAGTGACCAGTGTTGAGCCACAGTCATGCCCACTGAAGGAGGACAGCAAAGCTCCTTTATTTGAGCCAAATCAGTACTGAAATATAAAATGCAAGTGACACTAGTGGCAAACTTAGGCTGACGTGAAAGGTCAAGCAATATTTTTCTAAAATTTTATTTTGTGGTCTTTCCTGGAGCAAGTAATATTTGTATCTCCCCTGTCAGAAGTTTTATTTTGGTGCTACAAAATCTGCCTTGAACTCCCACAAAGAGTAATGTATTCATGGATCATAATTAGGATGATTAAACTAAAATTCATTTGGTTCTTGCTGTAATTGATATTGTCATTTCAGTGCTAGAATTTTAGACAGCATAGTCATTTTGAAATTTCCTTCCCTTTTTAGAAGGCTGATTTGTAAATCAGTGGTTCTAGAATTTTACCTTATTTTAGCCTTATTCTGATGTTGTCATAAACCCTATTTTTATATACTAGTAAGTAAAGAGGGATGAATAGCAGATATCAGAGTAAGGTATTTCCCAAGAGAGGCCCTTGGTCCTGTTTCCACCAGTGCTGGTGCTTTGTTTTCCTCTGTAGGGTTGGATCCCAGTAAAGGCCAGGCAGCAATGGAATTTTAGTATCAACTGATTATATAAAAGCATGAAAATCTGATTTTGCAAAACATTCTGCTCAGTTAATGAGGTGAGAATGTTGAGAAATGATTCAGTGCTTATAATTAGGAGCATCTCTCTCTTTCCTCCCACCCATTCCTTTTACCAGGTGTTTTCTTTGGCAGGGATTTAGGGCTAGGCATTGGTGCTGGAGATGAAAAGCTGCAGCCTGGTGCTCATAGGATGGCTTTAATGTCTGTAGGGCTGTGTCATGGAAGGTTCTGCTGTCTGTAGTGGCTCTGTTTCTATGGTGATCTGTTTTCTGCTTTCTCTTTCCCTTCTCTAGATGTTATAAAATGTACAGTTTTAGCTGGATAAATTAAAGATGCCTGTTCCATGCTGCCACAGATTGCAGAGTTAGAAACTGCTACACAGCATTTGCTGCTTCAGGTTAGCAGCATTTGTCTTTCAGGCTGCTGCCTTTCTTAGGTCAGGAAACTTTGCTTTGTGTAGCCTAAAGGAATCCAGCCTGCTGATTCCTTCTGCTAGATAGCATTTAAATGCTTTCCTCTTTCACATTGACTTTGCTTTCTGTTAATTCCTTGGAAGGAATATCCTATCAGAAATATTGGGGGTGGGGAACTTCTGCTGCATCTTGGGGATGGAACCTGGTCACAGTGTGGAATGCATTCAGTCTTCAGCTGCGTCTGATGCTGGAGCATCTTCTGTTAAACTGAAAAAACTTACCTGATTTCTGACAGGCTTTTGGTTTTTAGCTTTTTGTTTTGGTGTTTTTTTTTTTAATAAAAGAATTCTGAGAACCAGGTGTATTGTGCTATGTTTGAATATATGGATCTTATGAATTATTGATTTTAGGATTTGAAATTGTGATTTGAAATTACTATTATATGAAATCATGAGTTTCATTGAAGTTTTACAAAGTATATTTTGTTTCAAGCAAAATGGAAAGGAAAGAAAACATTGTTCCTTAGCCTGCTACTTGACTTTAATATGGCACCTCTACTGTCAAGTTCTGTTTAATTATTTTGGACTTACAGTTTTGTGGGTTTGTGCTTGTATTACACAGACATTTGTTAGCACAGACCTTCATTTCACCCCAAAGTTCCTTGCCTTGTGGACTGGGGATCCAGAAGGGCTGAAAGCAGCTTGTCCAAGTGCCCAAGCCCTGCCTTCTGCTGCTGCTCTCCTCTGTTGGTACACAGTGCTCTGTGACTGGCAGCAGCACACACTGAGTAATTGTTTTGGGCATCTTCTGTTTTTCAAATTATTTATCTCCTGGGGAGTAGGGAAAAGATTATATAATTAATAAAGTAATGTAGCACTTCTGCACTGAGAACATTAGCAAATACATATGAAACTAACAAAACTCAAAGAAAAAAGATAAACCACACAAGCACAAATTGACTACAAAGAGCAAAGCTTTCTTGTCTTTGTATAAAGCAATTCTTAGGGCTGGCAGTAACACCCAGTGATGATGGAGAAAGGCCAGGTGTGGGAGCATGACATACTGTGTAGTGGGAATGATGAAAGTGAGCTTTTATTTATTTATTTCATTCTCTTGCTGGTTTATGTGTGTGGGCATAAGCTGTGCAGGAGCTCTGGGGGTGAAGGCACTGCTTTGACTGCCACGTGCTGAGGGTAAAACCATTGGTTTAGGCTGCTGTAAATTCCCCATGTGCAGTGCTCCTAAGGATCGTCAAGGGTTTGGGAAACAAATTGCTTCCTGAAATTCAGAATTGCTGCAGGAGCTGAGCCTCCCTGGCAGCTCCAGCTGGGCAGGTGCCCTTCCCTCTCCTGGGCTGGGGCTTCAGGGCTCCTCTGCACAGAGAGCAGCAGGCACCACTTCCCAAGGGCTCCCCTGGGAAGGCACCGAGAAGCACAGAGAGATGAGAAAACAACTCTTATCTCTATTCACTGCTCCTGTTTTTGCACACTGGAATGTGTTATGGGGATTGTTTACCTGAAGTGATTTGTTAATTGGACGCAGGTGAAAGTTGTTTTGAGTGATTAGCCGATCACTCAAAGCTGTGTCTGACTGTCTGGAGACAGTAATGAGTTTTTCTTTAGTATACTTTTAATATAGTATTAATGTAATATAGTATATAATAATGTAATATAGTATAAGTTTTTTATTATAAATTGTAACTATAATTTTATATATAACTTAAATACTATATATAATCATATTTATTATCTTTATTAATAAAATTATTATAATATATAAAATATATTGTATATATTATACATTTTATACAATTATTGTATAATATATATTATAATATATTTTATATATTATGTATATAAAATATATATACAGTTTTTATTATAAAATGTAGATACAAAAATATAGATACAATTTTTATTCTACTTTTTTATTATGAAATATACTTTTCGTATAAATTATTTTAATAAAGCAATTGTTCAGCCTTCTGAATATTCACCGTGTGGGGGACACCCTGATACAATAGTCCTGCTCCCCAAACTGCTGCTCAACACATTTTATCATGCCCTGTCTTGCAACAAGAAAGCAATTTGAAGTTTTTCATGAAGTCTTTCAGAAAATCCCTAGCAGTTTCTAATTTTCTGTAGTGGGAAAACTGGGTTAATAAGGGGGGGAAAACCCTTCAGCATTCTTTGGGGCAGAGGAAGCTGTACATAAAGAAGTTGTGTAAGATTAGGTGGTGAAGCTGCATGACCAAATGCAGTTTTCTCTGCCATCAAATGCTTTGACAAATATAGTTATTTCAAAGTAAGTGTATTTTAATAAGTTAGTGGACTGAGAATGTTTTGCAGTGAGGTGCCCGAATGCCCCTCCAGAGCCAAGAAGCTGCTGGGTTTGCACAGGTGTGGCTGTGGTGTGATCCCAGTGCTCTCTAGGCATGGCAGCAGCATTGCTTCAGGAACTGGAACATATTAAAAATTACACTCTTTTCCTTGTCCTACTCAAGAGCTGTGTTCATATGTGTGTGTTTGCATGTTCATGTGACTCTGTAAGTGACCAGCTGGTTTCCAGTTTTCCATGCGTCTTTGGTAGATTCTTGAATATGAGGTAACAATCGTATCTTCACTCCTTGAAAAATACAACTATGCTTGCTGGTTTTGAAAACAAATCATATGTTTGCACTGTGTCACTTTTATGAATAAAGTTTGTATGAAAATGGTCATTAATGGGAATCTGGTTTGTTGTTGGGTTTTTTTTCTTTTATCTGGAGGCCTTTTCAACCAAATCTTTCAGATTTTGTTTCTTTTGGCATTCTGAATATAATCAATTTTAAACTAGCCATTTTTGTAACTACAAAGGAAGAGCTTTTAACACTTGATCAGGCAGCTTTGCCTAAATTAACACAGATGGGCTGAAGTATTCTCTTTGGGGAAAAAGAAGACCAAAATGGCTCTATAATATTATGCTACAAATGCATTTAGAACCTACTTAAAAGAGTTACTCCAAGTAATCTTTTTGGGTAGCCAATTTTTTGATCTTTCTGGAAATGCTGATTTTTTTAAATTTTTTTTTTTACTTTGTAGATTTTCAGCATTGAATGTGTATCTTGGAATACCTTCTGCATGGAAAATGCCTTTTTCTCTCTGTGTAGGCAATAAAATTATGCTTGTGCAGCCATTTATCAATAGAACAAGTTATTCACCTTAGATGTGCTGATTAACCTGCCTCTTGCTTAAGGCTTTGTCTGTTAAACATGTATTTAAAAAAGACCAAAAAATAATTTAGTGTCATTTATTTAAATGATTTAACTATAGTGCAGCCAAAGCTCACCCATCTTTTCCTGTTGTTGTTGTACTGCAGTATGCCAGGGTTTGGATCCCTGATCCAGAGGAGGTGTGGAAGTCAGCAGAACTCCTCAAAGATTATAAACCTGGAGATAAAGTCCTTCAGCTTCGACTGGAAGAGGGCAAGGTAAGTCTGTGTATTGTTTGTAAGCTGATAGTTCTTGTTCTCAACCAGAGTCTGACCTTTCTATTGCAGGAAGCTCTACTGTCAAAATATATCTGTATTTAGGTGTGTGCAGTTGGTGTTGTCCACTCACTTTCTGCAGCATTTTTTGGTGTGATAAATTTTACTGTTTAGTTACAAAAATCAATTTTGCCTTGTTTTTAAAATAAGTTAAAAAGCAGTTGCTTTTATCCACTGCCTGTTATGTTCAGTTGCATCATCTTTTTCTACTTGCGCCATTAAACATATAACCCTGGTTTGCTATTCCAGGGAGACAGGGTTGCTAGGAGAACAGTGTTGCAGGGAGAGCACTATGACTTTTAAGTTGAACATAACCAGCAGAAAATTAATAAAGATGAACAAGGCAAGGATTAAGGTCATTACAAAGAAGATGCTGTGTAGTGTGTTGAGAAGTGATGACAGGTCCATGTATAGCTCATATCCTTTGAGCTGGTTTTATTTTTTTCATAGAAATAGTAGGTAAATAAGGTGATTTTAGGTCTAGAGACATATAGATGTTCTAATTGTATCTTAGAGATGAGTTTATGTCTGAAAAAAGTTCTAAGCAGCATTTTTTTCAGTGTTGGTGTTCTTCATGGTGTTCTGCCAACATTCCCATGTTATATTACTCTGTATGAAGCTGGCTATGGATTGGTGGGAATCCTCTTCCTCTGCTGTTCCACTCAAGGGGAAAACAATAAGGAAAAGCTGATTAGATTTATTTATTAGATATAGTGTATTTTGATTTATTTAATAAAAAGATATGGCAGCAAAAGCATGGGGTTTGCTTAATAGTCTCAAAAGGTAGTGTCTCTATACAGTTGTACATATAGAGAACCCCTCTGGGAAGTTTTAAATGACATTTTTGCAGAAAGAACTCCTCACTCAAATGACCAGAGAACAGAAATTGCGCATTGTGGTTTTTTCCCTTGTGCATGTTTTGGTGGGAGGAGCAGCTGGAGGAGCTGAGTGAGGGGAGCTGGCCAGCAGCTCTCTGAGCTGTGTCCTTTTGGTTTCCAGGACCTAGAGTACAGCCTCGACCCGAAGACGAAGGAGCTGCCACCCCTGAGGAACCCTGACATCCTGGTTGGCGAGAACGACCTGACAGCCCTCAGCTACCTGCACGAGCCTGCTGTCCTGCACAACCTCAAAGTCCGCTTCATCGACTCCAAACTCATCTACACCTACTGTGGCAAGTACTGCCTTTCATGCCCTAACCTTGCAGAGACTGCCCTGGGCAAGAAAGGCAAAGCTGTCTGTTCATGTGTCTGCCTTTAAAGTCATTTAGTGATAGGAGATGCTGGACTGTTCTTAGGGAAATCACTTTGCTTGTGGTCATTAACAGACTGGAGAATACTGAGGTTCAGAGAAAATTGCTTTCACTGTGTGTTCCTCTAGCTCCCCAGTGGAATCTGTTTATAAAATGTGTATTCAGCAGTTTTTGCTTTGCAGTGGGGTTCCTGTGTGGTTGGTGTTCTCTGTAGGCTTGTTCAGGCTGGGCTGGCTGGGAGGAGGATAACACCCTGCAGATGCAGGAGCTGGCCTTGCTCTTTGGTGGATTTGTTGCTTACCTCTGCACTGAGCTCCTCCATCTCTTTTGGAAGACATCAATTCATTTTCTTTTTCATGTTTTCCAATCGGGCCAACTACAGAAGTGAATTTGTAACAGTTCACAAGCCCAGGCTTGTCTTATCACAGTTACAATTGATCTTGGTTTTAAAAATAACATCTAACTCACAGCAGAGGTTACCCAAACTTGCAATTGCCTGTGGTATTTTCAGATGGCCAGAATGGAGGAAAGGTACTTAAATAATCACTTTGTCATAAGTGCAAAATTGCAACTGAATGGTCTGTTTTAAAAATAAACATTGTGAGGTAGTTCAGGCTTGAGATTTAGATCTGATGGTTCTGGGCTTTTTTTTCCTATGTGTGCATATGTTCCTTTTAAATCTCAGTGTTTAGTCAAAATACACTGCTAGCTTTTAACATGCTAGCTTTTCCAGAAGACAGGCAGCACGTTAAACATGTTGTGATGGACAGACAGAGGCGTTAACATTCTGCCACATCTTGCTCACTCTGGCTGCTCCTAATCTGCAGATGCTCAGCAGGGCACATCTGTTCCAGTGCTGCTCTCAGCAGTGACCAGCCCACAGGGGACTGGATCAGACTTTGCCACCCGCTGCTTGCAGCCAGGCCTCACTCCCATAGCAGGGCGAGATGATTCACACCACATCTCATCCAGTCATGCAGTCAGAGCACAGAATAATTCAGGTTGGAAGAGACCTCTGGAAGTCTTCAGTGAAGCTTCCTCCTTGAAACAAGTCTGGCTAGATCAGGTTGCTCAGACCAGCTCAGGTATCTGGGTGTCTGAGTATCTCCTCTCTGGGCTGCCCCTGCTGAGGGTGCACACTGTGGTCCCAGCCCTGGGAAACCACCTCAGCTGCCCCATGAAACACAGACATGATCTGTGTTTGTCTCCCAAGTGCCCCCATGGCAAAGCTCTGTGTGAAAGGGCTTTTGTGCAGCTGGAGCCTCATGGCCTGAGCTTGTAAGGGCTTTTCAGTCTCGGATTCATGGTCCCCTAACACCACCATGTCCCCTCCCACAAGCCTGTCTGGGTTGTGTCCTGGCTGCTCTGAGCAGCATTTCAGAGGCTTTCAAAAGGAATGTGTTGTCTGTTGGTTGTGTTTCCCTGTGTTTGGGAAAACATGAAAAAGGTGCATTTCAAGTATTCCCCAGTGCAGCTGTAGTTGTGGTTGGTTTTATCATTTTTGGCTGGTTTTATCATTTCTCCTGGGGCTGGGAGGAGGAGCTCCCTTAGCTCTCCGTGCCTGGGTCTGCCAAAGGGCCTGGCATGGCAGAGCTGGGGCAGCTGGTTTGCCTCCAAACCAGACCCAGGTGTTCTGGGAGCTGCTTGGATGTTTGTCAGGAGTGAGTGGAGCCAGCAGTGTGGGGGTTCCTGGTGCTCAGAGGGAAGAAGGTGCTGGAGGCTCAGGGCTGCTGAGGAATGTGGGGTGCAGTGCTTTGTTCTCTGGGGATGCAGGGCTGCAGTGCTTTGTTCTCTGGGGATGTAGGCAGGGCTGTGTTGTGTTACAGGCTGAGCAAAACAGAGTTGGCAGGTCAGCCGCTGAAAACCTGATCCTTTGGCCACAGCATCACCTTCCAGACTTCTCCATTAGCTCCCATCCTGCTGCAGGGTACTGCCCCTCTGCAAAGATTATTGCTTGGAGCTCAGCCTTGGGGGCTGCTTTTGCCTCCTTAATGTGACGGTCACATCAGCCAGGTCAGTTCAAATAGCCTGTGAAGGTGGCTTGAGCTTAACCCAGTTTATGCAGCCAAAAGGAGACCAAAACCGCTTCAGTCCATCAAGAGAATCACAGTAACAATATTCTCAACACTGGAACAGGAATGCATGGATGGATAGTTGTCCAGGGCCCTAGAAATTAATTCAACCATGCGAAGTGTAATATGTCAAATTTTAAATTTAAAATTTCACTTCCAAGTAAATTCAAGCTTTTAAACAGAAAACCTGCTGATTTCTCAATTTCAAGTCAGCCTTTCACCAGCAATTCAGAGGTCATTTATAACTTTGCTTTACTGTTGGAAACATGAAATGAGGAATTAATGAAGGAAGTTGAAAAGTTACGAAGGAAAATTTGAATGCTTACATGGAAAACCTGCTGTGGCTGTGGTGAAAACTCAGTGAATCTTGCTGGTTAGTTCAGGGTAGTAGAAAGTACTGTCTTCTGTGCAGGAGAGCAAACTTTAAATTGATAAATTGCTTGTGTTTATGTCCAGTTTGGCCATAGATGGGTATGTTCAAAGTAAAAGAATGGAATAGGCTTACTTTGAGCGTATATAAAGAAGAATGGCACAAAGAGTAGCCAGAGTTCACCTTAGTGTAATTGTAGGAACAAAACCACACATAAATCTGCTTTTGGAAAGACCATATTTCTTAAAATAGCAATATGATTTAGTGGAGATAAAGAGAAGTTATATGTAAATTAATCTGGATTATAGCTCTGTGAGGCAGACTGATTTCAAAGTTCCACAGAAAGCAAATAATTCCTGACTCACTTGTTTTGGTTATTTCCAGATGGTAGTTGCTTGTAGATTTTACAGATTGCTACTGAAGTTAAGTGTTTTAATATGCTGGAGACTCATCACGGGGCTGCTTGTTCCCAATTCAAGGGTTTATTTTTGCCAGCATAACCAAAAGCAGGAGGGAATTGTCAGAAGTCTCACAGATTTTTTTAATGTCTCTTTGATGAGACTTGCAGGCCTGAGAGGCTCAGCTTGGTGGTGCAGTGTACTTCACTTTTTACTGCTTTTTCTAAGGCAGATGTTAAAAATTGACACACAAAATATTCCTCGAGTCCTGTAGTACTGAGGTCACTTCTGTCCCTAACCCCCACTCTGATTCTTTGGTTCATCAGTACAGTATGGGAGCTCGGCATGAATGTTTATAGCGATTTTCACTGGAGCTCCTGAGTCATTTCAGTGAAGCTGTGGCTCATGGAAAAACACCAGCCCTCCTCACATGGGTGTGTCAAGGCATAAAACTTGCTGTGTGTTTGAGGAAATACATCAAGGCCTCTCGGAGCTCTCCCTAAAACATATCCTCTTGTTGCATGTTTTTGCTATGGTTTGTGCTTCATCTGTAGATGCATGAAAGGGTTTAAAGACTGGTTGATGCTCCCAGCAGTGCCAGACTGTAGATGCTTTCATTTCCCTTCTCCCAGCTTTTCCATGGAAAATTTCTTAGATAGGCATCACCAGCCTGTAATCTGCACAGAGCAGAGAGCTGGGCTCAGCACTGAGGAAGTCTGTGTGTGTAAGAGTGAATTTCAGAGTAAATTTAGAAGCAAGTTGAGTGCCATGGAAACGCTTCTGAGGCTGGTTCTTCAGGGATGGATTGTCCAGGCGTGCTTGGTGCAGTCTCTGTGCAGCCATCTGCAGCTGCATTGCCACACTTAGGCACCAAAACAAGAAATTCTGTTTTTAAAATGTCCACAGTTAAAATTAGAGGGGTTGTTGTTCCCCCTTATCACCTTGTCAAGGGGGCACAGTGTGCCTGTCCCAGCTGGCTCTCACATGGTCTCACTGGTCAGTGCTTCCACCCCTGCACAGAGCAAATAAACTTCCTCTACCTGTTGTAAATGCTGCAGGAGAGACAGTTATAAGGAATCTTTGTCACATTACCCCTGTGAGTAGAGCAATCCTCGTTTCTCATGAAAAAGAGAATTGTCTCAAAAACATTTGAGGTCTCATTATTTGTGGCAAGGAAGTTTGTAAAGAATAAGACTTAAGTTTTCCTGAGGAGGGAGAGTAAAAGAATGGCATGAATTTAGAAGGGCTGTAGTGATGAGTTGTATTAAAAAACAAGATACGTGTTTAATTGATATGGAAAAACTAGGAAATGGGAGGTGTAAGACCAAGCTCAGTTGTATCAGATGAGGTGCTCTGGTGCATTCTAGGGCTATAATTGCCTGATTTCCTGACATGACTGGGTGCTGCTATGTGTCAGCCCTATGAAATATGTCTACTGTTTGGTTTTTTGATGCCTTTGACCAGGAGGTTGTCCTGCCTGATTGGCACAGGTGCCCTGGAATCCAAATTACTCTGTGTCCGTACATTGTTGCTTATTACAAAAACTGAGGAAGTCATTCTTTCACAGCAGCTGAAGGGTTAACACACTCCACATACCCAAACTGGCAGGCAGTGGGACCACCCAGTAGTTACACTTCACAAATTACAGTGTCACTGGTAATTCAGAGTAAATCACAGGGAAATACAATGCACTTTCATTGGGTTACTGCACTCAACAGGCAGTACTTCAAGTCTGCACATTCTGAATCTTTTTGGATTGTGCATGCCAGCTTTAGGAAAGGCAGATAGAAAGAAAAGGTAAAAAGTTGTCCCTGATGTGTTTACCAAAGCAGGGTGGAAGTAAACTCGTGGCACTTTGTGTGTGCAGAACTATATTCAGAATAAATATCTGTTGGAGTCAGTAATACCAGATCCTTATTCTTTAACACATTTAGAAAGATTAGAACGATACTTGATGTTAAAACCTGTTTTGCTAGGTTTGTTTTTTGAAACAACTATTAATCATTCCTTTTGTTTAATTTCCTTTGTAGGTATTGTTTTAGTGGCCATAAATCCTTATGAGCAGCTGCCTATCTATGGAGAAGACATCATCAATGCCTACAGTGGCCAGAACATGGGGGATATGGACCCACATATCTTTGCAGTGGCTGAGGAAGCATACAAGCAGATGGCCAGGTTTGTAGACCAGAGTCTTGAAGTCAATGTTTTTCTGAAAGGAATAAAACAAAGTTTCTGGCTGATGCTCTTCTCTTTAATTTATAGCTTGTGAAATATTCTGCAATATCTGTCTTTTATCCAGTGTTTTAGTACATTTCACAAGGGGAAGTGTTGCCTAAGTTAGTGAACAGTAAAGCTTTATAAATGCTGTGGAGATCATGGCCACTGACACTTAGCAGGAATTACCACAGATCTTGTCAGTATTTAGGTCTAAAATTAGCCCTGTGCTTTATATGATTGTTTATTTTGGTAATCAAATGAAAAAAAAGATATTTTTTAATCATCAGTGGATTATTAGAGAGAAAAGGGCCAGGTTCCCAGCTATTTCGTGTTTGTGTGTGATACTGACAAGAGGAAAGAAATCACTGGGCTTATGAGTGCTATTACAGGCTCCTGGCTGTGTCAGTAATGTCCCAGCTACGTAATCTGCCTGTGGCTGTTGTTGACTGGAATTAAGAGGCAGCAGAGGAACGATTGCAAAGAGTGCCTGGAAACTGAGTCTCTAAGGACACTGCAACAGCTGTGCAGGAAATCCTCATTTTGTTAGATGTTGCATCAAAATGAGCTTGTCTCCCAGGGGCAGTGGTTAGCAGGAACTTCTTCCCCTTGGCCCCAAGAGCCTGCAGTTAGGGGAGCTGTTGAAATATTTCATTTGAAATATTTCATTTGAAATATTTCATTTCTCCTGTGTTGTCTTTGGTTAGCAGGATGCTCTTGCTATCCTCACTGGTTAGCTTCAAGCTGTTGGTATAGCTTTCCTTGTTGGCAATACAGCTCATGATGAAATTAATCAAGTAAACACTGAAAGATCTCTGGATTATCTGTGATGGCACTTAAGCTATGCTGCAAGTGAGGGAGGCAAGGGGAGAATGGGTTGAAAATTATAAAATCTTCATGTTTGAAGTCAGCTATCTGTTTGTTTAAGATTCTTAAGAACTAGACTAGTGGATGGATGGAATGGATAAAATGTTTGTCGCATGCACATCTGAATACAGGGATCTGCAATACCCAGGTAATAGATAATTTCAAAAGAAAACAGTTCAGTGCAACATTTCATGACTTAGGGTAATTGCAAAAGAGCCAGTGTTTCAAAAATACCCTTGTCTTGGTTTAACTCCAGCCAGCAACTCAGTGCCAGGCAGCCACTTGCTTACTCCCTCCCTCCCTCACTGGGATGGGGAAGAGAAACTCATGGGTTGAGATAAGAACAGGTTAATAATTGAAATAAAGTAAAATAATAGAAAACAATAACAACAACAGTACTAGCAATGAAAAGGAAAGAGAGAAAGAGGAGTAAGACCCAAGAAAAAGAAGTGATGCTCAGTAAAATTGCTCCCCAGCTGCTGACCAGCGCCCAGCCATTCCCCAGGCAGCCATCAGCCCCAGTTTATATCCTGGGTGTGGAAAATGCCCTGGCCAGGTGGGGTCAGCTGTCCTGGCTGTGCTCCCTCTCAGCTCCCTGTGCACTGCTCACTGCCAGGGCATGAGGCTCTGACCAGCCCCTGGCTGCAGGTGAGCGCTGCTCAGCACCAGCCAAGGTGTCACTGTGCTCTCAGCATTGTTCCCAGAGCTCCAAAGTGCAGCCCTGCACCAGTGCCAGGAAGAAAATTGCCTCTATTCTAGCTGAAACCAGGACAGCTCTACACCCACACTGTTGAATGGCTGAGATATCTGCCTTACTTCCTTTCTGCTCAGAAATAGATCTATAATCTGGTGTGGAAATACAAAGGCAAAACTGTGTGTTACGGTAGTCACATCTTCATGTCTCTTCCGTCACTGCTGTTTTAAACAGACTTGGTTCTCAAGTCCCTCTAAAAGCTGTACAAAATAAAACTTTATTAACCTTATTTTGTGTCTGAGGCTTGGTACAGTGGTCTGAAATTATAGTCAGTGATGGCTGTCATCCAAATTCACAGAATTGTTGTTCTTAACATTAACCAGGGGAAGTCGGAGGCTGGAGAGGGATCCGTCTGCGCTGGCTGACTCTAACCCCTGAGTGGGCTTACCCCCTCCTGGTGCTGGAATTGCTGATGACCTGTGTTCTGTGTGCCTGTGCCATGGAGGTGTCTGTGTGCCACCCCTGCCATTCTCTGCTGCTGGGCAGGCTCAGGGGGCTGAGATTTTGGCTGCAGTTTCCTCTGTGGCTTTTCCTCCTTGCGTTAATTACCTTCAGTTCTCACTGCAGCCTCCGGCAGTTCTGCTGTCCTGAATAACAACAAACAAGATGTGCTAGGAGTTCCTTTTTGAAACAAATGATGAGAAATAGTATGACTGTGGAGATTAGCTTAAATAAGCCTTCTGAATTATGTAATTAATTACTTTATGTGTCTCTGTTATAAACAATTTGTTATTCTTTTATGACTGACAGTGCTTTCATAGTTGCAAAATGAAATCGGGGCACACAATGCGACGAAAAAAATTCTCTACACTGAAGTAACAATTTAATTGTTTTAGCTTTTCAATGTTTATTTCCTTTTCTATTTGTTTGAGGATTTTTTTGCCTTGCTTTTAAGAACTTTTTCTGTCATTACAACATACCAGTTTCGGTCATTGAACTTAATTTTCTATTGCTGCTTAGAATTACTAAATCCCACCCTTTAACTTCACTGATGTTTTTTATACTCTGCACAAATCACCTTTTACTTCTGAATTATGAAGTCAGAGAAAAAGAACTCCAGTTTCACATTTCTGCAGCTGACTGTTTAAAAATGAAAATCAGATTGTCTGTGACTACTGTATTAACATTTTAATAAGTCTGTTGCATATTCATGTGGTAGCTGGTCATATGGCATTAATCTGCATTTATGTGTGTAATTGGTGAGATTTATTTTCCTCTTGTTTCTGATCTTTCCTAACTCCATGTTTTAAGTGATCACTGGAATAATTAGTCATGATGTTTCTATCCTTAAGGCTTCAGTGAGCTCTTCTAAATATTTACTCCTTAGGTCTTCTTGTTAATTTATAATTTAGTGAGTTAGAGTTTGTTCTTTCCAGCTTCATTGCTTCATCCTCTGCAGCTGAGAAACTCCATCCATGTGCATGGTTAACTAAATGATCTCTGGAGCCTTCTTCAGCCAAAGAAAAGCCCCATGGCAGAAATCTGGAAAGCCAGTGATTAAATATTTGCATTTTGCTTTCAGAAAAAATACAGTGCAGAAATGTTGCCCACTGGAGTGACAGGGATGGAGCTCACATCTGGCTTGTGCAGAGAAATGATGCACAGCAATTGCTTGGGGTTGATTGCAGTGCAAAGCAGCACATGAAGATTCCTTTGCATGTGGCATTTCCTGCTGGGTGGGAGCCAGGTGATGGGGTGCATGCTGCAGGAAGTGCTGGGCCTGTTTGAGCCTCCTTATTTCCTCTTCCTGCAGCACTTCTGTCCCCAGTTTCCAGTGCAGGGTTGGTGGGGGGGAGCATGGCTCATCTTTACCCATGGCCAACAGTAAAATAAGTGGGTACTGTCTGCTTGGTAGCTTCTTGTCTTTTTCAGTGCAGGAAAACATGCACAGCTCTTAAGACTAATCTCATTTTGGATTATTATTTCTTTCCTTTTCCCCTTTCCCTTCTCTTCCTCCCCTGCCATCTGTGTCTTTGTACCTTTTTGCTGTTCTCTCTCCATCTCCTGCTGCTGCTCTGTACAGACTGACAGCTTTGTTTCAGACACCTTTCCTCTGCTGTGCCTAAAATAAGCAATGATCCAGTTTTACAGCTGCACTTAAAGTCTGCTAGGCTTAGGGCTCTGAGTGCTCCATCCTCACCAGTAACTCTGTTGGTTTGGGTTTGTGAGGGTCTGGAGCAGATCTGTTGCTCTGTCCAAGGACTGTTCCAGTGGGAGGGATCAGGATCATTCAGCTGGGGATGTGTCCATGTGGATTTTGTGCAGGGCTGTTCTGTAGGTGCAGCTCTGACAAGCTGTGCTGCTGGAGAGAGCTGGGACCTGCCCTCAGGGCTCTGCTCAGCCATGGCAGTGTGCTGTCCATGCATAGCTCACTCCATTTGAGTGAATATTACAGGCTTGGGGCTGGTTCAGGCAGATGAGTGATGTAGAAGGAAGAAAATCATGATTGAATAATATTTTTGTCCCAGAAATATAAACCTCAATGTCAGCATGTGGGTGTTTGCATATGTTGATTCCTTTGAGCTGCAATGCATGCTACTTTTCTATGTCAGTGTTTCCAAATTGTTAACAAAACCCAAATTCAGTCTTCGGTTACCCCTTTGTGGTAACTATGAAAATTGAAGCAAAGCTTCAGTTGCCAAACATTTTATTTTTTATTTTCAATTACAACTTCTGTAGGAATCACAACCTTCAGCAGGTGCTGCTCATTTTCTTTGTAATATTCAATAGAATACTCAATGCATTTTTAACTCTATGGTTTGCAGTAAGATGATGATGATTATACTCTTGAAACTGTTAAGAATTGCATTAATGTATGAGACTTATGATTATCAGTTCCCTAACACTATTAGAGAAAAATCACTCCTTCACAGGATTCTTTCCCCTGCCTAGTGATGGTATATTGCAGTAATTAAGACAATGTATTTTTTTATCAGCACTTTGTTGGTCTGATTTGTTCCATCCTACTTGTGGTTGATGGCAGATACAGCAAACTCAATTTAATAAATTAACTTTGAGATTTTCTTCTGATTAATTAGTGAAGTTGTCTAGCATCATTTAAGTTGAAAGTAACCTCTGCAAACAGAATTGCATACTGATGAGATCCATATAAACCTTAATGAATGCCAGCATGGAAAACAGTGTTTAAAGCATCAATTTCCAAAGTTTTGCTTTTTCTATTTGGACAAAGTATAGTGATTTATTTTGTGGTACTGTGTAGCATTTTTATTAAATTACCTTTAATAAGCGGGCTGCCTCTCTGTTTTGTCAGCTTTTCTGTGTGTGTCTGATGGCTTTCACCTACAGGAAGATATTTTTCTATCGCTTTTTGTTCAGAAGGAAGCTTGGTGAGCTGTTGAGTAGGTGTTTTGAAAACATCTTTACTGACAGTCTCCAGTTATCCCAGGCATCCCAAGATGATGTCCTCTTATAAAAATGCAGTTTGATCAGCTGCTGCTTTGCTTCTGAGTGTCTGATAAATGGATCCTGTATTTTCCCCTGGCAGAAGTCATGGCAGGGATGATTAACAGCCTGTAACAGATCTGAATTTAGTTGTGGAATGAGAGCCTGCTCTGGTGGGTGCTGGACAAACACACAGTGGCCATCCTCCACTTGTGGCCGTGACACAGGACTCCTTGAGTTAAAGATCTGCCTTGGAAAGAGGTGGCATCTCTGGGCCCCTAGTGTTAGATGCAAAGGGATAAGTTTTCCTTTCTGTTGAGATGATTTTGGAGTAGTTTCCTACACTTGGAGCCTGACATGTTATGGTGTTACAGGTACAAGATGGCAGATGGGGGAATCACCCTGGTGTAACGTAAGGGGCTCCTTGTCCAAGCAGTGATTGTTTGGAGGCAGCAGAAGGGTTAAGTGTGGCTGTAGCTGGGAGCTGGAGTTCACGTGAGGTGTCCTGCTGGTGGCTAAGCTGTGAGCTTTCCTAAACTGTTGCAGGAGTGACCTCTGCCTAATCCCTGGATGCAGCAGTTGCAGAGTGCTGGCTCATCTCTGTGCCCTCTGGAGTGCAATCTGTCATGTGCTGACCTCAGTTCTCCTCATTTGTGTGTGTTCAGAGATGTTACTGACAATTCATTATCTTTTCACCTTTTGACATTTTTACAGTCAAGAGCTGTGTTTCCTGGATGTAATTATAATGGCAAGTGGTGCATTTTGTTAATTAAAAAGAAAAAGTACATCTTCTGATTATGAGAGTGTTGCAGAATGTTTTTACCAAGCTGCTGTTGAAGAGAAACAAAGATTCTTAAGAACTTGAGCTGTTTTGGAGTAGTTGAGTTTGCAGCTGGAACAGACTCGTGAGAATTCAGGTTGTGAATAATAACATGACTTCATCTTTGCTTTGCGTGTTTGATGAGCAGATACCAATGTTCTTTACTTTGGGAGAGAGATCAGCATCATTGCTTCCATTTTATAAGTTGGAGCAGACATGGGGTTTGGGAGGGCAGCTTTGGTGAGTTCACCAAGGTGGCAAAAGCAGAGCTCTGAGCTCCTGAACCAGAAATCCTGGTCCTGTGTCTGGTGACTTGGTGACACCAGCTTGGCAATTAAATATGTGAGAATAGAGTGTGTAACTGACAGTGGAGTTCCATTCAAGGCTTTCAGGGTACAAAAATGAGCTGCATTTTCCATGCCCTCCCTTTCCTGCAGCATTAAAGGGTCTCTGTGCCAGGTATCATCTATTCCTAATAACATTTGCTTTCACTGAGGGTTCCATGTCTTCCAGGCACTTTACAAGCCCTACCAAAGCCTGTCTCCTCTGATACTGGAGACTCAATTTCTGCTTGTGTAGAAGGCAAGGTGTGCTGTGGCCAGGCCTGGATCAGCCCAGAGCTGGTCCCAGGCACTGAGGTTCCTGTCACTGGCCCTGTGCTCAGAACATCCTCTTTTCTCCAGCAGCTAAAGATGTCAGAGAAATGCTGTTAGGCTTAAAAAAAAAAAACAAGTTAAACTGGAAATATATTTAGAAATGAGATTAAAGAGCATGGTTTATTGGACTGATGTTTCATGCTTATTAAAAGTGAATGCTTTTAGAAGGAATTAATTAAGAATTAACTGCTTAGTCAGGAGCAATTGTAGTGACTCAGAGTTGCAGCTGAAGAATTCTCTGAATTGTTAATGTGTGGCATCTGTGAAGGCTGGGATGTGTCAGGCCAGAGCATGTTGGATCCAGGCTATCAGAATAAACCAATGGATGCAGCATGTGGAGGTGGAGCAGACACAGAAGTGTGGCTGCTGTTCTGTGCTTGCTTCTGGGGAGAGCACTTCTAACTCACTTTTTCTTTTGTGTTCTTTTGCTATTTACCCATCACATCTCTACAGAATGGTTCAGAGCACTTCAGCCTCTGGTCATAATCCTTGGTGCTGACCTAGCACTTTGCACACTCTGGATGTTTAAGATGTTACCTTGTGAATCCACACACCAACCTTGGAGGGTGGAAAGAATGAATGATGTGTGTCAGGCTGCACCTCTGGGATGTGCCAGTGCAGGTGAATTTGGAGGCTCTGGCACTGGGAGGGCCGTGGTGCCATGGCCCCAAAGGGGAAGGGGCTGTGCCTGCTGCTCAAACAGCGCTGCAAGAGGCACAATAACGTGGGAAATCAAGGCTAAGGGTAGTAGGGGTGAAGGTAGAGCTCTTACCAGGTCTGCCTGGTGAGGGAGAGCAGCTCAGCAGCTGCAGAGAAAATGGCAAGGTGGGCTTGAAGCAGTTGGAAAGTAAGAGGACAAAGCAGGGGAACTTTCCCATTCTAAGGGGGCCACTAGCCAAATCCAGAAACAGGGTATAACAGAATTTATTTAAGGCTGTGAAGAACTTTGAGATTTAAGTAGTTTATTTGGAAGGTTGATGAAGGGCAAGCTGTTGCCTCCTGCCCTCGATGTGAGAGGTGCCAGGAAGGCAGCCCAGAGCTGGCTGCTGCTGCTTTCCAAAAGCATTAGAAAACTGCTGAATGAATTCTTGTTTGTTTGTTTGTTTATTTATCGAACAGTTAAATTACTTCTGTTTGAAAAGCAAGTGCTGGGTTTGTAGAGTTGCCAGGTTTTATAATGGCTCCTAGCAGATGCTGCCTGCCCTGGGCTGAGTTTCAAAGGCCTTTGCACTGGAGGAGTGCAGCTGAGCATGCACAGCCTTGTTTGCTGCCACACAGCACTGCCCTTAGGCAAAGGTGAAGCTAAATATATTGCACTGACTCGTGCTAAACCTCCCAGCACTGGTGGGTTTTACAGCTGCCTTTTATTTTAAGATAAGCGGAGAAGCAATTTTGGTCTTCTAGAAAAACAAGTAATTGTAACAGTGGGAGCATCACAGAAAAGTGGAGCACAGCTGACCAAAAAATGAACCTGGGACCTGCTGTGGCAGGGGGCTGGGAGGGCAGCTCTTGAGGAGAGCACAGGCTGGTGAGCCTGCAAGAAAAAGCTAAATCATTGTGTCACTGCAAAGCCACGTTGTGTGCTGAAAAGAGAAGAATGTCCTGGAAAAAAATGCAGTTATGGTTTGGTTTCAAGTTTGCAATCACTGGTAATTTAAGGAAACACGGTTTATTTCAGCATTTATTGAAATCAGACGTATTTAGCGAGCCTTCAGATTAGTTGTGCAAAATCTTATTCGCCTTATACCAGGGATTTGTGTTTCTGGTGCTTTATTCTTCTGCCTGCATTTGTCAGCTGAGCATCCTCTTTCCTGCCTTGGGAGATGCCAGTCCCTGGAGACAGGGCTCCCTTCAGCCTGCTGGGGCTGGGAAGCTCCTTCCTAAACTTCTTAAGGAACTAATCAGCTTCTTTTTGTGAAGCTCACAAAACATTGAGTGCTGCAGAGAACTCTTGGCTGTGTGTTGATACCTGATGAAATCTACTGGGTTTCACAAGAAAGGAGTTCAATGTTTTTTCTGTGGATAATTATTCTAAGACTGAATGAGCTGTTTGGAATATGTGGAGTATTAGATGTACTTTTCTATTATTTGATTCTGTGATTCCTATAACAGCAGTACTTCTAAGTTATTTGGGAACACCAATAAAAAATAGATATAAAGTTGCAGTGATATTTAGCACTTTCACACTGATTTATTTTAAGTGCATTGGGTAAACTTCATTTATTTTGGCTTTGTTACCAGTGCCTCATGGTGAGGGAAATGATCATTATTAAACAGATTTTTAGTTATGCTGTCAAAGATCTGTGAATGTTCTGACTGTAGATCCTACAGGTTATTTTGGTCGTGTGCTGTCACAAATACACAATGGGGGATGCTGAGAGATTGACCAAAACAAACATCCTATTTTTGCAATCAGAGTTTTGTTTATACTCCTGGAGACACTAAATCATGTCAACTGCATATATGTACATGTATCCTTGAGTGGTTTGGAAATGCTTTAAGGTGTAAAACATGAAACATAGCTTCAACTAAGTTTTTGTTGGTCCTTAGTTAATCCTGTGTCTCTTAGAGAAGCTGCAGCTGATGGAAGAGCAGCAAGATTTCAAACCTGCCAGCATTTCAGGACAACTCCTCTCTGACCTTTCAGCAATGTCATTAGGTTTTAAGTTATTTTCTTGGGTTGGATTTCCTGCTGCCATCATTCAGCTGTAGGATGGAAAGCACTAAGCTCCTCTCTGTCTTTGATGGGCACGATGCACACTGATGTTGGTGGTACCTGTGTGTGTGTGAGAGCAGGATCTCTCCCAAGAGTTCCCTGAGTCACAGCTTCCTTCCCTGGCAGCTGTGTCAGCTGTTTTCATCATTGAAAATTCACTGTTTTAAAAATGTAAAGCAATTTCAGCCTTACAAGTCTATCTTGTCACCACAGAACTGCAGTAGAGCAACTGTAGTGAGATAAAGACCAAACTCTCACTGCTAAATAAAAGATATTTATTGTGTACTTGCATTGAAGCAGGACAGGATTTTAGTTTTTGAAGATCACAGCATCAGGTCTTTAGCAACAGTCTGTGCTGTTTTGAGTTAAATAAAAATGAAGTTATCATATGCAATGGGGATGATGCCCTTACGCACAACCTAAACCTGTTATTCCAAAAGGAAAGAATAAAGCAGTCGCAACTCCACAAGGGGAAGAAAAAAAGGGAGAGAAAAAAAAGGAAAAGCCAGGAGATTTAATTAATTAACCTTTTAGCACTGAGGCAGTGGGGAGAGATGATGTCCTGGAGGTGGTGGCCTTTAAATCACCCCGACAAGAACGTTCCTTAAAAACATCAGCACCTTGGCAGTGTCCTCAAGGTTAACAAACATAAATGATTTAAGATCAAAGGCAACCTAAGTACTAATGTTCTTCTCATTAAATTGCCCTGTTATTTGCTTTCTTCTTTATATATTAAGAATACTGCACTCTGATCTTTTCTGCCAAGCTCATCTGTGTTATGACATGGAGACCATTCAGCTTTGAAGTAGTTCATCACAGGCCAGCATTTCCCAGTCCACAGCAGAATCTTTTCAAATCAGCTGTTAATGATACAATTTTTCCAGGGAGAGATGCTGGTAGCTTGGGTATGAATGGACTGATAGGGATATTGAGGTTGATGCCAATAATTTCTGTGTTCCTTTTGTTGTCAGTAATTCTGCATTCCTTTTGTTTGTTTTGCCAAGTTGATGTTTGTGTGGGGGGTGTGCTTATATACATGTATTTAACATTATTTGCTGTGGAGTCATGAGTCTGAAAGCCAAGATCAAGTGATACATCTGATGCATCGGCCATAGGAAGCAAAAAAAGCACAAAAAAAGTATTGTGCTTTGATGATTCAAAAAACCTTTGGGCTTCTTTAATCCTCTCTGAAATGCTTATTGATAGAGAGTTCGTTTTTCTGCTTCAGAGAGAGATTTTCAGTTGGTACAGAGGAAGAAGGTAAACAGAGATATCTGTAAGGATTTTTTAGTCTGTATGTCCTGATTATCCTGATCTGTCTGTTCAGTTTGCTGTGGAAGTGATGACTTTGATGCAGCAAGCTGGTTTGGATTTTGTGGGAAGCAGCTTAAGTGGGTGCAATTTTGAATGAAAATTGTTTGAAAATTATTTGAAAATTGTTTGAAAAAATATTAGCAACTTTGATGTTTCAATTCTTGCGCTGGTTCTTCTTTTTTTTTTTGCCTCAATTTTTCCTTTGTCAACTAAAATTGTTACAAGCTGTCCTGGATAATGAGAGCTGTCAATGGTTGCTCAGTGTTGTTGCAGGACTCTGTACAAACTGGAGGTGCTCAGTGAGTCTTTCTGTTGCTTCCAATATATCTGACAGCTGTGCCCTCATGAGAGGAGCAGTTCCTCCACACTGAGCTCCTCTGAAAGCACCTACTGCACATCTTTATAAAGTACAAAATTCAAAGTAGCCAGTGCTACTAAAAGCATTGCATTAAGATACATGCACATCCTCAACAATGGGGTTTTTTCACCTCTTGAGAGCAAGGTGATGTTTTTGAAACCACTTGCTGGTTTCTTGTGTGTTGTCATTTCATTCATAATCTGCAAAATCCTTTTGTGTATGTGAGGTATCTCAGGGCAGTTTGCAGCACTCTGTCTTTCTCAGTGCTGAACCTTCTTTGAGCAGCAGCTTTCTTCAGTGTTAAATTCTGCAATGTTTATTCAAAGCACAAGAAGCCCCTGTTGCTATGCAGGCTGTAATCTCAAGCTTCCAGCAACTAGGTAAGACTAAATCTCTTCAGTTTTGGCACTCTGACAGTGAATTTCCTCATAAACATATTGCCTGTCAACAAAATTTTGTAGATAAAGTAAAATTGTCTTTCAAAGTTACCAGCCTATGCAGAAATATGGCTCTGCATTATTTTTTGTGTTAGAGAATGCCTTAAATTGCCAGTTAGTTGTTGCATAGTGTGTCCTCATTCTTGTATTTATCAAGAAATAGCTGTTAGCCTCCCAAAGTATAGGCCTGAGAGAATTTGTACAGCAGAGGTCTGAACCAAACCCTCTGCAGCTGCAAGCAACCCCAGCCCATCATTTCACATTTCAGCTCGTGAAGTGTCTGGGCCTGTCATCTTAAAATGGCACTTTTAGTGTAGTTCTGTCATTTCTTTATTCTTCTGCTGTTCAGAAGAGCAAAAGCTGAATGTGATCCTGAGTGTAACTTGGTGTTTCAGTGGTGAATTGCTCCCAGACTGTTCCAGGCTTATCTTTTCAGGATAATTTGGCTTAATATTGCATCACAGTGATGTAGTTCTGTGTGCTGGGATCTGATTGCTCTCTGCCTTTGGGGGAAAGAGCACTCCTCCACCTCTCATCTCCCAGATTGCTTTTCCTCATTTCTGTTTGCAAAAGCATTAAAATGTTCCTTCCATTCAGAAGTAATTAAAATGTTAATTAAAATGTTCCCTCCATTCAGAAGTAATCTTAATTTTAAAATCATCTATTTACTTGTTTTATGCAGAGAAAAAAACTGCAGGAAGATGAAATATTGCATAAAATGTGGCATCTGGCTGCAAAGAGGTGTCACACGTAAAGCTCTTGCCCTACTTACATGTTTCATTGGCTGAAAGTTATAATTATAGCTTTTTGTTTCTGACTGGCAACATGTTAAGTACCCAAAATGTCAGGTCAAAGGTCAGGGGCTAATGATTTAGCTAAAAATAACTCTAAAGATGTAGTGTATATCTGAGAAAGAGCTTGGGTGCTGTCACTTTTGTTTTCTAGGCATTTTTTCCTTTGTTTTGGCCTTTTAAATTTTGTTATTAGCACAGCCTGATTATGAAAATTTCATTTGACATAAACAGATGGTATTCTTTAGACCACTGCTTATACCAAATCATAAAAAAATAATTCTCACTGCATTTCATGCATCATCCAAGGGGCTTTGATGCTAGTTTACTTGTTATTATTTCCCTTTTAAATGTGGTGGGGTTTTTTGTTTAATGTTTTTTGTTGTTAAAGAGCTTTCTGCTGAGCTGGCACAGCTGCCTGGCAGGACCACAGCACCTCTCCAAGAGGGGATGGAGGTGCAGTGCCCAAGGGGCTGTGGCAGGAGCAGCTCATCCCCTGCTGCTCTTTGGGTTGTGCTGCGCTGTCCTTTCCCTTCCAGTGCCCAGTGTGATCTGGGGTGTTTTGTTGTGCTTTCCTTTCTCTCTGGCAAGCAGCACAAAGAATAATATGCTAGAGGATGGCCAGTGCAGTGTGTTAAAGCAGAACAATGGATTAATGTACTGGGGGAGACAAGAGCAGCCCTGAGTGTGGATGGAGGACACTGCTGCACACACTGAGGAGCCCTTTGTGTGCCTGGGTGCCTGCTGCAGACACACAGTCCCTGCAGGAGGGACAGCAGCACTGTGTGCAGCTCACACACACACACAGTCCCTGCAGGAGGGACAGCAGAGTGTGTGCAGCTCACACACACACACAGTCCCTGCAGGAGGGACAGCAGAGTGTGTGCAGCTCACACACACACACACACAGAGTCCCTGCAGGAGGGACAGCAGCACTGTGTGCAGCTCACACACACACACAGACAGTCCCTGCAGGAGGGACAGCAGCACTGTGTGCAGCTCACACACACACACAGTCCCTGCAGGAGAGACAGCAGAGTGTGTGCAGCTCACACACACACAGAGTCCCTGCAGGAGGGACAGCAGAGTGTGGGCAGCTCACACACACACACAGTCCCTGCAGGAGAGACAGCAGAGTGTGTGCAGCTCACACACACACAGAGTCCCTGCAGGAGGGACAGCAGAGTGTGGGCAGCTCACACACACACACAGTCCCTGCAGGAGAGACAGCAGAGTGTGTGCAGCTCACACACACACAGAGTCCCTGCAGGAGGGACAGCAGAGTGTGGGCAGCTCACACACACACACAGTCCCTGCAGGAGAGACAGCAGAGTGTGTGCAGCTCACACACAGCAAAGCCTCTCTTCTCCAGGCCAGTGTGTGCAATGTGGATGGGTGTATGGACTCAGACAGGAATGTCCCTTATTCCTGGGCACATGAGTGTGTGCTAAGGAGAACTCTTCATATCTTATGACATAGGGGAAAGAAACTCCGGCTAATTAGTATTGTTAAGGAGGAATTATTTCAAACTCATTTTTTCATTACTGTCTTTGTAAAAGTGGAACTCCTGAGAAGAGACCAAGGACTGCAAAACCAGAGAGTGTTTTCCATGCTCCCACACATGTCCTTCAGGAGTGTGACAGTGAGAATGAGACACCTTTATTTCCATGGCTTTTCTTGGCAAGAGAGCTTGTTTTTTATTGACAGTTTTGTTAGAAGTCTGTTTTGTCAGAAGTCTGAGTGAGTTTGCATTCCTTGGTTTTCTGGAAGCTTTTTGTACTTTGGGAACTAAAAAATCTTAACCCTTAGAGGATCTATTTCATAGAACTTGCTCAGAATTCAGATATTTAATGATATTTAATACATGAAACAGCTGGTGATCTACAAATGAAAAGCTTGTGATGTTGTTGCCTGTCTCCTGTGTTAGGCAGTCCGTGCAGTCAGACCAGAAGTTTCATATTTTCAAATGGCATGGGGTTTTCTTTTTCCTATTTCAAGAGCACAGGAGGAAAAAAGAGACAATGGTGCCAATCCTATGGAGAAGTGGTTGGTTTTGACTCACTGCAGGAACTGTCTGTGGGAGAGGAAAATTGTTTGTTACCAGTTGTCCCACTTTGAGGTGCATTTTTAGGCATTTACTTGGATTTCTCCTGCATCCTGCTGCTGCTCTCTTTGAGCAGGAGGATCCATAAAACTCCCGCAGCTTCCTGAGCCACAGGCTCTCTCCCACACACCTCTGTCTATCACAGGTGAACTCTGTGAGGGGGAATGGGGAAGAAACAAGAGTGTTTATTCTTAATTTTCCATCTGGAGATCTTTATTGTTACTGCAAGCCATCCCAGGCACACAGAGCTCCCTGCAGACCCTGCTTGGTGGCTGCTGTCTCATGCGGTCTCATCAGGGGCAGGGATGATCCCTGTGGCCAGGGCTGGCCCTGGGTGGGTGTGTGAGACCTGGGCTCACAGCCTGGGTGATCAGCTGGGCACTTGTGCCTGCCCATGGCTGTCCCACTGACAGCTTGCTGTGCATGGATGTGAGAGCTGTGCTCTAGTCATTCACACCTACTGCGTGTGTTACATGCCAGCTGAGAACATGAAATTAGGTTGCTTTGATCATCTTAACACTTTGCTATTAAATTTAAAGCAGCACCCAGCCGTTCCAAGCAAATTCTTTTTGCCAAAATGTGGAAAATCTGCCTCAAGTGGTGCTTTGGATAGACAGATACTGCCTTAGCTCTGCCAGGGTTGGGGGACAGAGGCTTTGAGCAGCACAAAGTGGTGCTGGAGCTGTGCTCTTATCTGAGGGCTTGGCATTGTTCTTGAAGGACGAGACCTTGAGAATTGCAGGAGGGTCTGTAAATAATTGTTACCCAGAGCTGTGCCCACAGGTGATGAACTGGGCTTAACTCAGCAGTTATTGTGGGGTCTTCTCCAGTTTATAGTGCCCCCATATCTGTTGGGACTTTGAATTGGCTCGATTGGACAGCAGTTGGTGTGGATGATGTTTGTGCTGCTGGCCACACACCCCAGTCCTCCCCTGGGAGAGCAGGTGCTCAGAGCTCCATCAAAGGCCACAGCAAACCTGGGAAAGACCAAATGGATGTGGTGAGAATGGTGCTCAACTCCAGGGTGGCAGGCAGAGCTGGTCACTGCTCTTCTGCCAGCTGGGAATGCCTGGCCAGGCACCCCAGGTGTCCGAGGTCCCTCTGGGGTTATCACAGGCATGGACATCATCCTGGGGAGAGAGGGAGGAGGAGGAGGAGGGGCTCTTGCCTCTGGGGCCATGGTGCATTGGAGGCTGTGCTGAGGGACATGCACACAGTTCTGCATTGGGATACCAATGGGCTCCTAAGCATGACATGTAACACCAATTTGAGACAAAATCACCAACTTTTCACCAAGGAACACGTAATTTATACATGTTTGATAAATAGCTTCGTTATTTCATCGGCAGGGGTGTTTTTCTCATCCAGAAACAGAATCCAGATCTTCTGCCAGGCCTTTAGGCTACAGAAACCATAGGTAGTGCTTCCATGCATGTGTCTTGGGTTTCCCTGCACAGCATTTCCTGGTGCCACTGGCAGCCCTGCAGGCTGTCACTGTGCTGCCTGAAATGTCATTCACAGCTCCTGGGCTGTACAGCCTGGTCTGTGCCTTGGCTGTGCTCTCTGTGTTCCAGCCCCAGCTCTGTCAAGCTTTGGGGGAAAGTTTTATTCCTCCTTTTGCTTCTTTTCACATTAGTGTGTAAAATAGGATTAAGCTTACCCAACTCATAGGAATACTTCAAAATACCTTTTTTTAACTTATTTTGCTTTGAAAATGTAAAAGCTTTGAAAAGCACATGTGGTCTTTATTTTAAAAGTTTCAGTTTAATGTTAATTTCTGTGTTTTGTAATGTGTTGTTTACTCATATAGTTGGGTTTATGCACAGAGTTCTGTGTGAGTTGAGAGAAAATTATTTTAGGATCAAATGGAAATTATTCTTTTTTACAAGAGAAGAATTTTTTCCACAACACAGGGGACTGTCTTCGCTCCAGAGCTGCTACCTCTGTCCTGAGCAGCCATGCTTGAATTTTTCAGATTCAGAACAATTCTGGGGTAAGCTGGTGATTAGAGCAGAGGGGCAGAATGTTTCTGTGGCTGACCCTGATGTTGATTTCTCCCTCTGTAAGATGGCATTCATGACCTTTACTGATGACCACTGACAATTTATGGAGCCCTGTACCACAGACTCTGGGTAGAAGTAGCTGCAGAGGCAGGTAGTGAATGGCAGCAACAGATCCCTTGCTGTAGCCAGGTTCTCCAAGCAGCTCTGCTGGCTGGTGGAGCTGCCAGAGCTGCCTCCGTCCCGGAGGAGCCTCCTGTGCAGGCAGCTCTGTAGCTGACTGCCTTGTGCTGCCACCTGCACTCACCTTGTGCTGCGCTGCCAGCATCATGGTGGAGGGGATGTTGCCAAGCTGGGAGCACAGAAAAGGAGTGTCCTTGAGAGGGCAGCTGGGAATTAACGTGTGTTTGTGTTCCAGGGATGAGAGGAATCAGTCCATCATTGTCAGTGGGGAGTCTGGAGCTGGCAAGACTGTCTCTGCCAAGTATGCCATGCGGTACTTTGCCACGGTCAGTGGATCTGCCAGTGAAGCCAACGTTGAGGAGAAGGTCTTGGCCTCCAACCCCATCATGGAGGTAAGAGAGCTGCTGCCCCAAACCCCACCCTGCAGCTGCAGCCATTACTGGGACAAACATTCAATAGAGAGAGCAGTCCACACTTCTTAAAAATAAAATTAACATTTAGTGTTTAATCCATTTACAAGGAGTTGCTTTAGGCGTCATTTATGAAAGACTGAGAGAAGGTGGGAGGTAATGTTTCAATATTGCTAAAGTATTTCCCATAAAGTAATTTTAATGTGAACACTGCTTTGAGTCTCTTCAGCTTTGTAGCTGGTAGTTCCCAGACTGCTGGCCAAATGCAACTGGAGAAGACTGGTTTTGTGTGTATCCAAAGAGGATAAAGCTGTTGGTCTTACCCACCAAATATGTACATCACACAGTAGATTCCAGTCTGAAAGGAAGTAAAGCAAATGTTGAATTTCAGGAAATAAAATTTAAAAAGAGAGACTGAAGAAACAAAGTTGCATGGGATGCACACCATTTCTTTCAGAGGAAGAAAAACACATTGGAAGACATAATTTTGCTATAATTAGCTCAGACTCATGTTTCAGTTCTGGAAATTGTTGTAACCAACTGTAGTAAAGTCCCAAGGCTTTGGAGGGCAGGTGCTGGCAATAGACTTTGAGTCTATTCAGGGTCTCTGTTCTCTGGGAAACTCAGGAGACAATTCTGATGTCACAGCCAAGCAGAAAAGATTTCTTAGGCTTATCTGAATTGTTTCTCATGTCTTTGCCTAAATATGTAGATTCAAGTTGTGGCTGAAGTTAAGGAACTATGTTAAGGAATGATTCATCAGAGAGAAAGTCTTGGGGGAATTTCTGGAGGGAAGTAACTCTGTCCATAGGCACACACATACTCAGGCCTTGGTAGATGCTGGGCATCTCTGCAGTGTGGAAGATCATGAGTGAATAGAGTGCATGCAGTGAAATCTGAAATGCAAAATGCTGCCGTTGTTTTTTTCCTCAGGTATTTTAAAAAATGACCTGTGTTTTATTCCTCCTTTTCTCCTGGCATGAGGAGTTCATGATACTTAAACCATAGCTGCCCCATCACATTGTGTGTGTCTGTCACAAGGTAATGGTGCCTGGTTTGTGGTGCTGTGTGCTGTTTGGAAATTCCTTCTGTGGGCTAAAACAAGCTGTGCTGTGCTGGGCAGGGACTCATCCAAATGTCCAGCCATGGGAGGAAGCCAAGGAGCTGCAGCTGCCCCAGGGAGCAGTGGCAGTGGTGCAGGGTGAGCTGCCCCCAGGGAGCACCTTGTAGTGTGTGCAGGAGGGGCCACATCCCACCCAGGGCACACCTTGCAGTGCTGCAGGGATTGCAGGAGGTGCCACATCCCACACCTTGCAGTGCTGCAGTGTGTGCAGGAGGTGCCACATCCCACCCAGGGCACACCTTGCAGTGCTGCAGGGATTGCAGGAGGTGCCACATCCCACACCTTGCAGTGCTGCAGTGTGTGCAGGAGGTGCCACATCCCACCCAGGGCACACCTTGCAGTGCTGCAGGGATTGCAGGAGGTGCCACATCCCACACCTTGCAGTGCTGCAGGGATTGCAGGAGGTGCCACATCCCACACCTTGCAGTGCTGCAGGGATTGCAGGAGGGGCCACATCCCACACCTTGCAGTGCTGCAGGGATTGCAGGAGGGGCCACATCCCACCCAGTGAACCCCTTGCAGTGCTGCAGGGATTGCAGGAGGTGGCACATCCCACCCAGGGCACACCTTGCAGTGCTGCAGGGATTGCAGGAGGGGCCACATCCCACCCAGGGCCACGCTGACCCCTGTGTGTGGCTGATGGGAGCAGGTGCTGAGACCCCCCCTCGCCTGGCCTGGCCAGCCCAGCAGTGGCACCAGCTGTGCTCACATCAGCCTGCAGTGACAACCCTGTGAAACACAAGCTCTGCAGGTTTCCCTGCACCCCTTTTTCTGTTTGGTCTCAAAGTCTAAAGCAAACATCCTGCTCTCAGCCCTTGGGCCCCACCTCCCAGTCAGTGGCCATCAGCTCACCACTAATTATCTGAATTAATTTCCAAAAGCAAGGAGGTTTAAACTGAGGGCTGAAAGAGCTTCTCATCTATACCTTTTTTCATTCACTAAAAATCAGTGGTAGTGCTTTATTTTTATTTTCTAGGGATAACAATTTTGTGAACATGGGTATATCTAAGTATATATTTCAGTTGCTTTAAAGATTATTGTAATTGGACAAAAGTTATCTGTTTGACTTCCAACACTTGAACTTTAAATTGCCTTTAGAGTGAGTGTTGTAAAATTTGATGTTGAGACAGACTCTTGTGATAGCATAATTAATGTTTTGAATTCTTCAGTTGATTAATCAGTAGAAACACAAATTAACCCATGTATTTGACGAAGAAAATGAGTGCTTCATTTTAGAAACTAGAAACTCCTCATTTGCTGAGCTGATTGTAAAATCTTAGGAGCAGAAGGTCATTTAATTTTTAAATTTCTATTTGGACGACCTAAACATCAGTGTTTTATGAACTACCATCGCATTATCTTAGCCTACTAAATACTCAGTAATGTCAAGAGTTAACTGTACATTTCTAGCAACTATTTAAGTGACTACTTTTGTAGTCAATAGCTATATACAGTTTTTCTATTGCAAATGTGGAAATCAGTAAGTCTTAAAACATCTTTATGTGTCATTTCCTGCCTCTCATTCTTTGTTACCCTCTGTAGCTATGCAAATAGTACAGCTTTGTATGTATTCAGGCAAGCAATCTGATAATCCCAAAGACTTTGTTTTTATCAGTAATACCTTTCAAAGGAATAATTGGTTTCTGAAATATTATAGTATTATATTGCAACAACAAAGTATGTCACAGTAGCAATCATTTTCTTCTTTCAAAAAAACTCAAGAGTGCAGTTAGAGTACATTCACTTTGTAGAGTACATCCAGTTTGAATGAATTTGGTGTTTCTTAGAAGTGCAGAGATGCAGTTTGTTCCTAGATCCTTTCCAGCAGCTGTCCATCTGATGCCCACTTTGCCATGTGCCCTGCTGGGTGTCCGTGCTGCTGCTGCTGCTCTCGTGGGGTTTCTGGCACTCCAATCCCCCTTGCCAGGCTGTCCCAGCTGGCACTGACCCATTCACTGCCTCCTGCTTGCAGGTTTGGGGTACTCAGCAGTGCTGCTTGCTCTCATTTGTTTTTCTCAAGTTTATTTCAGTACAGAGCTCCAGTGGATGGCTGTGTGGACACAGATACAGTGGTGCACTTGGGGCTTAGTAACACACACACAGTGCCCTGTGATGAGGGGCAGTGTGCTGCATCTCAGACATTCCAAACGCCATTCCTTTTGATACAGGGATACCTTTAGGAATTTTTTAGAAGGTGAATTGCTATATGATGTACAAAACATGATCTGATTGAGAGGACAAAATGCTTTTGTTTGGAGTTCAGTGTGTTGTGATTTGCATGCCTTGAATTCTGATGTGTCCAGCTGGTACCTGCTGTGGGGTGAACCCCGGTGCTGATGAGGTAAGGCAGAATTGCACCATGTAGGATCCACAGTCATTATTGCCCTGGGCACTCCAGGACATGTAATACAGAGGAAATGCACAAGGAATTGTTTGTTGTGTGTGGAGCTGTATTGAATTAATCTGAGAAAGTTCAGATGATGCAGGGCAGCATCCAGGGCTGTCTCTGGGGCAGTAACCAGGCTGCTGTGGAAGGGGTTCAGTTTCACATGACATGAGTGTGTGCACATTAATTTTTAGATTATGCTTAGGCACACAGTAAATATTTTTAAATGTTATGTTTGCAGAAATAGTTTGGAAATGTGGTGATAAGAGAGTAATAGCAATGATAACTGTTAGCCAGGCAGAACAGAGTGGGCTGTGGGTTTGTAATAGGGAGACTTGCAAAAGTTGCAAGTACTATAGATGTATGTGTACACCTACACATATAAATATATCCAGGTGAAATAATTCTTACAGTTTTACTGTCTTTGAAAGAAGTCTTTGTGTATTTGAGCTTTCTGTTAGACTCTTTATTTCCTTTTGAATGACTTCAAAGAACAATAAAGGATTTTTAGCTGTAGAATTAGATTATGTGGAAGTGAATTGCTAGGAGTATCAGCTCCAGTCTTGCATTAATGAAATAACTGTATTTTGATGTAACTTATTGACCAGGCAGAGACCATTCTTCATTAGATGTTTAACAATTTTTAAACCAGGACACAATTAATGTTGTTAGGTGTTTATGAGCCGTGTGGGTGATTAAATAGATGTGATAATTTCTACAAGCTGTTTAACCTTTACAATATTCCCTTTTTCCAGTCTATTGGAAATGCCAAAACTACCAGGAATGACAACAGCAGTCGCTTTGGTAAATACATTGAGATTGGTTTTGATAAAAGATATCGAATCATTGGTGCTAACATGAGAACTTACCTCCTGGAAAAGTCCAGAGTGGTGTTTCAGGTAAGTCTGATATAATCTCTTCATTTTGTTATGTCATACTTGAACCAGTCCAGTGCTCCACATTTCTCTCCATCTTTGCCCACCTCACAGTCTAGAGCTCAGTAAAAATGGACTTGTCCTTGACTGGCTGCCTAAAGATATAAAAATAATAATTATGGTTTGTACCATGTGGGGATGTTACTTGAAGAGCTGTTGTATGTTTTAGAAGAGACAGTTATAGCACATGGTTTAGCTGGAAGAGAGTATTTTTCATTTCATTTGGTTTGGAGGTATGGAATTTGGAGTGCTTAATTCAGAATTACGGTGTTGCTCATGAGTCATCACCTTCTGAGCTGTGTTTGTCCTTCATTTTATAGTTCAAACTTTGCCTTGGGAAGGAGGATACTTCCTTTTACCAGATTACTATAAATGCTGAGGCAAATAAGTGTTAGTTATTTTTGGAAAATGAAAAACTTCTGAGTATGATCATTTATTTCACTCACCTGCAGAATCCTGATCTATAACTAATAGTAATCTTCAGTTCTGAAAAGTGAAATCATACTTTTTTTTTTAAATGAAAATGTCTGCATGCTTCTTGCTGTTGAAAATGGATTAAATTAACGAAGAAGGAAGGAGATAGATGCTGATTCATCTTCCTTTTTTCCTGTCTTCCGTGCTCTTAATGTATTGCTAGAGAAAGCATTTTACGTAGTAATTCAGCTCTGCTCGTGGTTGTTTCTGCTACTTGTTAAGTGGTGAAAAATAACAAATTCCTTTCTTTTTAAAGGCAGAAGAGGAGAGAAATTACCACATCTTTTACCAGCTTTGTGCCTCTGCAGCATTGCCTGAGTTTAAAACTCTACGATTAGGTATGACATTCACATTGCTGTGTTGTGTGATTGTGGGGACAGCAGCATCTCTGAGCTTTCTGAGCCAAAGACCCAAAAGAACAATTGCTGGCTTTTAAATTCTAAACTTTTAAACCTTTAAGTACAAAAATGTATTGAGAATAACTAAAATTATAGACCTTGAACTCTGTGGTTTTCTGAAAGAACAAAAGTAACAGATTCGTTTATTCAGCAGACTCTAAAACACTGTAGTTGCAATCAATAGGACTTACTATGTCCTGGAGGGTGAAATTCTTTTCTCTTAGTTCTTTAAAACCCTTTTTCTGTTGTTCCAGCCACTAGAGAATTTTACCCTTTCTGGTATAAGTGTCTGAAAAGCTTATTTTGCATCTGCCTACTTTTACTTGGGCTGTTAGCAACAATTACTTTACAATCTCTGCTAAGATGGTGATCAAAAAGCAGATGAGGTAAATTTTTATTTTTTCAAATTAAAATGTTGATAGAAGAAAGGTTTCTAATTTGACAGGAGTTGATGCTTTGTAAAAGAAAAGTGTGATGATGACCTTAGACAATCATGTCGTCATTTTAAAAAATCAGTATAAATTGCAGTGCTTCAGTATATTTTAAAAAGTCAGTTTCATAGTAGGAAAGCTGCACAGCCTGTGCTGGTTTCTGAAATGCTGTTCTGGTTTTAGAGTGTTTCTCTGCTCTTCTGCACCACCCTGGCACATTTAGGATTCGCATCTGCTAACACAGGAAAGAAAGGAACTGATGTAATTATAACTGAAGAAACCATTTAGCAGACTTCTCTTTCAGCATTCTTGGAACCTTAGCTGATCAGAAGAAAAGGAGTCTGTTAGTGCAGCTGGGAGCATGAAACCATAGGAATTTACCCAGGAGAGCTGCTGGTCTCCCAGTGCAGCCCAGTGCTGTCCCCAGAGCAATATGAAGCTCTCTCTGCTCCAACCTCGACTTCTCAGCCTGAATGGAGCACAGACACTCATAAGGCTGAGCCAGGCCATAAATTAGAAAAGAGAAGGAAATGGGCAGAATATAATATCCTGATGTAGTAATAGCATGGTAATATCTGTCACATAATTCCAAAATGCTGCTGCTCTCAGCTCTGGGGCTGCTGTGTAGGCGGTTGGCTCAGGCTTGGAGAGCAACTGCTTCCAAAGTGATTATTCCATAATTGTGCAAGTCTGAACCAAGGTTAGGTAGAGAATATGCTTGAGGGCCTACTGTGGGAACCAGGTAGCTTAAAGAATACTGACTTGCACAGTTAGATCTTGAAAAAAATGCTCTTTAGAATAAGTGGGCCAGAAGGTGAAAATGTACATATGTCAGATCATGGACTCTGCCAAGAGCAACTGAATCATGATACAGCTTTACAGATGTGCTGTGAATTTCTGCATCAGTGTGTGTAAAATATGTATTTTTTATTATTACAGGGAATGCAGATTACTTTCACTATACGAAGCAAGGTGGAAGCCCTGTGATTGATGGTGTTGATGATGCTAAGGAGATGATGAACACCAGGCAGGCCTGCACTTTGTTAGGTAATTGGTAAATCACAGTCATATCCTAAATCTGATACACTAGCAAGTGTTTTCTGTATTATTTGTGTATGTTATTTTCATACTCTGTTGTGTTTAAAACCAGGAGAGTTGGATAAACTTTGGGACTGAGATACTTGTATTGCATGGAGAAGATATTTATAGAAAATATTGTAGTATAAATCTAAGAGGAGGGCACATTATCCACATAAATGGTGGATTCCCTTGGTGTAACATATACAGTGCTGGAGGTCACTGACAAAGCACTTTGAAACAGCAAATTAAGTGATTCATTTTAATGGAGTTTTGTTTCATCTGGTTGTAAAACATTTTTTGATAAAGTGGAGCCAATTAGCACTGTCAAACGTCAAAGTCACACACAGCAGTCACTGTTCTTTCCTTAACTAATTTTTCCATCAACTGCAGCTCTCTCCATTCAAACCATTTTATTCATCCTTTTCCAGGGATTAGTGACTCCTACCAGATGGGAATTTTTCGAATCCTTGCTGGCATCCTTCACCTGGGCAACGTAGAGTTTGCATCTCGGGATTCTGACAGCTGCACTGTTCCTGTGAGTAGCAGATCAGCTGAAGGGCATGGTGTGCACTCTGACAGCTCTGCCTTCTGCTTGTTTGCAGGGACCTCTTCTGAAAAAGAGTGAAATGGAAATGGGTTTATTTCTAATTTGCTAACATTTTCACTGTTTTTTGCAGATAGATTCAACTCTCCTCAGTTCAGAGGCTTTAGACAGTACTCTCTCCATTATAACATAGGTATACAATTATAGCTGTAGTTGATGTGCCCTAGAAAAGTCTAGTAGGCAGGCTAGCTTTGAAGTCCTGAGCAGGTGTCTAGATCTTTATATTCCTGCATGAATATCTTCCCTGCACACAGTAAGTGCTCTGCCAGATGGGTTTTTTTTTGGTATGAAGTGCCAGAATGCCCTAAATAATTGCAAAATAAATGCCTCTGGGGTTCTTAGACATGAGCATAGGATATACAGATATGATTTGTGTGACTCATCTAAGTGTCATGGTTTTATCAGTTCTTTTTTGCCTTGGAGATCAACAACAAGGACTGAATAGTTTGATCTGGAAAACCCTCCTCATTGGTGAGGGCCCATGCATATTCTGAAGATGAGAAACAAAACAGTTCTGGTCTCTTCTTTGGAATCAGAGGGAGCAGTTTCTCCTTCTGCCTCTCTATGAATGTTTACTGCTGGCCTGCATAGCCTTCAACTTTCTCTCTTTTGCAATAGCAGCCACACTCAGAGTTTTTTTCTTTTCTCACTGTCAGTCCCTTTCTCAGGAATCTGCAGTGGCAGTTTCTGGAGCTGAGACAGCAGCAGGTCCTTTGTGGGTGATTGGTGTTCCTGCCCTGACACCACCTGCCCGTGGGGTCTCACAGCTGCTTTGGAACCACAGCAGTAGTCAGGCTCCTTGGTGTCTTATGAAGGTTTTTCACTACACAGAAAGCTCATTAAATGATAACAGGTAGAAAGCTGATGAGCCCCAGGACATGAGGAGCTTGCCTGTGTTGTGATGGTATCTCCAGTGCAGGAATCCCACTGGCTGAGCTGGTGAAAAGCTGCAGGTTCCTGTGCAGCCCTGTCCTGGCCTGACAACACCTGGCAGGCAGTGGTGGATGTTGCTCAGGGGCACCATTACCTGGGCTGTGCTGTTCCCTGTCACTGCCCTGTCACCGCAGAGCCCTGGCCATGCACACTGCTCTGCTGGGAGGCACTGCTGGCATGGAGCAGAGTGCTCAGCAAAGGGCTCCCTATGCTGCTGAGGCAATAAATTAGTTTGTTTAATGTCAGCTTGAGCAACCCTAATGTGACACTCTTTTGTGCAGTGTTCATAAGTATTATTACTTTATTATTGTCCTCCAAGCCAGTAAAACATGCTCAGTTAATTGGATTTTGGAGGTGTAGCTGCATGGGGCCTGTATGCTGTAAGAAGTAGGAAAAGCCCCAGAGAAGTCACAAGGATGTGGAAATATTTAAAGCTGATGTACCCTGAAGCTGTAGGACGTGTGGTGACAGTCCTCTGCCATCTGTCCTTGTCAAGACAGTGCTTGTCAGTGTGCTGCTGAGCCACCAGGTGCAACGGGAGCGTGATGAGCAAGTGCTGTTAGGGGAGCTCCTGAGGAGGAAAGACCTGTCTGTCCTCCTTGATGTCTAGTGATCAGTTTGCATGTTAGCCACTAAGTGTGGTATCTTATGGAGTGGTAAATGCACTGCACTGATCTTTGTGCAGAAACCTTATATACTCGTCTCAACATCCAAGCCTTGTGGTTGGTTTTGCTCAGTTAAACAAAGCTCAGGTTTTTTCTCTTGTACAGTTCAATTTGAGAGCTAGAGAATATCATTAGTGTGCTGCAATCTCTTAGTGTTTGTCTTCAGGATTCACTGAGAAAACACTTTAAGTGCTGAGACCAGAGCACTGAAGCCCTTCCACACTTGTTTCTTGGCTCAGGCTGTGTTGCCTTCTTGCCCATCCCTCCCTGCCACAGCTCTATGTGAGCAGTCTAGAGCCCTCTCAGGAGCTCTGGCCATTTGGCCTGACACAGCCATAAGAATTCAAAATACCAAGTCCACCAACAAAGCCAGATGATTCATTTTTGTGAAGCTTGCAGGTTCCCTGTGTGAAGCCTTTTGGTGAGCACAGGTATAGTACAATAAATGCCTTTGAGGAAGATTATTCACTGATTCATTTCAGCAATGTGAATGGGCTAAGTGAGCAGGGAACTTGCTATGTTTTAAAGGAGGAAGAGCTGAGGAAGCTGCTGTTGCTGCTTACTGTGGGATCACTGCAGGCAGGCAGTTCTGTTGGCATGATTGTATATTTGCTGTGGGTAATACTGTTTCAATATCTAATGAGCCTGTTTTTATTAGCCCAAGCATGAGCCCCTCACCATCTTCTGTGACCTCATGGGTGTGGAGTATGAGGAGATGGCCCACTGGCTTTGCCATAGGAAGCTCGCCACTGCCACTGAAACTTACATCAAGCCAATTTCCAAACTTCACGCCATCAATGCCAGAGATGCGCTTGCCAAACATATCTATGCTAACCTCTTCAACTGGATTGTAGATCATGTGAACAAAGCCCTTCATGCCGCCGTAAAACAGCATTCTTTCATCGGGGTGTTGGACATCTATGGGTGAGTTTTTGTCAGAGATATGACACTTACGTGATTATCTGACTGCAAAGCATCCTTGTCTTTATCATCTTTACATCCACTGCATGGATTACACAAAAAACCCCCAAACCTTAGCAGCTGCTTATTCCAGCTGAAGGAAGTAGGTGTTTAGTTTTGACACACTAAGATCTTTGTCATGACTTCAACGTTTATAGGGGGATTTCAGATTTTTTGCTGTTGGTAGTTTATTTATCTGTTGCATTGGGAAAGTTATAAGGCAATTTTCATGTCAGGTTCCTCCAAGGTGGCACTTACAAAGATAACTAATGTGCTCTCCAGGAGCATCAGTCCTTTCCCTGATTCCTCATCCCTGCCTAGAGAGGGAGCATCACTAAAGTGCCTATGTAGTGCAGTTTGCCATTTCTTTTCTTGCTTGACCCATGTTATTTGTGCCTGGAATAATTCAATGAATTTGCCTGGAGGGAGGGAATTTAAAATTTTGGGGTAATTTTATCTTTTTTCCTTTTAGTACACCAGTAATTCTGAGTGTATTCATATTTCAGATTTGAAACATTCGAAATCAACAGCTTTGAACAGTTCTGTATCAACTATGCCAATGAAAAACTGCAGCAGCAGTTCAATATGGTAAGTAGGAAGTGACTGGCATTTCCTCTTCCCTTTCCCCTCATCCAAGTCCATTCTGCTAATTGGCTCCCCAGTGGTTAGGATGAATTCCTTCAGTCTATTAAGCAGCTGTCCTGGCCGTGGGCTTTGAGGGATGGGGGAAGATCGACTATCTCCTCGAAATAGATTTTATGACTAACTGCTGCTCTGGGACTATTTGAAATTCTGATCACAGTAACAATTATAAGGCAGAAGCAGTGCTTGGCAATTAAGACCCTGAGATTACCTGTCAGGGAGAGCACAGTGTGGATGGAGTTGGAGTGAGAGGTGTGTCCATAACCCCGGGAGCCCCTGGAGGGGCAGAGCAGAGCGCAGCTTCACTGCCGGAGCTTCGCCGCCCGCGCTCCCTCCCCGCTGTTCCTTTTTGGGGTTTTGGCTGATGCTGAAGGTGATGAATGACGTGTGGCAGGAGGCGGCTCTTCCCCCTCCTCCAGAGAGATCACGATTCTCTCCTCAGCCTCAGTGACGTTTGCAGTTACATCTCTTACCTGCATCATGATCAGGCGAGTTATTTCTGCCAGGCCTGTTGCTAGGCTCTGCCGCAGCACTGGGGTAGCTCTGAGCTCTGGTTATGATCCTGGCCGTGTGGCAGTGTGTGCTCCCAGGGCCAGATCCCCTGTGCCATGGTTCATCCCAGCGTGTCAGGGAGTTCTGGAGCAGAACTCCAGCCCTGGCATGCCCTTTCCGTGTGGGTAGTGCCATGGCTGGCTTCAGTTCCGTGAGTGGGATGTCGTAACTGCTAGGCACAGGGCGTCTTGGAGTTTTCTCAGCTTACAGCAAAATCTAGTTGCTGTAAGAGCTCTAATGGTTCTCTTCTTCAGTGAAGATAACTGTGCCCCTGTTCCCTTCCCTCTCATGCCATTGCTGTAAGCACCTGCCTCATGAAGGAGGGGCTGACAGGGTTGTTGTGTTGGTGTCTGCCAAGCTCCTGAACCCATGGACCTGTTGGGCTGCCATGCAGGCACACAGGGGGAGGTTGCTTTGAATTAAAACCTTGTGGCTGGTGGCAGCCAGCAAACCATCATGTGCTGCCTGGAGCAGCCTGAGCCTGGCTGAGGAGAGGCCATTTGGGAACTACCTGACCGCCCTGCCTGGTGCCCACCACACACAGGGAAAATCAGGTCTGATGGCATTTCTCACCACCTAATTGCTGGTTCGTTCACAGTGAAAAAACAAGTTTCTGTTTCCTTACAGATCTGGGGTTGGATCTGACTTGCCAGTAGAGTGCTGCCAGGTGCAGGGTGGGAATGGCTCCCACGGGCGCGGTTCGGGAGCGCAGTGCTGGGGAGGATGGTGTTAAGCTAATGAAATAAAGGCATAAACAGCTTTGTCAGGGTAGCTCTCTGCTGCCTTGCAGACAGACTGGGGAACTGTGAGGTGTTTGTGGGCTGTGCACTGAGCTCGGGGCAGCTGGGGCTGGCACCCCAGTTCAGGTGTTGTGGCACCCCCAGATTCTGCCCGTGCTGCTGGGGGCACTCCCAGCACACATTCACCTGGCACAGCAACATTCAGTGTGCAGAAAAATGTAGGTGGGGGATGAAACATCATCAAAAATAACTGGAGTCAGCAGTCTTTTTTGGTTTTTCAAAGTGCTTGTTCTATGAAGACCACGGTTTGCCTGTTTAATATCTTATTCTGTTTTTTCCTGAAGTTTTAATTCATCTTGTACGCACATTTCATTACAGCTGTGCAGGTTGTTTGTGATAATATTTTTGAATAAATACTACATGGTTACTGATCTTCGTACCAGATAAATCTGTCACAGAATTTTCCTTAAAGGATTTCTAGTTCTAATGCTCCTTCAGCTTTTGCTGAAGAGTAAATTTTAATGCAGTGCGTCACATTAGAAAAAAAATCAGCAGCCATTTAAGAGGAAATAAAGCTCTGTTATTTTACAAGGAAACACAAAAGTATTTATAGTGAAACTTTGCTTGAAATAGAGCAGTGTTTATAATTTCCAAATCATAAAAGCATGGCACATCTCACTTTATAGGTTGCTGTTCCAGCACTTAAATGTTTTCTGAGTTTTGTGTTGGTTTTTATAAGAGAAAAGAGCTTATAGTAATAGTGGGACAATATAGTAAAAAGATAGGATATTTGCAGAGAATATGGAGTGCTTTAATTTAGACTTTTGTTTTTAGGCCAGGTAAAAAAGTTAATTTATTTTTCATACACTTGTTAAAGAGTTTATTCAGTTGAACTAGTGTGTCACTTGACAGCCTGGATTAATGTGCCAAGATGAATCCAGCTGAGAGTTCAATGTATTTATTCTGCATTTCATTTCACAGAAAACTGTTTTCCTTTTGCCCTGCAGCATGTCTTTAAGCTGGAACAAGAGGAATATATGAAGGAACAAATACCATGGACCTTGATTGATTTCTATGACAATCAGCCTTGCATCAACCTCATAGAGGCCAAAATGGGAGTTCTGGATCTGTTGGATGAGGAGTGCAAGGTGTGTGTTCAAGGGCTTTCACAGAGGGAGAGTCATCAGCTGTCCAGCTTCTGGGTCTCACAGGGAAAAGTCACCTGCAGACAGTTGTCATTTTGACACTGAGGGGGCAAGAATGTGGGAAGCAAACAAACAGAACTGGCAATTACAGGAGTAGAAAAATTGGTTTCAGTAATGAGCTCCCCTCACCCCTTCCCCTCCATCATGTATCTGCTGCTCCCGGGTCTCTGATCAACTTTGTTTGGACTTTGACAGTTTTCCCTTCCCTGAGGATAAGTGAGTGCAGTCCTTGGTCCTGTCGGATTTCCCCAAATTGCCTCTTGCTTAGTGTTTCACCCTTTGTCTTTTATCTTGATTTATTTTTATGCCAAGCCATATACAGGGGATGGCTCAGTGTGTCTGCCTCAGTGGAAACCCAGCTTGGGGTTCTTATTTAGCGCAAGAAATCTCTAATGGAGGTGGATGAGTTCTGCTCAGTCTGGTAATGTGCCTTTGGGGTCCCTGCCTTCAGGTGTGTGACACTGGAGGCATTGTGGGTGTCAGGTGTGTCCCAGCAGCTGTCCCACCTGCTGCAGTGCACAGTGCCCAGTGTGGAAATGGCAAGCACACAGCTGGTTACTGTGTCCTTGCTTCTGGCAGTACTGGGAATCCGAGGAGCTGGAATGGGAAAGCAAATCATCAAGTGTTGTCCCCCATCTTTGTAGATGCTTTTGCTGCTGAAAAGCTCTCAAGACATTTTAAGTGCATTCTGTATTCTTTTCCATAGATGCCAAAAGGCTCAGACGACTCTTGGGCCCAAAAACTTTACAATACTCATTTGAATAAATGTGCTCTCTTTGAAAAACCACGTATGTCAAATAAAGCCTTTATCATCAAGCACTTTGCTGACAAGGTAAGGACTTTTCCTGCAGTGCTGCTTTCCTGCTGGTGTGTGGGAGGGCATCCTGGGGCTGCTGCAGGCAGAGACTGGCAGTGGCATCCCTGGCTCTGCTCAGCTCTTGCTGCCTCAACACTCCATCAGGAGGGGAAGGTGGGACTGGCAGCTGTGCAGGGACACACAGGAGCTCCTGACTCCATCACATGCTGCAACCACTGCCCATCCCTTTTCCAAACATGGAAGCTCAGTGCATTTACAGCTCTCAGCATCACTGTATCAGTCCCAGTTATGCAACAGAGATGTACAAAAAAGGAAATCCTGTACCCCACTCCTTTTAGCTAAAGAGCAGCAAGGAATTAATGCAGTTTTTGCTGCCATCTCAATGTGCAAAGAGGAGAGAGGCTAACAGAGCCTTTTATTGCTGGAGCAGTGTGTGCTGCTCCCACCCCTGTCTGGGCTGTGCAGGGAACAGCTCTTTCTAGGAAGCTGGCTGAGGGGGGTGACAGTGGAGTGCATGTTGTGTTCAGTTCCCAATGCTCCTCAAACTGAGCCACTCCTCAGGTTAAAACAAAAAAATTCATAATCCCATTTAATACAGTTGTCCTGTTAGACAGAAAAGCTGCCTGAGAATATTGTCAGCTTTGTCAAAAAGGTTTCAAGAAGCTCTCAGAGCCTTATCAGTAGGTCTGCACAGGAGAGGTTGGAGGCTTTCTCTGCCTGCGCTAGGTTTCTCCCAGGCTCTTGAATTTAAGTGTAGAAGAAGGGTCCTATTCTTCTTGTATCTAGTGTTACCTTAATGAAAACACCAAGAATCTCTAACTGTTTAGATTCACGAGTTCTGTTCTATTTTGAGGATGAGAGAACAAGAAGGAATTATTTAATATTTCATAATCTGTTCATTGGGCTAAACTCTGATATTGAAAGCAAGGCTTTCCTATGTCTAGTCTGTAAGCAGGGCCAAGGAAAGCAGAAAGCAGTTCCAGGCAGGTACTAGCAAAGCTCTAAGCTCTGCCCTGGTGTCTGTGCTAGGTGTTTTATGTTGCTGTGTGCTGATGTGAGTGCACACAGACATCTTGGAGGAGAAGCAAAGCCCCAGCTGGCAGGTCAGCGATGTGTGCTGCTGCTGTGCTCCTGGACAAGGCAGGGGTGCTGCTGCCCTCTCCTGGCATGGCCTCCCACAGGAAAACCATGGATGGAACCCCAGGAAGTGCTCAGGGTGGGCTTCCAGCTGTACAGAAGCCCTGGAGACATCCTCTGTCCTCTTCCCTCTAGGAATTCCTTGAAATGTTTTGCTGCTCAGGGTATAGTGTCACTGTGCAAGCACTGATAAATGGACTTTTGACAATAGCTTTGGGTTTTTTTCAGCCTTGAATTAGGGCAGTGAAATAAATGGTAGGTTTTTATCTGACACTGGCTGTTCTGTGGTCCAGGAAACGCTGTAGCCCTGTGACAGAGGGTGGTTATGTATTGTCACAACATTCAGCCATTTTATTGCTGCTGGTAAAAGGAGTCCTTTGGAGCACAAATGAGCCGTTTCCACCATAATCTGCAGGCAGATGTACTTACTGCCTGTCAGCTAATGAGATGAGAGGTGCTTTGTTCTCAGTTGCCTCTGGATTTCAGACAGCTCTGCAGCCCTGATGGGCTCAGGGAAGGAGATGCTCAGCACACACTTTGGTTGTTCACCCTTGCAGTAACCATTCAGTCATGCTGCCTTGCCACGAGCATCTCTCAGCAGTGAAATATGTCTGCTCTAATGCAACAGCAGCACTCCTCTCTCTGTTTTAATGTTCTGTGTTTTACTGGAAAGCACTCTCTTTGAGGAAAATCTGTATTTAACAAAGATGCACTTGGGAGCTGATATTTTCGTTATGTAAAAGAATTATGTTTTAAATGTTGATGTTATAGCTGGTGAATTCTATGCAAATTATTATTATTTATTACTTCTAATACTTTCTCTTGTAAAATGATGGCTTTCAGGTGGAATATCAGTGTGAAGGCTTTTTGGAAAAGAATAAAGACACGGTTTATGAAGAACAAATTAGGGTCCTAAAATCAAGTAAGGTTAGTATAAGGATTTTTTTCCTTCTTTTGCAGTTAAGAGTCCTTGAATTAAGGGTCATAGAAAACTTCTTAGAAACTTAGGAAATATTTCTCCCTTAGTATCAGATCAGCTAAAATTGAACATAGTTTGTGTTTTACTTGGTTATCTGCATGAATTTAGAAAGTCCTATATCCTAACTTTTTTCCATATAAGATCAGTGTATTTAGCCACTGATTTCACTGTTTGTGGGTCATTGTTGTTGCTTTGGGGGCTCTTTTGTTGGGTTTGGGTTTTTGAGTGGGGAAAGGGGATTTGGGGAGGGGGGGGTTCTTTTTCACAAAACTTAGCTATATTTTCTGTAGAGATCTCTATGACTCCTGATATACCATAGTGGTATAAGAAGGCTCAACGGTTAAGCCCTTAATTTTATAACCTGAAAACGGAAGCTTATTGTTTATGGTGTGAGCAGCAAATTTCTGAAGGAGAGACAAGTTCAAAATGAGAGAGGAATAAAATATATAGACCATAAGGACACCAGCCAGAACTTAGTCTTGTCTCCTTGATATCTGTGAAAGAAAGATAACTTCTGAATTGAAAAATACTGCATGAAGGAATATTATAGAATAAGCCTTCAGTGGCATTGTCTGTGTTTGGTAATGGCAGAAATGCTGGTTGTGCTCTCAGAAATGTGAAGGCAATTAACGTGACATTGCACAGTGGTGGCTGTTGGGAATTTGCTAGCTCCAATGGCCTAGGAATCTGGGTATCAAGGACAGGCTATTTAAAATTATGCTATTCTATCAGGAAAACCAACGTTTTTCTCTTCTGTTTCTATTCTGAGCAGATGATATGAAGCTAAATGATTAAAACATGTGGTATAATGAAACACCACAGCAGACTTTCCACTGGGAGCAGTATTGAAGTGGTTTGAGTGAAGCCAGTGTCTAGGGGTGGAGGGGAGGCAGGTGGCATCTCTGGGGAGCTGGCAGAGGCCAGGCAGCCACTCTGTGCAGGACAGAGGGACACGGTGCTCCACGGGATGGCAGACTGAGGGCACAGAGCTGCTGTAAGAGCCTGACAGCAGCTTGGGCAGGCTCAGTGTAGCTTGAGGCAGTTCAGTCTAAACACCAAAAAAACATGGTTTTACCCCATTTTGCCAAAAGCAGTGTAAAGAATGTTTTATTTTCATTTTTCGTCAGCGCCTCTTTGTTAGTAATTGTAGTAGAACTGCATTTCTGATTTTTATTTCATTTTGTTGGTGGTGATGTTTTCTGGGTTTGCTGTGCACATCCAACAGAAGGTAATTCTAAATTGAATGCATCATCTGTCATCCTGCCCATGCCCACTCTCACACACAGCTTGGATGCTTCTTTGCTCTCCAAAGTGCATGACACACTCTGCTCTTGGCAGGGACTGTGGAGTTCAGCTCTTTATTTTGGCCTCTTCTCTAAATCCACCCACAGAATCTCTGTGAACCAGTTCAGTTTCCGTGCATGTATCATGAAAGCAACACAACAATCCTGGGCTTTTATGCTTGCTACTGGCATGGTTGTTAGAATTTTCTGTTGTGGCTCTGTATTGAAGGAAATGATTTGTAAGATTGTTAGCAGCATGTGTGTTAGGTTGTCTGAAAAAATTAGAGGGAAGAAATGCTTCCTTGCTTGTTTTCTATCACGTGAATTATCTACCCTTTGATCAGTGTTTCCCTCTCTTTGAACACTGTTAGTGTTCTGTGAAACAAAAGAAAATTGATGAGATACTAAACCCCAAACCAAACAGGAGTGGTCCTGCAGTTTGGATCATTGCATCACTGCTCCGCTATTGCTGACCTGTGCTGGAGAGGCCAGACATTGTTCCTTTCTTCTACTTGGAGTAACTGGGCCAGTGTCTGTGAAAATATTGCCTTTGATATGCACTTGCCCACTTTAGCAGGCAGATTTTCCCAGGGCTGGAGAAAGAGCATGAGCCTCAGGTATGGGCAAATTAGAAGAACTCATCCATCTGCAGTTGAGACAGTGGGAACCCTGTTCCTACCCCCACCTCTGGTGTGTGGGAGCATCAGAAGCTTCAGAGAATCACATTAAATTCAAACAAGTTTGTGTACAGGCTGAGAGCACCTGGCTCTGTAGCTCAGCTGCCTGTGCACACCAACTCACTGTGCCACAGGCAGCTGGCAAGGAGGTGCTACCCCAACCATCCTCAGCTCTGGGCTGAGCCAGTGGAAGGAGAAGAGTAAATCACCCTCAGGAAATGTCCTTCTTCCACCAGCTCAGGTGACATCAATCCAAGCTGTGATACTCCTTTTTGAGATCAGGAATTCAGGGTGCCGTTGTAGCATCCTTAGTCACTTTGTTGTGCTGGAATGCTGTGCTGGGTGCTGCTGGGGAGCATTTGATGCCCTTTTCCAGCCCCTCTGTCACAACCACAGGGCACAGGTGCCATTTTGTTGTGCACTGTGTTGGTTATTGTGTCTGCTCACCAAGTTTTATAGGGCAAAACCAATTTTTTAGTTTTTTAGGTTGTGCTTGGCCCAAGCGCTTTCTAGTACTGAAAAATGAATGTTCCTGTCTCTTGGGGAAAAAGGCACAGATGCTAGATATAAAATTATTCATGGACAGGTAGAGAGGTTCAGATTCTCTTACTCATAATGGTTCTGAAGAGCTGTAGTTGTCAGTGGAAAGACCTGGTGGTGTTATTTTTAGTTACAGGTTACTTCAAAGCAGCTGTTATGTATCAGTATATTTTGTAGCCATTAGAGAAAGGGAAGCAGAAGTCCTATGTGGTATTTGGAAGGACATTTCAGGTTTTTCTTCCACTCCCACTGGCAGGGAGTAGATCTCAGTCAGATAAATTTGGCTAGTGGGGTTTTTTCAGTTGATGGTTCCTCTTTTAAGTTTATTATTTCAATTTGGAGTGATAAAGCAGGAAAAATCTTTGCTGCCTGCTGCTTTATTCAGTGTCCCAGATACCTCTCAACCACAAAGGAGCCTGATGCACCATTGGAATATGAGAAGACCCTGTCGTTTCCTTCTTAGATCAAAGCAGCTGTTTATAATTGCAACTGGTACTTAGGAAACTGCTGTTGGTATCTAACAGTTTCACATGGCTGTTGTTGGCTATATGAAAAAAAAAATCAGAATTTTGTCTTGAGAGGGAGACTCACTGATCAAACCCACAGAAGTTTTGGCATTAAATCATGGCCCACTCACTATACCATTTAACCTGTCTGCTTTTTGCATTTGTTCGCTGTGAAGTTCAACAAAAATGCAGTTCTTACAAAAGCTGAGCCTGGAATTTAACCTTAAGCACAAACAGGTACAATTGCTTGCTGGGTTCTTACCCTCTGTGTGTTTTTTATGCTGTTACACCAGTTTAAGCTGCTGCCAGAGTTATTCCAGGATGAGGAGAAGGTGCTCAGCCCCACTTCAGCAGCCCCTTCAGGGCGTGTGCCTCTGACTCGAATGCCTGTCAAACCTGCCAAGGCCAGGCCAGGCCAAGCCAGCAAGGAGCACAAGAAAACTGTGGGACATCAGGTGAGTTTGAAGATGCAGCTCTGTTACAAAATGTCTCCCTTCACCTCCTGCCTCATAGGTCTCAAGGTGTGCTGGTGGCTCGTGGGATCCCTTGTGATTTTGAGAGAGGTGCAGCTTATTGTGACTTACAGCTTGGTGCAAATAGTCCCTAATTACTGATGCACTGTGGGGAATGTATTTTTATTATTTTTATTAAGTTTTTTAAATTATTTTTATCCATTTTTTATTATGATGCCAAACCTCAAACTGATGCTTTTCAAAACAAATTTAACGTGGATGCTGAGAAGTTTTGAAAGTCTTAAACTGAGTCTTTTGGATCATGTGCCACTTTGATTAAAATCTAAAGTGGGGTTCAATCCCCAGAAAATTTGGTTCCAGTCATCAGTGGCCAAACATAAAATATCTGTGTATCTTTGCCATAATTAAATTAAAAGTATGCAAATCAGGTCTGTTTTCTGAGGTTGTCTCAAAGATGAGGCTAGTCCCTGACTTTTTAATTTTCCTTTTCAAAAAGTTTCGAAACTCTCTTCATCTGCTGATGGAAACACTGAATGCTACAACTCCACACTATGTGCGCTGCATTAAGCCAAACGACTTCAAGTTCCCATTCACGTAAGATGCCAGTTCCTGTGGGGTTTGGGGAGCCTGTGTTGGGAGGGATTGCCCAAGGCCACTGACATCCCTTGCTCACTCAGGAGTGAAGTGCTGTGCCTCCTTTCTCTGGTGATGGATTCATTCTGTGTGTGTATGAGTATTACAGGAGATGTTTGGGGATGAATAGAGGGAGAAATGCTTCCTGATGCCATTTTTTTGTTTATGGTGATATGTAAGAAAAAAGTTCCAACATTTTCATTGCTAGCAATTTTAAATGTAACTGGGGTTTGCACTCCTTGAGCTGGAATTTGCTTTTTCAGATTCCAAAGCCTTTTTCTTTTCTTCTTTTTTTTTTTTTTTCATACATGAACTTGCTTAGAGTTTTTCTCAAAGCCCAGGCACACAAAGACTCCTGTGGCTCTTGTGCTGGCCAGCAGGAAGTGCCAGTGGGCTCAGGCTGTTCTCCAGCCAGGCTGTCCTCTGTTACCCCTGGGTTTCAGGAGCACCTTACCAACCACCCATCACACCCCCCCTGCTCCCCACTGTGCCACTTCTCTCCTGGGTGTGCACACAACCAGGACCCCCAGATAATGCAAGCCCAGTCCCACATCCCAGAGCCACCTTGTGTTCCTGCCTAGGTTTGATGAGAAGCGGGCAGTGCAGCAGCTGAGAGCCTGTGGTGTGCTGGAGACCATCCGGATCAGTGCTGCTGGCTTCCCCTCCAGGTGTGTCTGCTCTCTCTGCATTGCTTCCAGCTGCTGTTCTTTTTAAGGTAATGTTCATTGTTGGCACTGGTGCTCTGCTTTTGGGACAGGTGGACGTACCAGGAGTTCTTCAGCCGTTACCGGGTTCTGATGAAGCAGAGGGATGTCCTTGGTGACCGAAAGCAGACGTGTAAAAATGTCCTGGAGAAGCTGATTCAGGTACTGGACTTAGAGCTGAGAGCATTTGGAGTCTGCAGGAATAGAGACAGTGTCGCTTACTCCCTCGTAGCCACTATTTTAGTACTTCTACAAAATACTAAACCACAAATGTATCCTGTAGCTCTTTGACTGCTGTTCCTTTCAAGTTAGAATCAAACAGCCAACAAAATGAATTTTCTTCTCAGTGTGCCTTTGTATATTCTCTGTTTTTCCCTCAAAGGAGTTCTACAGCCTGTAGACATAAAATATTATCCTCTTTCTGGTTCAGTTCTGAAATTTCAGATGTGTTTGAGCAGCAGCAGCATGCTTTGTTCTGCCCTAGTCCTGATACAATAAGTGATTTGTACATGTCTGAAGCCCCAGCTGCCTTGTTTGCACTGTGTAATGTGGTTGAAGATGGACCCTTCAGAGGGGTCAGCTACAATTTAAGCAGAAAATTGTACATGTGCACTGCCTGTATTGCTTTCATCCTCTGGGCCCCTTTGGTACCTCCTGTAGTGTTCCATGTTATTGTCTTTATGTCATTTTCATCTAAGCAAAAATCTCACATTGTCCCTTTGGGCCATGCTTGTGGCTTTATTATATTAATTTTTAACAGAATCATACAGAGAAAATACCCTTCTCCACTACTTAATTTAAGTCTCAGATTACCCAAAATATTACACAGATGATTTTGCCTCTTTCCTAACTGTGCTTTCATTTAGCCCTTCATGCCTTTTTTTATGCACCAACACTTAATGCTGTAACTTACCCTCTTTTTACCTTTGAAAATAGGACAAGGATAAGTACCAGTTTGGTAAGACAAAAATATTTTTCCGGGCTGGTCAAGTAGCCTACCTGGAAAAAATAAGGGCAGATAAGTTGCGAGCTGCCTGTATCCGCATCCAAAAGACGATCCGGGGCTGGCTGATGAGGAAGAAGTACATGCGGATGAGGAAGGCTGCCATCACCATCCAGAGACACGTCAGAGGGTACCAGGCACGATGGTAAGCACTGCTCAGGGCAGGTGCCACACCAGCCTCAGTCCAGAGCCTGTAAGCAGGGCATTGAAATGTGATACATCTGTTCTCACCTTCCTGTGCTGCCTGAGAGGAGATGATTTTCCAGGGAAATGAAGGAAGTTTAATATAATGAGTGTGTCTGTCCTGACCTTTCTCAGAGGACACAGTAGCACCCTGGCTCTCTGATGCAGAAAACAAGTAGTACTAAGGAGATATGTTGCAGGTGAGGTAAAGCAGGACTGTCTGAGTCCTTATTGCCCAGTTTCCTTGTGACCTCCCTGCTGGGTCTGTCCTGCTGGAGAAGCCATTCCTCACCCAGGGTGCAGCTGTAAAGGGACATTCATCAGTCAGTGAGTTGTTTGGATTGACTTCTGAGGGATGGCCATGGGGCCAGAGAGAAGGGCAGGAGTACAGGTGGTATTGTTCAAAGGGTGGTGCACAGGGTGGTGATGAAGGCTGTAATAACCAACCTTCAGAAAGAAGCATATGTCATGATGCTTTGTAATTGTCTTACTGCAATAGCCAAGAACAAGCAAACATTTTCTGCTAGTGGAGGTTGGGAAAGTAGATCTGGAAGATGACGTAGTGGAAACAGCTTTAAAGTTGGAGAAGAGGTGATGAGAAATTAAGCTGAGTTTACCTTGTCAGTTGTTTAGTACAGTTCCTAGGGGAAGTGAAAGCATTTCCTGTAAAGCTTTGCAAGGTTTCTGTTAATTTGTCGTTCTGTTGTATACAGCAAGTAAATATACTGTGTCACTGACAACACTAAGAAGAAACTAAAAATACAGGCTATTAAAAAAACCCCAAGCATTCAATCACATAATTACGGGTGCTGTTTGTGATCTTTTCCTCAGCTATGCCAAGTTCCTGAGGAGAACACGAGCTGCCATCACCATTCAGAAGTTCCAGCGCATGTACGTGGTCCGCAAGAGATACCAGTGCATGCGAGATGCCACTATTGCTCTGCAGGCCCTCCTGAGAGGCTACATGGTCAGAAACAAGTACCAAATGGTGAGAAATCACAATGTACTTCTTCACTCTTCCTTTGTTTCCACATACTTTCAGAGCAAAGCTTCTCTGGGGTGTCATCTTGGGAATCTGAAATGTTTTGTGTGGATGCTGTTAGGTGTTATGCACAAAATAGCAGAGCATGGATTAAGGGACAGCACCTGGAAATTTGAAATATCTAATACTGCCATCAGCTTGGCATTGTAGACATATTCTCGTTGTCATCTAATACAGATGTACTTAGACTTTCAGTGCACCCAGTGGAGAATCCAAGAGATTTACAGCATTTCTGACTTTTTCACTTGTTATATAGAATGTTGAGGCACTTAAATACTGAAAATGGCCTTGCTTTAATCTGTCTCAGTCCAAATCACTATTGCTTACATCAGTATACATGTGATGCACTCACTACTGGTCCTTTCCCATCCCTAGTTTCAGTGATTCTGAAATGTCATATGGAATTATGTTAGCAGAAAGATTCCCACAAAAATTGGATATTGAAAGTTATCCATGGGTGGAGTGGTTTTGTTTTAGTTTTTTAATGTATGTTGGTTTTGGTGTGGGGATAAATTGATATAAACTTGTCCTAGCAATATTGGTAATATTTTCCTGAATATGCTTGATAGTAAATTATTCAATTGAGAAATTAGAATTTGGTTTTCAGTGGTTACAGGGCTGGAAACAGAATTACGATTCAAACTGCAAAGTGCTGACATATTTCATAACGTTTTTATTTACAAGAACAGTTTTACCAGGCTCAAAAGACAGCCTGTATTTTGCTGAAAAAGTAGCTGAGGGATTTGTTTTCCCAAGCATGTAAATGTTAAGGACATGGAGCCAAAAGCCATCTGATGCTTATGTACCATGTCTTTCTCTTTTATATTTGAAGTTTCTTTATATTTTTCATTGGTATTAAACTTGCTACACAGTCACATGTGTAGCATTCTAACATAAACTAACCACAAAGTTGAAAAAAATAAACCTTGGTAAGAATTTCTTAGCAGTAAGACCCTTGTGGTTTGCTTGGCTGTTCTTTTCTGTGGATATCCACTTTCCTTTTTGTTGGAGCTCTTAGCATTCTTGTTATTACAAACTGTATTTGTGATGTTAAACAAGATGTGTTCTTACACAGATGTGACAAAGTGACACCTGGGTCACAGCTGTAGGTGGCTTAAAATCTTCAGGAAGATGGGAGTTGTTTCCCTATGCCTTGTTAGTCACATGAGTAATACACAGCCCATCTGTCTCGCAGCACAGTTTAATAAACCTGTTATATTCCCTCCTAATGGAGATGGCAGGTTTCTGGAGGAGTCCCTGGAAGGGGTGGTCAGACCTGCCTGTCAGGAGCATCCCCCTCGAGCTGTGAATTGTTCTCTGCAGTAAAACATGACAGTCTGACAGCGCCCCTGTGGTGTGCTGTGTTTGTCTTGTCCTCCCGAGGTGGGATCTTACCCAAGCTGAGGTACAGGATGGCCAGAGAGGGAAGCACAAGCTCTGGGTGCCGTGGGAAGGTAAACACGGCTGTTGTGGAGTTGGTGATGATTGCAGAAGAGTGAAACTGAAAGGTTGCCCTGTGACAGGAGAGCTGGGCTGAGCCCTGGCTGCAGTAATGTGTGGGACACGTGTTGTTCCTTAGGATTGTGAAAGGGACCTGTTGTTGTTGTAGGAAGAGAGGGCATGTCTTGAGTCACGTGGGCAGAACAAGGAATTCAGTATGGTTGAATCATCTGTTTCACACATCCTGGGGAAAGCTCCTGCCTGAGACATTGCAACGTGCTTCTCAGCTGGACAAGGAGTCTAGTTCCCCCTCAGCTTTGACATAAGCTTTCCTGGGATATAGCTGGTAGATGAAGTAACTTTCCTGATCCTCTCACTGTACTTTGGAGTGGCTTGTTTCCTCCCTGGATTGCATGGATGCGAGAATTCCCTGGCGGATGAGGACCATCCCCGCGCCATGGAGGTATTTTACAGGGCTTGTTGCTTTCAAACTTAGGAGGTGAAAATTGTTGCTTTCAAACTTAAGAGATGAAAATTGTTGAAAGCTAGTTGTATTCCAGTGTTCAGGCACCTGCTGGGAACCTGAAGGAGTGTTCCAGAAAGAGCATGGCATGCAGTCAGGAGGACTTTGGCTTTTGACCTTGCTGTGCTTTTCAGAGAGCTGCTGCCTTACCTTGGTGTGCTGAGCAACTGAGTGCTGGGATTTCCAGTCTCATTTTTAATTCAGAAATAAACGCTAAGGGAGAAAGTTCATATGTATTATAGTCTTGCCATTTTGCCAGTGAATTTTAAACTCATTGATCTGGAACTGTAATCCTTCTAACACATTTCAGTTCATTTGCTAAGCAGTCTAAAAGAAAATAAAATTCCTGTTACCTGACTAGTTGGTCTTATCAGCTTTGTGGTAAATCAGTGTAAGAATGTGAACTGCCTATGATATTTAAACTATCAATTCTGAGCATTAACATGAAATCCTAAATAATTTTGTTCTTTAGAATAAACTGTTTTATTTGCAGAAGCTTTATTAAGTGAACTCTAAAGCTCTCAGAGTACTGGAAGCCTTGTGGATTTGGGCAGGCTCTCCATGCATATCTCATGTAATTTCTTTGAATTCAGGGGTTCCAGACCTGGGCAATCTGTGATTGAATTAGTGGGTGAAGGATCCAAAAAAAGTGGTAGACTCTTCCAAGCTGAACTCTCTGGCTAACACACAAGACTGGTTTATTTTACAGATTTTTTTTTTTAATAATATGGATTTTTTTTGGTTTTTTACACCTCAAAGCTATGGTTGAAATTTCTGCCATAAAATAAATTCAAATTACTACACTATAAATTTCTTATTAAAATAGATGAAATTTTTTCCAGGCTGGCAAGCCTAAGATATATCAAAAAAGGCAACAAAAAACCTTCAAAACAAAATAACACAAACAAACCAAAAGCTTCTGACTTCTTAACAGCTGCTACAATTTCCTCTGGGAAATGTAGTACTGACTGCATTGCATATCAAATGTGGTAATTTTAAACTTTGTATTGATGAACTCTCTGCAGCATATGTCAATAATTCTAAAGTGTTTCAAGATAAAGATGCAGTTAAAAAAAATACTGTGTTTGTAATCTTGCCAACAGGTACTATATACTTGTGCAATTAGCTGAGCTCTGACCTCAACACAAAGGAATGCCTGGTGCTTCCATGTGCCTCCAGTTCTTTTTGCCATGTTTTTCTCATGTTCTTCCAGTCCTTCCATGGGCCTCCAGTTCTGTTTTGTCATGTTTTAAAAAGAAAAGAGCTCTTTTTCTTTTTACTCCTTATTGTTGTCCTTGTTCCAGTCTTCTTTCCCTCTTCCTTTATTTTTAATTTGAAGTATCCATTTCTCGCTGCTCTTCCCCAGAAGTTTCTCTTTGCAGGCGAAGGTGTCTCAGTGCCCATTGTTACGGAGGTTCTGTGTACTGCACAGGTGCAGTTTGGAGCTCTCACCCCGTGTTTCCCTTGTGTTTCCCCCGCAGATGCTGCGGGAGCACAAGTCCGTGGTCATCCAGAAGCACGTGCGGGGCTGGCTGGCGCGGCGGCGCTACGGCCGCACGCTGCGCGCCATCATCTACCTGCAGTGCTGCTACCGCCGCATGATGGCCAAGAGGGAGCTCAAGAAGCTCAAGATAGAGGCACGCTCCGTGGAGCGCTACAAGAAGCTCCACATTGGCTTGGAGAACAAGATCATGCAGCTGCAGAGAAAAATCGATGAGCAGGTAAAAGCTCTCAGCCTCTGGGAAAATGTGTCAAAGTCGTGGTTGGCTTTCTCAGCACCGTGGGCATTCACAGAATGCACTGAATTTTCATTGTAAGGGCTCAGTTCTCTTTTCTGATGAAGAATAGTGATAGGAGAGAAGGGGAGGCCACAGCAGAACTGGAGCAGTCAAACATCCACTTGTTCCTCTCAGCAGAACTGAGAAAAACTCCCACTCGCTTAACGCCAGTGCTGCGTTTGAAGCACGTCAGTTGCTCTGTTTTAGGGGAAGGGGGGGTGATCCTGTCTGTATGTGGGCTCTCCATCTGATTTTAGTTTAGGATGTGCAGGCTTAGAGACTGGACTGCTCTGTCACCCCGTTAAGCAATTCTGCAAAACCTTTTTGAAATGGGGAAGCTGCT
>NW_005054313.1:5180620-5182024 GCF_000277835.1 Geospiza fortis | reverse complement strand
CCTCGAACCAGAACCTCTCTAACAGCTGCTCTGTCTGCGTGGTGTTTTGCACAGAACAAAGAGTACAAATCCCTGCTGGAGAAGATGACCACCCTGGAGGTCACGTACACGACAGAGACGGAGAAGCTGCGCGGCGACGTGGAGAGGCTGGGGGGGGGGGGAGGAGGCCAGGAGCGCCACCAACCGCGTGCTCAGCCTGCAGGAGGAGATCGCCAAGCTCCGCACGGAGCTGCACCACACACAGGCCGAGAAGAAGAGCATTGAGGAGCGCGCAGACAAATACAAACATGAAACTGAGCAGGCATGTATGGGGTCTCAGATGCATGAGAGGATTTGCAGTGTCCACTCAGGTTTTGCCCAGGCTTGATTTTTTCACTTGTGTGGCTGGTATTTTCATTGTATTTTTATAGCTGTACAGTCCTAAATAGGCTTGGTGTCTAAATGGCTACACCTGTGGTAGAGATACATGCTAAATCCATCTAAATCCATATATTGTATGTAAATAGATGTATCCAATCTATTCCGATTTTGATACTGAAAGCATTTGCAAAGCCAAATCCCTGAGCTTTCTGACTTAGTCAGAGGTAGTGAATTCATTCACTTTACCTACCTAGAGACAGTAATCGCATAGATAGCAGAAATCTGTCCTACATTCAGTATTCAAAGGTGCTGCTATATCCTGCCTAATGTAGACAGCCAGCCTATTCAACACATGTGCACAGTCTAGTTCAACAGGTTTCAGCTAACCCCTTTTCTTTGCTAACCACAAACATATCAAACAGGCTGATTTCTGTCAGGAGTACTTGCTGATAATGGTGCAAGTTTGAGTATTGGAAGAGCCAATCCATCATTATGTGATGCCACAGTGACAAGTTTCAATATCAGATAAGCATAAGAGAAAATATTAATAGGTCAAGCAAAGTGAATGCATGGTAACCATAATCAGAGACAAATGAGTACCTGGCGAACCTGAACACAGGTTAAGTGACACAGCTTTAGGGCACAGGCAAGATGTTAAATGCAATGGAATTTACCATAGAACTACCAAATGTGTTACTATTTTATGAATATTTCTGTTTTAATGAGCCATTTACATCTTTGGGGCTTTACTGAAAAATACATGGCACTGTGGAGTGCTTCAGGGCAATTTTTGCATCTGAACAGAAATGGTGTTCAGAACATAGTGGAGTCAACAGAAAATATGTCTGTGACATATTTAAGAAATGTAATTTTGAAATGAAGATTAGTTCACCAGTTCCACTTTGTGAATAACAGTTTAAGTATTTGAACTTTTGTTACAGCAAAGATGCCATTGTTGTTAGAGCTACTGATGAAAGATGAACTGCATTCTGAGTAAAATATTTTATTATCTCTGTAGCTGGTGTCAGAGCTGAAAGAGCAGAA
>NW_005054313.1:5157928-5180590 GCF_000277835.1 Geospiza fortis | reverse complement strand
CCGCCGCATCCATGACCAGGCCAGGGAAATAACAGGTTGGCTCTGTTCTCTTCATTCAGGTTCTCTACTTCATGCTACCTAGTAAAGCAACACTCTACTTCATAGATTGGGCTAATTTGCCCTAGGTTACATTCCTTTTTGTGCATTCATTTCTTTTTTTAAGAACTTGCAAATATGAGAATTGTTTACCATTTGAATTTCCACAAAATCTCAAGGGTTCGGGGCCTTTTTTAGGGGGCTGACTGTTCCAAAGCACTTCAATTTTTAAAAGGCAGCTCTGATATTTAATAGAATTTATCCACTACAACTATTCTGGCTGCTGTGACTGTGTAGGCAGCAGCCAGGAAAGCTTAACTCTAGATGTGAGGGCTGTGATGAAGGGAGCTGTGATGAGGAGGACCAGGATGCTTGAGGTGTAAAGCGCCTCACATTTTGCTTTACATAGCACAGCAACGGGCTAGTGCCTCTTCTTCCTTCCTCCTAGAATCACCTATAGAAGGTATTAGCAGAATAAATAACTGGGCTGAGTTTGCCAAAATAATGCTTTGGCCCTTCATATTTTTGTCTGAATGTTTGCCCAGAGAAGCACAAACAGCAGCTTCCAATGGCAGGCTGTTCCTCTGGTGCAGACACAGGCTGGTACCCCCTGCCTGGATGCCCTGCATGGTGGGAAGGGCTGGAATTCTCACTTGGGCTCCCTGCTGTGTGTGGCAGAGTCGATGGAGAAGAAGCTGGTGGAGGAGACGAAGCAGCTGGAGCTGGATCTGAACGACGAGCGGCTGCGGTACCAGAACCTGCTCAATGAGTTCAGCCGCCTGGAGGAGCGCTACGACGACCTCAAGGATGAAATGAACCTGATGGTGGTAAGTGCCTCCACAGCTCAGAAATCCAAAGCTGTTTACACCTGTGTTCAGGCAGAGTCTAGTGTGTGGAATTTGCCGGCAACCCCAACAAGGGAAGAGATGAGAATCATGATTCCATGTGTCAGAAGGCTGATTTATTATTTTATGACATATATTATATGAAAATAAAATTATATACTAAAACTACACCAAAGAAAGAGCAAGGAGACATCAGAAGGCTAGCAAAGAATGAATAATAAAATCTTGTGACTGCTCACAGCCTTGACACAGCTGGACCTGTGATTGGTCATTAATTAAAAACAACCACAAGAGACCAATCAAAGATGCGCCTGTTGGTAAACCATCTCCAGACCACATTCCACAGCCCTCAGATAGTTATTGTTTACATTTCTTTTCTGAGGCTTCTCAGCTTCTCAGGAGAAAAATCCTAGTGAAAGGATTTTTCAGAAAATATGTCTGTGACCCTAGTGGGATAAGTTGGTACATGCTGTCAGCTGTATGTGTTGGTGACCTGTACTTGAAAGGAGAATTTGTCCTTTTAAATCCTGTTTATTTTGATCGGTTCAGCCAAAACAAATACATTTAAAATGTGTTGTTGATTAAAAAAAAAAATTGTCACATCTGTGAAGAAGGCTGAATTTCTGCTGTGACTTTCCTGGTGGTATTACTTGTGCTATCCACCCTTATTTTGCTCTCAAGTTATTCAGTTCTGCTGGGGTTGTTCGTGACATCTTCATCCAGTGGTAAATTTCAAGTAGTCCTAGGAATGTTCTATGTGGCAGGAAAATAAAGTATTCCTCAATACAATGTCTATGAAGTTAAAAAGTGGCTGCCTGTGCTTCCTGTAATCCAAGTGTTTCTTTCCCACAAAGTGCTGCATCCTTGCTTGGTTCTGCTTTCTGCAGCACTCCTTGGTGGTGTAAGATCTGACCTGTCTCCGTGGAGTTGAGTGCTAACTGTATCTCACAGGCTTTTAGGTCTTTGGAGAGACCAAAGTCAAATATATGTCTCAGTTATGAAAATTAATAAGAAAATAACACCAAATATTCTAAGCTGAACTAAAGGTTGTGAAGAGACAGTGGCAGGGAAAGCCATGTACTGGTACTGATTTGTTCCACTTGCACTTCAGAGCATCCCCAAGCCTGGGCACAAAAGAACGGACTCAACTCACAGTAGCAATGAATCTGAATATACTTTCAGCTCTGAGATCACAGAGGCAGAAGACTTACCACTCAGGATGGAGGTAACGTTAAAAATCCCCCACAACTTTTCACTGATACATGGTTCGTCTCATTCCTTTCTCTTTTTTTTTTTTATAAGTGCTTCTGAACACCATATCCTTATACTGAGATATCTAATGCTTTAATCATACTTTCTCCGTTTCCTTTTAGAGAACACTTATTCCTTAGTTATGATCCTGTGTAAAAAGACTGTCAAAGTATGCTTTGAGTTTTTCTTGTATTACTGTAAGCAGAGAGTAGATGCTTGGCGATCCAGCTGATTTACATCAGTGAAACATTTGGTTGTCAGTGTTGGTAAGCACAATCACTTATTCAGGCCAAAGTGGGAATTCAGAGAATTCCCTGAGGAGCCTGCCTACTGTATAGTCAATGATGTAAAATGGCAAGCTGCATCCTTAGTAGCTACATGGAATGAGTTTCCTGTTGGGATGACAAATTCATGTTGGATCAGGTTTTCTCTATTACATAGAGAGGAATCAAACTCCCAGAATGGGAGTTTCCTTTGCATATGCAGCAATACAAATCCCAGAGTGTTTGGAAAAATGATCAGGAAGATGTTCAAATAATAGTCAGAAAGATGACTTGATTCAGCTAATGAAAAATAACCATAAATTTGTGGTGCAACTCCAAGGTATTGCTAATAGTTTCCAAGATGACTCCCCCTTCCAGCCCATCCCATCACAGTGGGACTGCAAACACAGAGCCACAGGGAGGAGGTCTGGCTTTGCTTGGCACTTTCCTGAGTTGAAGTTTTCTCTGTGCATCTCCTTAGCTGTGAGCCAGGCACAGCACACCCTGGGTGCCCTCTGCCTGGGTTAGGGATCTCCAGAGCAGCTTTTGACAGGCTGTCAGAGCTGCTTTGGAAAGCCTCCACAGAGAATGATTTTCTGCTCTGGATGCAGATATCCTGACGCACTGGGGCTGGCACAGCCTCTCTGCCCACTCTGTCATCATTTGCCTTCCCACTTATGTTTCTCACCTTGCATAATGGTTTCAGGATGATGCTCCTACATTCAAGGCTATTCAGGAGAAGGACAGTGCAGCTACATGTGATGGGATGTCACAAATGAGCCAAATGCCAGCTTTTCCTTTGGCTGGTAGATTTGCTGAATGGCTTTTCCAGAGCCAGCTTTGGGTTTTAGAATATGAATGAAGAAATGAACTCACACAAGAGTGTGAATGAGTGCAGCACTCTTTTGTTTAACCCCTCAGCATTCTCCAGTTCCAACTCTAAACTAACAATATAGATTGATTATACAAAACCACATTAAAAAATCGGGTCCACCTCAAGGCAAACAAGTAAAGCCAGAAAATTCAAAAGTCTCTTCCCATTTGCCTGAGCTGTTGGTGTGGTTTATGACTCTTCCCCTCAACAGTAAAAGGAGATGAGGTGGAAATGGCTGTGCTTGCTTGTTTGCTACAGTCATTAATATTAATTTTCTAGTTCCTTTTATAGGCTTTAAAATTTTATGGTACGGTTCATGGTAAATACTTTGATCTTCTCAGTACATAAAGTACAAAAAGGGTGATGGACAATTTCTAATGCATCTTCAGGTTGCAAACACTGGTCCTTGCCCAGAGAATAATGAAGAAGCTGATGAATTAGGCTCAGAACAGGCTGTGTAATTAGCACAATAAAAGGGAAAAAATACATTTTCTGTTACCAATTTTTTGTGTCATATCCCACTAAATTAACATTCAAATTGCCAGAGAGATTTCCCTTTAGCTGAAGAACTTACTGCAGAAATCATTGAAAACTAAACCAACAAACAAAAAAGCCCTTATTTAGAGTTGTTTCCAGGTGAGTCTAACCACAAACTTTTTCTTTTTTCTACTTTCCCCCCTTCAAACAAGTAAGACTATAAGGTATGCTTAGTTATAGACCTCCTGTCTGCTAGGTAGTACCTAGTGCTTTCTTTTGCTAGGCTTTAGGCTTAGAAACATTTTCTACTAGTAAATATTTTTTTAAAATAGTGTTTGATAGCTGATGAAATATTTTAGATAGTCAATGCTCAGAATCAAGTAACGTCTCCGTGTTCCTCTCTTTCCCCAGTCTGTTTCCCATCTTTACTCACTGTTGTGCTTCCTTGTGCTGTGGAAGGGGAATAGTTCTTGACTTGCCTCTGTTGTTTCTGAAGCAGGAGCCTAGTGAGAAAAAAGCAGCGCTGGACATGTCTCTGTTCCTCAAGCTGCAGAAACGGGTTTCAGAACTGGAGCAGGAAAAGCAGTCCCTGCAGGACGAACTGGACAGAAAGGAGGAGCAGGCTCTCCGTGCTAAAGCTAAGGTGGGCTCCGTGCAGCTGATCAAATGCTGACACCACAGTGTCCCTTTAGTAACTGTGAATGCTTGACTGGCTTTCACTAAATCTTTATCTTCCTCTAGCACTTGCTTTGCTTAATGACAAGTTTCGTACCGGTGCTTAGTTCTAGGGACTGGTTATTTTGTTTTCCAAGGTCCTTGAGATCCTCTCATGGAAGACAAAACAAAAAGTGCTTGGGACTTTGCTTAAAAAAAAAAAGACTGAAAGGCTGTTTTTATTAAGGAATAGCCATAAAGAAATCTACTTAAATGATGGAGAAAATTGGTAATTGCTCATTTTAGGCAGAAGAAGAAATGTTTCAACCAGGATGCATAACCAATGCACTGGCCTTAGACACCTTAGCTGATTGTAATGTAAATTCTCCTGATTTGGTCCCTTAGAACTTCTTAGAAAATTATGAAACCAGTTTTGGCAATTGTTTCTTATTATATTTCTACCAGTGAATTTCTTTAGCATACTGGGGTTCATGCTGCTCTGTTTCATTGCCAGTGACAGTATGTGATTTTATTAATATTGACCAATTATATGTCATAAACTCAGAAGTAAAGGAGACAATGCCAATATTCAAACTACAGCAGTTAGCTGTATCAGAATGAGTATTTTACAGTTTTAAAGGAAAATAATTTGAGTTCTCTTTTGTTTTCCTACCTCAGTGAAGGATTTTTAGTTTTCATAATTGTTTGTATTCATTCATAGGAGGAAGAAAGGCCTCCCATAAGAGGTGCAGAGTTGGAGTATGAGTCACTCAAGGTAATTCTAAAACAGAGGTTTCTGGGTTTTTTCTAGTAGGACTCTTGCCACCAATAGTATATGCTGGCATAGAAAATTACATCAGCCCTCCTGTTTCCAAATAGTAGCTGGAGGAATTAGAACAATTATTCCCCAGCAGTCATTGCATTGGACTGCTCTTTTTGAGGTGTAGAACGTGTGGCTGGGATGCAAAACAAAAAAATCCCCTAAGCCAGGGGGAGTTCTCTGTTAAAACACTTAGTACAGCTTGCAAGTTAATTTGAGCAAAAATACAGTGATAAATGTAGGTCTCTTTTTCAGAAACATTATTTAAATTACTGCCTATCTTACACCACTAAAACTAAAAATATTTCCTAATAGTGATGCAGAATTTTCTTAGCCTGCTGATCACTATTTGTTGTGAACTTTTTTTTTCTCTCCCTAAGAGGAGAATAAGAGGAAAAAAAGATTGGTAATTCTGTTTGCCATCAAATCTGTCTGGTTCATGTGGGTGTGCTCTGGTGTCAGAACCCAGGACATCCCTCTGGCTGCCCTCTTGAGCCCCTACCAGGGGGGCTCAGAGACCTTGGCATGAAGTCAAAGACACCTGTGCCTTTGATTTTAACCCATGGAGAAGATTACCAACTTTATGTGAAGATTTACAAGCCATGAGAGTTTAAGTAGAATGATAGTTAGTTTGTCACAGGGTGAAAAAGGAAAACTTTGGGGTTTTTAGAATGGGGGTTCAGAAGGCAAGATGGAGGGATTTGGGCGTGCCTTGTCCTTCTTCTTTCTTCTTCTTAGCCTCCATCTTCTGTGTGATGGTGGCACTTTTGGATTGGTTTAGAGTAGAAACACACTGTCTAACATAGGTGATAGGTATTGGAAAGTTATTGTAAATAAAGTACACGTTGTTTTTAGTATAAAAAGATAGCACCGCCCCAGGGGCAGTCAGTGTGCCACAGACCGACTTGCTAGACAGACCTCAGCAGATCAGAAAAAGAATGTTCTAGATAACAGAGAATAAACAACCTTGAAAACCACAGCTGAAGAATCCTGACTCCTTCTTCAATCCTGGGGCTAGGAAAAAGAGACTTTCCAGCACCTCGGGGTCATCTGGACCACAGAGACTCCGAGACTCTGGTCTTGCATTTCAGACAAAAGGTTAGTCCTGTTAGTGAAATCCTCCCAGCCACTATCGACCCTAGTCAAGGGGCCAGGGATACAGGGCAGATTCATGGGTTTCTTGCAGCTACACATAATTTTTACCATTTCTGTCCATAGTTTTGTACCTGTGGGTTACAGGCATGTTGCAGTGCTGCTGGGTGACAGAACTGTCCTTGTTTCTTACAGCGTCAAGAGCTTGAATCTGAGAATAAAAAACTGAAGAACGAGTTGAATGAGCTGCAGAAGGCCCTCACAGAGACACGAGCTCCAGAGGTGACTGCTCCTGGTGCCCCAGCATACAGAGTCCTCCTGGACCAGCTGACCTCGGTCAGTGAAGAGCTCGAAGTACGCAAGGAAGAAGTTCTCATCCTGAGGTCTCAGCTTGTGAGCCAGAAAGAGGCAATTCAGCCCAAGGTAAATCACACTCAGCAGGTAGGAGAGTTACCCTGCATCGTTAATATGCTTTATTTATTAACAGCCTGCTTGAAATGGCAGAAGAAAGTAGTCTAGGTTGGAAAACCTTCCTAAGTGTAATCTGTTGGTCCATTATTAGTGCACAAATCACAGCAGTCTGAATTAGGAGCTTGCATTAATCAGCCAGTCTGGGGTTTCTCTACCAGCACTCATGTGAAGATGTACCAAAGATCTGATCCCCTCCAGACTCCTTTAACAGTGCACAAATAATTCTCACTGGGAGCTGTGTCATTTCTCTATGGACTGGAAAATTGAAAGGAATTCTCAGGAATTCCTTTTAATTAATAGTTGAGCAAAAGGAACAGCTTGTTCTACATCTATATGATTTCAAGTCAGTAACATTTTGTAAAGATGACCTCTGAAGATATATAAGTTCCATACTATTGCTTGATAGGTGCTATGTGCTTTTATAGAAAAAAGAGTAGATTACAACCACTGAAATCATCACCTAAAAAGCTCTGATGACATAGCTAGGGAAGTAACAGCTTTGCAAATAAGAATCATTCAACCTGAAAAGGTATCCTGTAAATCAAGGAACTAGTAATTTCCACTGAACTGAGCTATCCTCTGTTTCATAACTGCAGCAAGGAATGAACAGATACGTCATCTTTCCTTTGCTGTTATGTCTATATTTGTCCTAAGTAAGCTGGGAGTCTGTGGTGCATGAAGATGTGTAAGTCTTGTTTGAAATGATTGACTGCAAAGAAAACAGAACACATTTTTGGGTAGTGTTTAGAACATTGTAAAGAAATACTTAGTAAATCTCTCAATAACATTCTCAGCAGTGGTGGGATGCAAGGGTTGATTTTACAGTGGCTTTGAGTATGAGGGAAATAGGAAGGTGACCTGTGGGATGGCCAGCAGCCAGTTTGCAGATAGCTTCTGCTTTTTAGGTTGGGCAGCTGCAGCACAGACAGATTATTTTAATGTTTTGTTTCTCTTCTTTCTTGCCTACCAATTTGATTGCCAGGAGGATAAGGTACACATTTTCTTCTACAGTTACAAACCAGAATTTCTAAATGCCAAAATAACCCTCAACAATATTGAGCTGTCATTTCCCTGCCTCTTAAGTAACCTATGTGTTCTTGCATTTTACCTTGAAATTATTGAATAACTTTCCCATTAATTCTGTGACCTCTGCATCCCCATCTTCATGCTTTGCACAGGGAAACAAGTTAATTCAAAACAAGCAGATGTAACAGTTTTGAACTGTTGGTTTGTGACAACCTGAATATGAAAGGAAGGATTTAGGAATTGGTCTAGTCAGCTCCATCATGTTTCTTGCTGACTATGTTTGAGGGATAAGGACAGTGATCTGGGAACCAGGCCTCTGTTAACTTGCAAAACCCTTATATTTCACAACAAATTAAGTGTCTATGGGATGAAGAAGTGCCTTACTTTAGAGTGTTTGCTGTCCTCAGCAAGCAAAAAACCTTGTGGGCTCACATTGTCATCTCTAGATACTGGATGGAAATTGCTGAGTGTTTGATTAGAAAATGTAGTTGTGTACGTGTGAGAGTATAAGGAACTGAACTGACACTAAATTATAGATGTTCAGGCTGCTAAAGCTTGATAGATTGGCAGGTGTGATACAGCACTTTTACTCTGGAGTAAATTAATAGTAGAAAAACCTCAAAGGTCTCATAAAGATGTTGGGAATAATTCTTTGAAGAGCTTACATATTTTATTGTTCTTCATATTGGATAACACAAATCATACTAGACATAGAGATCTAGGCTCCATCATTTATCCACAAAGCTGTTATTGTAAATACTTTACAAAATTGTGCTCATGAAAACAGCATCTGCTTGTTTTGAAAGTCAGAAAGTCAGAATTCCATCTCTTATGTTCATTAAAGTCCTGTGGTACTCCATGGCAATGACTCAGATCAGACTGGCCAAGGTGACTGTAAACATCTATTAAGTATTTCAAGTTTTACTGAAGAAAAAGCAAAAGTGCCATGATAAACATCCAAAACTGAAACAAAATGGTACTATGATGCTATCTAAATTAGAAAATCTCAAGCTCTTGTCAATTCTTTTCTGCTTTGACAGAGTATTTAAAATACATGAGTGAGAAATAGTTCTTATTTTTGAGCTTTGAAAGACTCCTTGTAATGCTATGTTTAAGAAATGCTAATAGAATTAAGCTGGCAAAACTATGCTGCTTTAGTTTTAGTATTAGCAGCTGTTCCTGGTAATTTGAATAAAATGCAAATTCAACGTTTATTTTGTTCCTTTTATGTGATGAACAAATGGAAAGAGATTAACATATGTACCCACTTATTAGACAGACCAACAGTTGACCATTTTGTATGCATTTGTTTTAAAAGATAAACCAAATGGGCATAGAAATTATGGACCAACCTCTTGCTCAGGTACCCACACTTATTTAATGTGGCTACTCAAGGATTAGCATTCCACATGAAGAAAACATGGATTCAAGGAGCACTTATGTTTTTAAATTTACTGGAATTATCATTCTTTTTCCAGCATACAATGACAGATGCCACAATCCTCTTGGAGGATGTACAGAAGATGAAAGACAAAGGAGAAATAGCACAGGCATATATTGGACTGAAGGAAACAAACAGGTACAAGTTCTTTCTTTATTTTGTGATCACTTGGGGTCTGCTGTGACACACTGTGACACATTGTGTTCAGTCAGCTCCATCCGTGTGTGTCTAGAGAACACTCATAGCTGGGGTTATAATTTGATTTCATTAGTAAAATTGTTGTGTGCACTATTTGAAAGGATTTGGAAATAATGGGGAAATGTAAAATCAGGCTTTCTGGATTTCCATCTTAGCCTCTAATTGCTGCATGACCCAGCCTGGGTGCCATTCCCCAGGCTGGTTTGTCACCCTCTGAAGCTCAGTGGTCACAATAGTCTGTGGCAATGTGTTTATTGTAACAGCCCAGAATGCTGTAACCAGCTGGGCTGTCACTGGGAGCTGAGTTGCATCATGAAGAAGAAAAACACATAAACAAGAAAAGTAATTTGCTAATTTTAGATCATTTTTTGTTTCTCTTTTATGGTAACTGTGATATATAGTGTGTAATGTCCTTGTCATGTCACCTCATCACCATCACATGTATCTCTTGTATTTTTTTAAACACGTTTCTTGAAAGGCAATCTCCCCAGGACTATCATATGCTGAATGAGGACGGAGAACTTTGGCTGGCTTATGAAGGGTTAAAACAAGCCAACAGGTTACCAGACTTCTCAGAATGGTTTTTTTTTCTTCATTTGCATCTTCTTTTCTAGCTAACTGTGCCCCTTGCTATGGGTTTGCTTTAGCTACAGTACTTCTATTGCTTTAACAGCTAGAAAAAAATTCAACACAAATTATAGAAATTAAGGAGTTTCCTCAAACCTAGTCCCAGAAGCTTCCTACTTGTCAGGTTTTATCATTTAAAAAGTTTAAGATGGCACAACATAATTCATGAGAATACATAATTCATAAGAATATTTGCACAGAAGTAGACTGTAAAATACCAGAAGCTCCACAGCTGGAAAGTATTTGTAGCCATGTGTGCCTTTACACCATACTTACACATGCTATTTGTGTGCCTTTACACCAGGTTTCAAAATTGGTGTTCCTTACAGTTTTTCAGCCTAAAGAAGTACAATCATTTTAGTAATTATTAAACTATTGTTTAAGTAGCATCAGTGTACTCTTAAATTTCAAACTGAAACGGGTCTTACTCTCCTTGTGTCTCAAGGTCAGTAAATTAAACATTCTTCTCCCATGTCTCTCCATGCCAGATTCAAAATCTAAGTCACAAAGAAACCACGAAAGAGAAGTAATCTTCAGTTCCTCATGGTGCTGTTGGAGCCCCAGTGGGACCACTGTGGTCCCTGCAAGGACTGTGCTGGTCATGGGATGCTCTGGCTCTGTGTGCTCTTTGGTGTCCCTGACTTCCAAAATGCTCCCTAGTCCTGCCCTGACAGCTGATTCACTGCACAGCCCTGCTGGTGTGCTTCAGTGACTACAGAAAGTGGTGTTTTGCCATGACTGCTATAACTAAAGTCTTTCCTTTTCTGGTTCTAACGCATTCTGCCCCTAACATTGTTGTGTAACCCTGTGAAGATCTAACCTAGAGCAAGTGTTCTGCAGACAGGATGGGAGCTGGTTTGCTCTGTGCCTCTTGCCTCTTGTCCTGGCACTGTAGAGACAAGAAGTTTTATATTAAATGGCAGAGCGTTGCAGGTGAATGACTGTTTGCCCTTGTGTGCTTCATCAGTCTAGTTACTAATAAGTGTTCCTGCCTTATGCATATTTAAACCCTGAAATATTGTCTAATTGAACACTGGTAGTCACTATTATTGTAATTTCCTGTGTGTGTGCAAAATTATGAGTCAGAGCCCTTGGACAGTGCCTAGCAAGCAGGAGTAGCTCCCCCAGCACTGCCTGGCAGGAGGCTGGTACGTGTTATCCCCACTTCACAGTGAGAAAAACTTGAGATGTGATGTGCCCAAGGGGAAAGAACGAGTTAGTGGTGAGGATAAAGCTCCTGGATTTCAGTCTTGAGTCTGATTGTGTTGTTGACCTTTCATGCATTAAGGACAACCTTCTGAAAAATGTTGGGTATAATGCAAAAATAAAGATTATCCATGCGCATTTGCAATTAAATGGTTTCTGACTGAAAAAGTTAACTAAAAATGTTTTCCATTGATAATATTGCAAGGTGCTAACTTAAGTGAACATAGTGTAATTTTCATCCAGGATTATTTGATTTGTTTAGAGGTAAAACCTCTTTAAAGCCCTTTCAGTCAATCTGAGAAGACTTAGCTTCACATTTATTGCCACAGTGGCACCCTCTACAGTCCGTGTTCAATGGAAGGAAATGCAGAGCAGTGTCACAATTAGCTTCTCTCTCTTCACTTTTTGATCTTGCCAGCTTAATTTAATTAGAAGGCATACTAAAGGGTTTAAAGAGTACTTTGCCTTTTTCATTTTCCTTTGCAAGCCATGGCTAATTGTTCCTGAGCAGCAGCTAAAGCTTACACTCCCTCTGAGAGCCGGGGATGTAACTTTGAGCTGCTCACACAAACTGTTGCTCACCCTCCTCAGGCTGCTGGAGTCTCAGCTTCAGTCTCAGAGGAAGAGCCACGAGAACGAGCTGGAATCTCTGCGAGGCGAGATCCAGAGCCTGAAGGAGGAGAACAACAGGCAGCAGCAGCTGCTGGCGCAGAACCTGCAGCTGCCTCCCGAGGCGCGCATCGAGGCCAGCCTGCAGCACGAGATCACCCGGCTGACCAACGAGAACCTGGTAAGGGAAGCAGGGCTGCGGGAGCAGGCAGGGGCACTCACACACCTGGCACACCTCTGGCACCTTATCATTCTTCACACGGCAGCTTCCTGCAAGAAAATTGCACAAGGGTGGTGGTTTTCTTGAGTGTAAGCTAATGGGAGATTAGCTCCTGAAGTAATAATGTTTCAGGAGATTGGTTTGAAGTTTGGGGCATGGAGGAAGCTTCTGGATCCCAGCTTCCAACTGGTGAGTTTAGTCATGGCTAAATAGAATGTTGATGTCCAGGGAAGTCATAAAAACTAATAATGCCAGGGAGGAGTGTTCCCCTGAAATATGTTAGTTTGTTTATTTCATTGAAAAACTCTGATGTAATTCTTTAATTATTAAATGTAATTTATCTTTCCATTTCTCTCTTCCCTGCCTGAAGCTGCACAGATTATCCACCATTTTGTGAGCTCCAGCTGTTCAGTATGTTTTGAAAAAAGAAATAGTTCCATAAAAAGAAACTTGGTTAGAAGTCACTTAGCTAGTAGCTGGTATTCCATGTGTGCTGCACAACCTTTTTGTGTGAAGGAAGGATTGGGCAAAACTCCCTACCTTCTTCCACAAAGGAGTATGTTCATCCTATGTGGGCTACTTCATTTCTGGGGATATCTTCCAAAGAGACCTGTATTGACATGTGTTTGGCTTGTTATTGGTAAAGGGAAACAAGCTACTTCAGCCAGAAAAACCCTGGCTGTGAGTGCCATTGCTTCCTCCAGACAAGCCAAGGTGAACTGTTTCCTGCTAATGTACATGACAGAAGTTATCACTGATGGGGTCTTGTCTTAATACCAAAGATTGTGAGCAAAGTATCAGATAATTCAGCTGATCCATGTTGGCTAAAAGTGTAAGTTTGCCTCAGCAGCCACAGTTTCTCACAAAGGTAGATGGTGAATGTTTGTGTCTTACCAGCTCCCTCCTGCTGCTGTGTCATATGTTACAATTTTTAGCCATTTTTCCCCCCAGAGACCTACTCATCACATCGTGTTCCCAAGACAACACACAGTCATGTAATTACATCCCAGAGGAGTTGTCTTTGTTTTCAAATACACTGAATGTAATTTTGTTTGTTAAATACAGACTCGTTCCTCGGTATTTCCCGTCAGATGTTTGAGTATTGCAAGTCCACTCCAAGCCAGGTGTATGTTTCAGTTCCACTCTGAGCCCTGGAGTGGAAACAATTTGCAGCTTTCCAGATGCCATGTTAGAATTGTAGTGCTCACTGCTATCCCATCTTGATTAGCATAAGGAAATGTCCTGTCCCTGTTCTCACAAAGGTTGTATTCCATGCTTTCACAGTCCTAGTATGGCCCATTTTTAAAAGATCTGACTGTTCTGCAACTCACCTCCATCAGCTTCTCTCTGAGGGGTGCTGGCATGAGCACAACTAAGGCCTGGAGTACCTAAAATCAGGAGATTCTTATCTTGTTGTATTCTGATTTAATCTGTACAGTGCTCACTGAAGTTTCAGTGTCTCAGAGGGAGGGAGGAAACCAATCCTGTCCCTATTTTTGCAGTTTTATGAGGAGTTGTATGCAGATGATCCCAAGAAGTGTCAGTTGTACCGGATTTCCCTTTACAAGAGGATGATTGTATGTAGCTCACGTGAACCCTGTTTTCTGTTGTCTCGGTCGCTGTTTCTGAAGCACTAATGAAAAGCAGGCTGTCTCCTTTTCTCCCTTTCAGAGGAAATCCCCCTGCAGAGAGCTTCACGATGCCAATTACTTCCTTCACTGCTTTTTTTGTTAGTCTTAGTGTCCTTTGTGTAATCTGTGTTTCTTTTTGAGGCACGGTTTTGTTACTAATACGAGCCTTGCGCTGTGAGCAAAGCAGTTTATTCTTGAATACTACTTAATACTGCCCTGGAAAAGAGGTACTTGATGTAAAAGATGTTCAATTTTCAAAACTACTCCTTATTTTGAAACTTTGATACATTTAGATTCAGTTCAGAAAAGCAGAAGACTGATCATACAGGTCCTAATCAAGGTGAATATGAATGTGAGCAATCTAGTCACAGATTCAATTTATTCTTATTTTAATATTTTTCAGAAATGCAAAATATGAAGAATGACATTGATGATAATATTTTCATAGTAATTAAAGACAGTACCATATGTGAACTTGACAGAATATAATTTATGAGTTTCCAGATCTTAATGAGACATGAAATCTGTTAAATCTGTTTAGAGGAACCATAGAAAAACTTTATTCATCCTCACATAGAAGTTGTTCTGAAATCATATCCCTTCCCTGATACATTCAAAACAGTCTGTTGAAATCACATGTATCTTTTGGTTAGTTTCAGGACAAATTGATTCATCTGACAACAAGTATGTAGTGTTATTAAGAGGATTTCTGTTGTGAAATTGAACAGTGCTTTGGATGTGAAGCATGGCCTCGATTCTGTTGTCAGCAGGCCTAATGTCTGACTGCCCAAGTATGTTGTATCAGCTTGTAAACTCTTTTACTACGTGATTAAGGCTTGTGCCCATGCTGCACTAAAATTTTTCTTCAGAAGAGATGTAGTTTCCCAGATGATGATTTTGATGCAGAGAGTTTACAATCCCTTATGTTCCTACCAGTGCCAAGAATAATCCTCCTGCTTAGGAGATTTTTCTTCTGAGCTGCTTTCCAACACTTAACCTGGAATGGCTTTCGGGTTGTTTGAGTTTGATGTTTTGCTTTCTTTAGAATGACTTTCCCTTTTTTAATTACACGATTATTTTATGAATGTACTACAACAGATATGTTACAGAACTATTCAAAGATAGGCTTCTGGGGAGTGTTCCTTTGAAGGACAAATACAGTTTATTAAAAGAATAGGACTTTTAGGTGCTAGATGTTATTCAGGTACAGAATAAAAATGTGTAAGAAACCAGTTTCAGTGTAAGGAAATGTGATGACAGCAAGAAATGTTGTTTGGATGTTTGATTTGGTAAATTTGAGTGCAAATTATGGTCTTTCTAGGAATCTCTGTCATCCTCTGATAACATGGATAGGTCTGAATAAGGAGTGAGTCTTAAAGACAGGAATAAATGATGCAGAAATACAGGATAGCTGTTTAATAATAAAGAAAATATTTTCTTCGAGGCATTTGGAACGAGCAGGGAGGAAGCATTAGGGAGATATGTTTGCAGCAAAATATCTTCTGCTGTATGAACTGACCTCATTCTGAGTGTCTGCAGAATCTACCTGCCTATGAGCTTTGCCTCTGTCATGCTGCATATAACTTAATAATATTTGCAATATTTGGCTTTTGTTATAGGCAGTGTACCAGCTTGCAACCCTTGGCCAGAGGATGGCACTTCTCTTCAGCTTTCCTCACTGCCTCATAACTCTGTAACAGCACTCTTCTTGTCTCTGTCACACGCTCCAGGGTTGTCCCCATATCTTAATCCTTCCCTTATTTGAATTCACAGGATTTAATGGAGCAGCTGGAAAAGCAGGACAAAACTGTTCGCAAGTTAAAGAAGCAGCTGAAAGTGTTTGCCAAGAAGATCGGTGAACTCGAAGGTACTTTTGTATTTTGAGAGAAAGATTTTGGTTTACTTTGTGATCTGGTTGTCATCATACCCCATCTGTTTTAGCACTTGTGAGGTCTTCAGTAGCTTTGGCTTTGGTTGATTGAAGAAACAGGATGTATGCTCAGACCTCTGTGTTCCTTTATGAACCTTTAGAAGATGAGAAAAGGAGATTGGTGTTTCTCTGAAGGCAGAAAGTATTCAAACATAAAGGAAGGTTTCCTGCAGTGTTTGTGAACTCAAAGACAGTATCTGGTTTTGCCAAGAGAAAAGCAATACTAAATATGAACCAGGCAAAAATTAGTTACCCAGTTTTCCTTTGAATGTGAAGGTTAGTTACTCCAACTAAGTGGTGCTTTAAAAAAATATTAAAATACTGTTCAGTTACTTCTCTTGACAAGATCACAGTAATGTTCATACATGATACAGAGTGGGAAAATGCTCCTGAAAATACAGTTTGGTCTGTGTTTATTGCCTAATTAACTTAGAAAGATGCAGTAAGTCTGACTGGGATGGAGTTAACTTTCACCACAGCAGCCTGTGTGATGCTGTGTTTTGGATTTGAGTCTATAACACTGCTGGAAACACACTGGTGTTTTGGCTGCTGCTGGGCAGAGCTGGACAGTGTCAAGGTTTCCTTTTTTCCCCACTCTGTCCCCTCAGTAAGCTGAGGTGGGAGGGCACAAGGGCACACAGCCAGGCCAGCTGTCCCGGGCTGGCCAAAGGAATATTCCCTATGCTGCACCTCCTAATGTCAGGAACCACAGGAGGGGGTTTTGCACACAAGGTAGCTCTTGTTTGAGACTGGCGGGACATCAGTTCCTTCAGGGTGGGGTTTTATCATGGGTGATTGCCTCTGCTCTGCTTCCTGCCCCCCCAACCCCATTTCCTTCACTTACTAAAACACCTTTTTCTCAACCAATGAGTTTTCTCAGTTTTGCTCTTAATATTCTCTTCCCTGTCCTGCTGGAGCCAGGACTTTCCTAAGGAATGTTTCAGAAATGTCTCTGCCATGTATTGGTTTCACTGGAAAATGTAATATTTCTTTCCATTCTCTCTCTGAAGTGGGCCAGATGGAGAACATATCACCTGGACAAATCATTGATGAGCCTATTCGTCCAGTTAACATTCCACGGAAGGAAAAGGACTTCCAAGGGATGTTGGAATACAAGAAGGAGGATGAACAAAAACTTGTCAAGAATCTTATTTTAGGTAAGCATCTTTCTCATTTGTGGCCTTCTCTGCTTCCATACACTCTGAAAAATGAATGATGAGAACACAGAATTTGCATTAGGAAACGAATAGCTTATTTTGGTTTTGACAGTGTTCAGTTTCTCTACAGTTCATAAATGTGTATTGTAATCTAATTATCCCTCCTGATGAGTACAGTACATATTAACATGCCTGCATATTTTAAGCAGGCACTTATATTTTCTTATTCTGTTCTTTTACCAAGAAGGTGGCCCTTAGAGTTTTGCTGAGTTTTCACTGTCCAAAGATGTACATATATATATATACATATACTTGTATATGTTATTAACTGGGGAAGTTGCAATTACCTCATATAACATCTTCCAGTGACTTGACACTTAACAAGACAATGTGTGTTTGTTTTTCCCAAGAGCTGAAACCACGTGGGGTAGCTGTCAACCTGATTCCAGGACTCCCAGCGTATATTTTGTTCATGTGTGTGCGCCATGCAGATTACCTCAACGATGACCAGAAAGTGCGGTCCTTGTTGACTTCCACTATCAATGGCATCAAAAAAGTGTTAAAGGTTAGTTGGTCTGCTTAGTTTAGAAAAAAAAAAGTTAATTTAAAATTTGCTTTTGGTTCTTTGTTAGGAGAATGAGGAAAAGGCTTTCAGTGAATTGGCTCTGGGTTTGTCATCAGTGAACTGCCACTAAAGTCCCAAGAGTTGTGTTAAATAACAAATTACATTGCTGGCATTTTATCCCTGTAGTAGCAGAGATGCATTGAATTAATGGGAAAAGAACTACCTTCTTTCTGTTTTGAATGGTCTCCCTCCTCTGAAGCTCAGCTCATAAAGTTTTGGATGTAGTCAGAGTTTGCAGAGTGAGTCTTTGTTTATCTTCTCCAGAGCTTAAATAAACAGTTTCATTTGCAGTTTTGGTTAACAGATTCCTCATTTGCTTCACCTACAGATTACACTGATGATAATATGTTATTGCCCAAAGTCTTTTCAAGAGCTGGCTGGGAGAGTTCAGCCCAGGTGTATCTTGAAGGCATTATTCAGACATGAATATGTTTTATGCTTGCATGGTTTTTTATTTTTTAAATGAGAGAGATGTGTCAAAAGCCAAGCCTTTAATCAAACTACAAGTTTTGAAAAAATACTTAGTAAACAATGCTGCAGGAGCTTTGATATCCTTAGGAATTTTTGAACATTTTTAAGTGAAAGAAGGGCACACTGTGGAGCTCTAGAGCTGCTCAGCATATACTCAATCCTGTGTTCTTTGGTGAGAAGGGTTTGTTGTTTTGTTTCATTTTCCATTTCAGGCTGCCAAAATTGTTGTGATGTAAGTGGCATTCATCAAAACTGAATTGTTCCCTGCTCCTCCTGCTGGCTCTGTATCATTCTAGTCTTCCCCACTGGGCTCTTCACAAGAGTCATTGGGTATTTTGGGAATACAGTCACATTGCCCTTTGATTTCTGCCCAGAGCAATTAGGATGGGTCTGTAAAACACAGAAAGATCATCCCTGTGGAGGAAATAATTAGTGAAAAATACTAAGGAAAAGAGGGAGGGTGTTAAATGGCACTTTGCCAAAACCCTTGCTTTCCTAATACACTGCAATACACAGTTTTGCAAAACATCGGAATGAGGATCTACTAGAAAGTGTATTTTAACCATTTAGTTGTGTATCTTGCATTCTGTTTTATTTCTCCTGCCAGTCTTTGCTGAATTGTGTTTGTTTTTATCTTCAGAAAAGAGGAGATGACTTTGAAACAGTGTCCTTCTGGCTGTCAAACACCTGCCGGTTTTTGCACTGTTTGAAGCAGTACAGTGGAGAAGAGGTAAGCAGTGCTTTTATTCTGGTTTCTCTTGCTCTCCAGCACTGTTGTCAGCACTGCTCTTTAACAAATCTTGTACAAAAGATCTAGTCATAGTCTCTTAAAATGGCTAGACCTTCTGGAATGATGGTGACAGCATCAGTGGAAAGCGCAGGGATGTAAGAGTTGAACCAGCTTCCCTTTGTTGCAGGCTGGGACCCAGAGTCTATTGGGCTCCCAAAAGGGCCAGCTCAGATTAAGCAGGAGGATGTGGCAGCTGCCATTATGGTTTTTAGCAATGATTCACTGCACTGCCTGTCAAAAAGGCCATATTAAGCCTTTTAGCCTTTAGTAGACCAGTTGATGTTTGGAGGCTGTGATATGCCCAATTCCTCTTTCAAGCTTAATTGGGCCTTTGGCCATAGCTGGCCAGGTGAAAATGCCCATGCTGGAGTGGGGAGGTGTCTTGCCTGCCAGAAAGCTGGCAGAGTTGTTCCTGTATCACAGACCTGAAATTTTGAGTTAAGGAAGCAGGTGCTGTGGGCATGACGCTTGAAAAGCAAATCCTAGCATTAGCCTCAAAGTTCCAAACTAAAATTTTGAGGGGCTGTGACTTAAGGTATTATTTGTCAGTTGCATGAAAGAAAATGCAAATACCGGGTTTATGTAATATTTCTGTGCTCTACTGAAGCATTAATTTCTGTTGTTTATGAATGCAGGGGTTTATGAAGCATAATACACCTCGTCAAAATGAACACTGCCTCACTAATTTTGATTTAGCTGAATATAGACAAGTTCTGAGTGACTTGGCTATTCAGATCTACCAACAACTTGTCCGAGTGTTGGAAAACATTCTGCAACCAATGATTGGTAAGGCAAAGTTGAATTCCTTAGAATTCACAACATAGTACCAAAATGAAAATTGTGATGCTGGTAGTAGGTGTATCTTGTATTTCTTCCTAAACAGTAGAGTTTCATTAATAGTTCTTGTGGTGTTCTGTTCAGAGATGACAAAGGACTATTCTGGACAGGTTGGATTAGAGGAAAAACTAAACTGTGACTGGTTCTTCTGGCAGTGCCAGAATAAATTGGTATACCTTATGCATGCTTGGCATAAATCAGGCATGTGCAGGAAGAAGCTGTCAGGACAATCTGATCTTTGTTACCCTGTCTGTTGGGAAATATCCCATGGAAAAATAAGACTTCAATTATCTGAGAACTCTTAATTGAATTTAATATGGAAAAAATGTTTAGTTGTTGTTACTGATAGCAGTGAGTAATTAAATCACAAGCAGTGATAAAGCTAACATTCAGAGAGGGTTGTTTTTTTTTATTAAGAATACTTTTCATTTGCATTCAGACAGGATTCCCACAGAAATTTTCATGATGTTTTCCAATCACAACATTTAAAAGAATGGAGCAGCTCTCAGTTTGCTGACTCCATTGCTCATATGATGCTAAGAGGAAAAAAGTACTTTCCTGAGCTAGAGTCAGACTGTCCTTTTAAACACACATGCTGGAATCTTTGTAAAAACCCCGTGAACTTAGATTTTGCTAAACATAGTGGGACACAATTTCTGGAAATCGTGGCAAACTGTGGCTAGCAGAAAGCCCAGCCTGATCTCTCTGCTTTGCTGTCTTGCCTAATATCCTTGAGTATCAGCAGTTTTCAGTCATTACAATAATGGTGCCAACCAAATGCAGTTTCAGGAATGCTGGAGCACGAGACCATCCAGGGTGTGTCAGGGGTGAAGCCCACGGGGCTGCGGAAGAGAACGTCCAGCATTGCTGACGAGGGCACCTACACCTTGGACTCCATCATCAGGCAGCTGAACTCCTTCCACTCGGTGATGTGCCAGCATGGCATGGACCCAGAGCTGATCAAACAGGTGGTCAAGCAGATGTTCTACATCATTGGGGCTGTAACACTCAACAATCTCCTCCTGCGCAAGGACATGTGCTCCTGGAGCAAAGGAATGCAGATAAGGTGGGACAGTTCTCTTCAGTGCACTGATGGAAAGCTTATTGAACTCTTGACATTGCTGAATATCATTTTGATGGAGCTGCAGATATCTGGAATATCTGTTTTTCCACATGCAAACAGGTGCAGATGGTGTTGAACTGATTTGGTGAAATTTGGTTAAAAACAACTTAGTTGACTTTGGCCAAATCCTGCCTGACATTCAAGGAAATGTGGTAGAAGCAAACCAAAAAGTGTTTCATTATCAAGTGGGAATCAGAGCTGTAGGTGAAATGTTGGTAATTGCTTCCTCAGCTTTTAGAGAAAACTAGCAAACATACTTTCTGCTTTTTTTTGTATACTGGTGGTGCAGTGGATGCCTCTTTGTTTGCTGCATCCTGAGGTAAAGCCATCTGAATCATCTCCTGCATTTCACACCACTTGTTCAATGGATTTTGCTGGCATACATCAGGAAATTTAGCCAGGGCATTCCAGTCCCTCAAGTTACATCATAAAGCCTCACCATACTTCAGCATGGACAAAATCTCATTTGCCTTTCTTTTTGTCACATTCATGCAATTAATAGCAACCGAAACAAATGGGAAAGACTAGTTAGTGGAAATCTTTGACCATAGTTTCTGTTATGAAAGTCAAAATCTCTGCCTTAATTGGAAGAAAACAGTGTGAAGACAAAATAACAAGACAAAAAAACATGTAAGGACAAAGAAGCAGCACTGGGAAAGGGAAATTGCACATGGTTTCCATTTATCCATAATCAGACATTAATGTTCTTGATGCTCCTGCCTCTTTGTACAGATACAATGTGAGTCAACTGGAGGAATGGCTCCGTGATAAAAATTTGATGAATAGTGGGGCTAAGGAAACCCTGGAACCCCTCATCCAGGCTGCACAGTTGTTGCAAGTAAAAAAGAAAACAGATGAAGATGCAGAAGCCATATGTTCAATGTGCAATGCACTGACCACTGCCCAGGTGAGCAAATCCTCATTGTCTGTCTTGCTGTCCCTCCTGAGCAGCTCTCTGCTCTGCTGGTGTTTGCTATCTCTGCCAGCACTGCTGTCACACATGAATTGGGGGTTTCTTACTTTGTTTTGCTAAAACAGATTAAGTTGGAGTGGTGAAAAAAGGACCAGACCCTTTTGAGTCTGATGTTTGAGATAAGTTTTGGACAAATGAGAGGAAGCTCAATAGATTGTGCAGGGTGCAGTGCTGTACAGTCTCTCAGTTTTTGGAAATCCTTAGAGAAAAGTCTTCATTGAAAGACATCTCTGTACTCCAGACAGCTCTGCCTAGGGTAGCAGGAATTGATCTTCCTGCCATCAGAGTTGGTATCCAGCCAAGCTGATGGACAATTCAAACAGAGCTGTTGTCTGTGAGTCTGCAAACAAGAGTCTCAAGTTACTGTACCCATTAGCCTCAAAGGCTGAACCAAGTGGGTCTCAGTAAACAGACTCCTATTTAGGAAAGCTCGGATTTTGTAGATATGTTGCACTTCTTTTCAAACCATGCTACATTTGCATAGAGCTTGACCAGGAATAAATGGACCCAAGCATCTTTGATGCGTACTGAACAATTCTCACCAGGAAAAGGAAGAATTTTCCCTATTTCTTTCACTGTTGTGTCAGCACTAGCAGTTGCATTAATAAAGCCATTTTGATTTATTAATTCACATTACTGCAAAATCACTTTCTACTGAATAAGAGTTAGAATTCTATGTGCTGTGTTTTAACTTTTTAACAAAATGTTTTGGTTTTTTAATAAAGGGAATAGTAAAAAACAAAGAGAATTTTTAATAGATTTTTTCACCTGTATTATTATTTAAAGTCTTTGTTATGTAATTCTTTCCTTTGGTGGTTTTAGCCCTGTTTTTAGAGAAATAGCTCACTCTCTTGAAAAACAGAGAAGTTGTAAGACTACAGGGTAAAAATTAGGGTGAGAAATACATCATGTTTTTGGGGGTGGGTAGGAACACAATCAGTTACTTCTCATGTGATTTTTCCATCATTTGGTATTTTCATCACATATGTAGAAATTTAGGGTTTCTACCTCCAAA
>NW_005054313.1:5131051-5157879 GCF_000277835.1 Geospiza fortis | reverse complement strand
CTGCATTAATCAATAAAGCAGAAAAATAACAGATACTTGAAAATAACTTTCTTTTTTTAAATAGCTAATTTTAAAATTATACTAATCATGGTATAATCATAGATACATCTGTTGATTGATCAGTAACATGAACCTGAAAGTGATTGTTCTTCTTCACAGATTGTAAAAGTCCTGAATTTGTATACTCCAGTTAATGAGTTTGAAGAGAGAGTCTTGGTGTCATTTATACGTACAATACAGGTATGTCTAGCTTTTCATCAAATACATTTGACTATTTCCGAGAAAACCTCTGATCAGCCAAAATTGTTTGCATCCTGAAATACATGCAGGAAAATAAAAACTGTGCTTTTCAGCTATCATAGTTTAACAGCATTGAAAAGGTGATGTCAGCCTTAGAGTTTGAGCAATCAGAAGTTCCTGCCTCCAGACTTACATGAAAGTGTTAGTTTCCCTGTCACTATGTATGAGGTTTTCAGGTGAGAGCTTTTTGTGCTTATTCATCTTTGTGTATGTAAGCTCACTTGTGTGACAACTTTTCAAGCACTAAGATTTAGATATGCAAATTTACCCAGACCTGTGTCTGTATGTGAAATTCTTTGCCTTGAAAATTGAGGCCTATATCCATACCAAAGTTCTTAATTTACCCCTTCTAGTTTTGTTTATATTGGTGAAAGTGAAAAGTTTTGAAAACTCCAAAGAGAAGCAGCCAGTAGAGCAAAATTAAAGAAACAAACGTGAACTTTCTGATCTATTAGAAATTGAACTACAGTATAGCAAGATAAGGGAAATTGGGAAGGTAGAACTGAGATAAAGCAGTAATTCCACTTACTGAAAAGATAGTTACCAGATACTGGCTAAAATCTTCCTTTTGCAGGGAATCTAGGTATTCCCAGATTGCTCTGTAAGGGGGAGATGTGCAGAACTGAAGCAGATCACAGTAACTACAGTTTGAAGTCCCAGTTAGTGTAAATGTGTCAGCTCAGGTTAGCACAGAGAGTGTTTGCACACACACATCTGTAAGCACAGATCAGCTTTGTAAGGTGGTTCTTACCAGTCAGCTGGCTAAATGCTGATGTCATCACTTTCTTATCTTTGCAGGTGCGTCTGCGGGACAGGAAGGACTCTCCTCAGTTGCTCATGGATGCCAAACACATCTTCCCTGTTACCTTCCCATTCAATCCATCCTCTCTGGCTTTAGAAACCATTCAGATCCCAGCCAGCTTGGGCCTGGGCTTCATATCACGTGTGTGATCCCCAGGATGTCCTGTCAGTGTTAGATGGAGAACCAGTTGCCTGATGTCTGTACCTGTTCAAACATAGTGAGCCACTAAACCCACATTTTTCTGAACAAAAGCCTGTCTAAGCCCAGGGGTGTAGTTGAGGTAGCTGGGAACTGCACAGCAGCACCACAGGCTGAAGGCTCATAGAAAGATGTGCATTTGTGCTCATTGATCACTGCATTGATGAGGACATCACTGATTTGTACGTGTCCAGAGTATGGAAATCGGGCTTGGACAAAAATTGTGTCTTCAGCTGTCTAGAGACATTTTTAGATCTTTAGTAACATATTTAAATAGTGTAAATTAAAATCCATATGTAATCTTCTCGTAGGTGGGGACCAATAGGGACAGTCACAGTCCTGGACATGGAAGACTTGAAAGTAAGGCATTTTGTAGTAGAATACACAGTCATGTGGGAACCTGTTACATTTAATTTGTAAAAACGGAATGGAAAAACACAAACTGGCAATATATAAAGTTATTTCTTAAAACCACTTCCTCATTTATGTCAGTTTGACATAAATTGTAGTGATAAGTCCTATAGCTCACTATATGCTCTAACTTAGGTGTTTATTTGTTAGAACTGTGGTTTACCAAGCAAACTAAATCACTGCTGCATATTCTGTTGTTTTAAATGTATGACAGTATCATACTACGCACTAAAAATAAGACACTTCATTTTTTTGTTGTCAACCTTATTTACAGTCTGTTGCAGTCTGTTGTTTTAACTGGAATTTTGCACATTGTATCAAGTAACACCTGTAGAGGAAAATGGTAACTAAGCACAAGTAGCACACTGGAAATTACACATTTAGTTATTTTTAAAAATAGTTAGCTAAAAATACAGAATCTTGAAGCAAAAGATCAGAAGTCAGTAATGATTTTAGTATTTATTTAGGTTTTAGAGTCTGTCTAATGTTGTTCTTTGTTTGTAGACCCCAGAGATGACAATGTGTATTTTAAGTATAATCTCTTGGTTCTTTGCCACTTAAAAAAATAATAACAACAGAGAAAAGTCTTCTTTCACACTGGAATATGAGAGGAAAAACTTTAATAGAAAATTTCTGCAGTAGCCCAAGGCTCTCATTCTTAGAAAGGTTGACTAACAAGAAAGTTAAGTAGGTTTTGACTATGATGCTGTCACTTGACTATGATTCATGCTGATTTAATGGTTGGAAATCAGAGTGCATAATGAGAAACTGAGTTATTTTGAATGTTGCACATTTTACTGGAAAGATTTTTCTGTCTCACACGTCTTGGATCTGCTATATAAAACTCACATTTCACAATGTGAGGCATATTGGAGCGTGGAAGCCTCGCTAAGGTTCCAGTTCTGTGGTGGATGGCTCAAACATAGATGTAAAAATAAAGCCACACATGTTGCTCAGTTGCATTGTGCAATATTTTTAATGTATTATAATAATCTGCATCTTAGTGTTAACATTAATTTATTTTACAATATTGATAAATAACCCAGAGGTACACTATTAGACTGTTTGGTGCTCCTCTGTTTGCCTGCAAATTCACAGAGAAAAGATTTGCTGTTAAGCAGACTGAAACATTTCAGTTTTGTTTTACTTGAAAGGCAGACGTGCTGTTTGTATGGTTGCTAAAATTGGAAATAAAGACAACATAAACTTTCTCAGAATCCTTTGAAGATGCTCCTGTCATCTTGTGTTCAAATGTCCCATATTACATTTGATGGATCATGCCAGTACTTCCAAGAATTTATACTGCATTGTGAAAGGGTTCTGAATGATCTTTGCTAAAATGATTGAGGTTCTTCTCTGCACCAAATACCAAACACTTCTTTTTCAAAGGTTACTTGATTTCTGAGATTCTGGCTGCTGTGAAGTGGCTGCAAATAAGGTGTAAGGTCGTTTTCAGACTGTCAGGTACTGTACTTGTGAGAATGTAATGGCAAAGCCTTCGCATCCAGTAACAGGGTTAGAAAAGAAAACACTGAGAACATGCTGACCTCCCAATTTTTTTTCTCCTATTGAAAAACAAACAATTGGCATTACAGTATGTTCATACTGTAAATCAGGAAATGTATCCACTACTTAAGCGTTAGTGTTTAAAATGTATGCCTCAATGTATTTTTGTTTATTTTTGAAGTTTGTTTACCTGTAAAAAGCCTTATTGTATTGTTTCCTTAAAACAGTAGTGTCTAGTAATTTATAGGTATCATCCTTAAACTCAGTGGTTGGACTGGTATTACTTTTATATCACATTAAAAGTATATGCTGCTTGACATGTTTTAAAGGAAAATATTTTTGAGTTGGAATAGATGTGTAGTTGGTAATTCATCTAACATTTTACATGGCAGTATTTTACATGCACTTTTCAGAAGTAAAATTTTAGTGTGAGTGTATAATATAACTTTCACCTTAGGACTAAAATCTCTTTAACCATGGAATATAATGCAGAATTATTTTAAAAACTTTTTTTTCCTTTGAATCATTGTTATGCTCTTTTAATGTGGACATATCTTTTATATTTTAATTTATTATCTATTGAGATGATAGATTTTATCAGATGCTGGAAAAATACTTGTCAATGACCCCTTAGAAAGGTATACAGTTATTCTACAGATTTTGCACAATAATTACCTCATTCAGTTTAGTGTATTTTTATTCCAGTGATCATTTTATTCTGATGTTTAGGACACAGTCTTCTATCCAAATTTTGAAAAATAGCTTCTCACACTCCAAACTGGGATGGAACATAAAAGTGCTTAAGTCAGTTAACTGAGATTAATCTATTATAGGGAAACGTAGCATCAGCTTCATTGAAAGTGGATTGATATTCAGCAACATTTGTTCCCAACTTGGAAACACCAGCAATTGCAATTTGAAGGTCTATATGTAATTTATGATTTAAACTGAACACATTTCAAATACCATACTAAAACTATGAGTAAAAACTTGGGTTTTTTAAGATGCTGATACTTCATGCGATGAGTAAAAGCCTTTAAACATAGGTTTTCACTTGATGCCACTACAGTACATAGATGAAAAACAAAACATTATCAGAATTACCTGAGCTCTGATCTGTTGTAGTGTCTGATGTTGTACTTAGTAAATGTATGCATCATAAAAACTGTAGCCTAATAGCTATCACTGGAAAATGTCCAAATAAAAGTACAACTGTACAGTTTGTTTCAGGGTGTTTTTGGTTGGTTGGTGGCTCATGAGCTGTGTGCTGGCATAGACCCCAGATGGTCACAGGGTTCCCTCTGCCTCCACGGCAGGCTTGGTGTTGACTGCCAAGGGAGTTGGTTAAAATCTGAGGATGTGTAAATACACACCCAGATAGCAGCAGTGTGCCATAAACTGCTGTGCATATGGGAGAATGCTTTGTTCAACATAACCCAGTTCTGGTTAGGGTGTTTTGTCATCTAATATTAACTGTTCCTGAAATAAAATTTGAGTAACTGCACTAAAACATTCCCTTGTGTGCTATGGAAGCTCCTCGTGTCAGGTGGGGAGGGCTGGTGGCTTTTGGCATGTATCCACCTGCTAAAACACAGCACTGTGCTTATTCAAGTCTTCTTCCTCATAAAGGATATTCAACAGTAGCACCTGTCAGCGCTTTAAACCTACTAAATGCACTCAGAGTTGTTAATTTTTATCTTATTCTGAGCTTTTCATAGAAACTCCTTTACAGCGCTTTGTAGGGCGGTGATTAATGTTTCTGTTGGTTTTCTCCGCTGGGTCAGGACTGCTCCCCGGGGACCCTCTGGCAGCCGCAGTGTCCATCCCTCCGGGTCCCTAAAGGTGTGTCCGAGGTGTGCCAGGACGGTGAGTGGGAGCACGGACAGAGCCGGGATCCTGCTGCCCGTGCCGGGCTCAGCGGGCAGGGCCGGGGCCGGGCGGGGAGCAACGGCCCCGGGCAAGGGGCTGTGAGGGCTCCGCCGGAGCGGGACTAGGGAAGGGCCGAGGGGAACGGGCCGTGCGGACTCTGCCGGAGCGGGAATGGGGCTGGGAAAGGGGCTGGGGCTGGGAAGGGCTTAGGGCAAGGGGCCGTGCGGGCTCTGCCGGAGCGGGGCTGGGAAGGGCCCAGGGCAAGGGGCCGTGCGGGTCCCGCCGGAGTGAGGCTGGGGAAGGGGCCGAGCCAGAGCGCTTGGTGCCCGCGGGCCGTGGGCACAGCGCGGAGCCGCGTGCGGGACAGCACACCACAGGGCACCATGGGGAGACACTTTGAGAAAAGCACTCCTTTAGTGAGAGTCTCGGCCTCTGGGAGCAGGTCTCGCTGTTCCAGCCAGCGATTAGCGGCGTGAAGGTTTAACTGCCCTTCCCTGGGCGCTCAGGCTCGGAGCGCCGCGCTTTCTCTTGGGCAAATATTGAATGTGTGCGGCGGAGCTTGGCTCTAAAGCAAAGATTCTTCCTCCTTAACGCGCCCGCTGAAACTTTTGCACAGCTTTTCCCTCTTCTCCTGTAGTCACCGGAGTGTTGTGACGTATCGTTTGTTTGCTTAGCTTTAAATAACAAACCAACAGGGATATATTTAGTGAGCCTGCCCCTTGTCCATTGCAGCAGCAGCTGCTCCCATGGAGCTGCAGGGCTGGTGGGTCCTGCGCTGCTGCGCTCGGAGCCGCTGGGAGAAGGAGCGCGGCTTTTTTTCCCAGGAATGCTGGACAGGTGAAGGGGGGAAGGAGTGCGGGTGTAACCTGACACGGAAATGAGCAAACTCCCGTCTGTTTACCTGCGAGGCAGGGTTTGGAGACAGCCAACTCTCTAGGCTGGGTGCATTTGCCAATGGAGGCTCCTGCGACTCCAGGGGCCTTTCCTGAAGAATCAGTGCTTTTATCGCATTCTTCTCCCTCCCTTTCTCGTCCTTGACCTCGTGCAGTTCATTTTCTTGCATGGGAACACACTGTGTACCCCTGAGGCTGTTTGGTGGTGATATTCTAACTCACAAAAAATAACAGCAAACAAAGAATTCAATTTAGCAAGCCTTATTTGTAAGCCAGGAGGAGATCAGCATAATGTAGGAATGATACAAATAACAATTTATAGTTGGATAAACATGGAAAACTCAAATGTAAAGCTAATTTAGCCATGTCTTTCATGTGGCTATTAAATAGATAGTTGAGGACCTGGGCCTTTGTCCCCTTGGTCAGATAGATGAAAACATTGCCATTACAGTTGTTTGGGGTTGTTTAGAAAATGTCTTTGTGATTTTGGGTATTGTGTGAAAAATGCCATCATGCTGAAAGCATCAGCAAGGAGGTGTCATGGAAGCAGCTGAGGTTTCCATGGTTGTTCATCCCCTGATGAGCACCAGGGTGGTGTGTGGCTCACTAGAAAGGTCAGTGTCTGTCCTTAGAGATACTGAAAACACAGCTGAGCAGCACAGCCTAACTCACAGGATGTTCTTGTGTAAGTCTCTCCTACCCTAATTTTTTTGGTGGTGATCTTTAGGGTTAGAATTAAGGCAGCTGTGCAGTGCAGCTTGCAGGGACCTCTGCAGGCACCCACCGTGGTTCAGTGGGGTTCTTGGGGCAGAGACACTCATGTTCTGGGGATCTACTGGAGCTTCCAAGGCTCCTTCCAAACTGAAGAGGAAAAAAAGTCTTTTGTGCCAAAACTAACAGTTGCAGCACAAAAAGGAAAGGGAATACAAATCCCCAAGGGATCTGTGGATCTGCGCACACTCCATGAAATGGTGACTTAATGTTAATTTTTCAATTAAGCAGCTGCAGCAATTCTCACAGGTTTATTTAAACAGCTTGTTTCATCTGGCCATGAATATAGCTAGGGTGAGGGAATTAAGGGAAGGGTTCTGGCTATCAAAACAGAAAGATGCTGGAAGAGTATATATTATAGTTTCTTGTGTGAGTAGGGACAACAATGTCATTTTGTCAAACCCTGTCAGGATGAGAAGGACACGCTCCACATCAGTAAAGTAATTCCCTACTCCCGAGGTTTCCAGCTGTGTTATATCTTTTAAGGAATGTTGTTTCCCATAGCTTCTCAGGCAGAGCATTTAAAGAAGTTGCTTTTGCTTCTGCATTTAGCTTCAGCATAGGAGAACTAAATGGTTCAAACAGCATAACTTACATTCAAATATTTTTTTCAAATATCTATGCTTCAGTGGATTACAGATACCTTGCTGGGATGGAGCTAAAGTATGCCAGTTGATTGCTTGTAAAGAAAGAAACCAGCCAGTAGTCTTTGAAGTTTGTCCTAGAGCAGGGAAAGATGTTTGGAGGTTGCTCTTCAGTCCCATTAGAAGAAAGGGACCTGTGCAGTCTTTCTTAGGTATGACAATGTGCCTATGGCAAAATGCATTCTGAGTTCAGTGTCCTACCCTTGAATTCAGGGAAGTGATTGTCCATACCTGATTGTCTGAATTCTGGTAATGAGATGCTTTCTCTGGTACTTGCTTATTTGAACCCTCCTAGAAGCAGGGTCTCCCCTTTAAGTGTGTTTTATTCTTTGTTCAGTGTTAGAGGATTTGAAGAACCTGGCAACAGTCTGGCCCTTGCTCACCTTCCTGCATATTGTGTTCTGCAGACCCTGCTTTGAACAGGAGCAGAATATGCCCGTCTGAAATTAATGAGTCTGCTTTCCTTTTTTATTCTTTCATGAAAAATAACAAAACCACAAAAAATATATCCTGCTGTACAGAGCTAATAATAATCCCCAAAAGTCCTGGAATGGGGTTGCACTTGATGATTGAAAGGTATTTTTTGATGCTAGCCTGGCATTGTGATAGTAGCTAAGCTAACTATTGTCTTGTTTTTCTGTTACAGTACAATAGGGTTTGGATCCCTGATAATGAAGAAGTTTGGCAGTCTGCAGAAATCACAAAAAACTACAAAGCTGGAGACAGCTTTCTCCATGTGCAATTAGAAGATGGAACTGTAAGGAGAAAGGCCTGAATTATTGTGGGGTTTGCTGAGATATGTTTATGCAGAAACACAGCACTCACCCTCCTGGGATCTAAATAACATGTACACGTTTCCCTTTTTCATCATATTGAAATTGGTACAGTACACACCTGCTGCCCAAAATATGAGGAGTGCAATTCCACTGTCTGTATACATGACCATGGAGAGCATACCTCAAAGACTGCTTTGGAGACAAGCCCTGAAACTCATCCTAAACTGAAGTGAACATCAGAAGTGCAGGGCAGGCATACTTCACTCTCAAAGAGCCAGCTTTTTGCTTTTTTAGTCGGTTTGTGTAAGATTGTTAATTCTAGTATCCAAGTTCTTTACAGATTTAATACTTTGAAAGCATCTCTGTATTTCTGCATTCCTGTTCCATAAAGATAAATATTAAAGGTATGATTAAATGGACTTGTTGAAAGAAACAGGAGTTTTAAACTTTCTGTAAAGAAAACTGAGATGTTGCAAGTAAGGACATTTATAGAGCTGACTTGAGTTCTGACCAGGTCTTTACTTTGATTCAGTTGCAGCTGATCTATTATTCTTATCTGTACTTGAAATATTCCTGTTTTTAAAGAGATAAACATGTGTCCCATTTATACAGATTTCAATACAAAATATTGCAAATAAAGAGAATGAGGCTTTCTTTTTCATAAGCAACAAACAGCTCCAATTCCCCCAAGTTCAGTGGGATCTATGGAACAATGAAATAGAAGATCAGACAGGGCTCCATCAACTCTATAACTTCATGTAAAGGTAGAAGATTTGTATTTATGCAAACATAGTGCATTTTATAACATTTCAAGTAATTTTTGTTGACAGGAGCTGAGTTACCCTGTTGATCCAGCTGCTTTGCCACCCCTACGAAATCCTGACATACTTGTTGGTGAAAATGATCTTACTGCACTCAGTTACCTGCATGAACCGGCTGTTCTACACAACCTTAAAATTCGTTTTGTGGAGTCCAAGCTTATCTACACATACAGTGGTAAACTAAGTGAAATGAAGACTTTAAAAAAAATCTTTATAAAAAAGTATTAATCTTGATTCAGTTTGCAACATGATGTGTATAATGTTTTCCTGAAGTGTATTTTAGCTCATGTTAACTGGTTTTATATATGAGTATAGACTTTGTTCATCAGCACATTGTACCTAGAAAAATAATACTTTGTATTATTTTGGGAGTTGAAATAATACTTTGTATTACCAGGTGTTTCATATAACTAACCTGTGTTTTATTTTTGTTTTGTACACTTGGCTGCAGGGATAATTCTGGTTGCAATAAACCCCTATAAGCAGCTGCCAATATATGGAGATGCCATTATCCATGCATACAGTGGGCAAAACATGGGGGACATGGATCCACACATATTTGCTGTGGCAGAAGAAGCATACAAGCAAATGGCAAGGTTCAGTATGTTATTTAATGTCCATAAATAACACTTGAAGTCTAGTGGCAGTCAGTGTTAATTGTCATTTAATTTTACTGTGTATGTGCCACTGGCTATTAGGAATACCTTTGAACATGTAGCTTAATTAGAGGAGAAGGAATTCCTTAACCAACTGAGGAATTTCTAGAACCAAAACTATTTTCATTCTTGTTGAGGGGTAAAACACTGACTTAGTGAATAGCAATGACATCAACCTAGAGGTTACAACTGAGGAGGAGAAAGAGAAGAATAGATGTAAGATGGAGCTGATGTATGAGACTTGGGCCCAGCTGTGATTTCAAACATTGTTTCATGTGTGTAATTCCTGTTTTTATACATGCCCTTTAGACATGTCTGACATAAACTGTCTGATTATTTGGTTTTAGAAATAACAAAAATCAGTCCATTATAGTCAGTGGAGAATCAGGAGCTGGAAAGACTGTGTCTGCAAGGTACACCATGAGATACTTTGCCACTGTGAGTAAGTCAAGCAGCAATGCTCATGTGGAGGATAAAGTACTGGCATCCAATCCAATAACTGAGGTAAGTTTGGGGGAATGTCTGTCAAGTCTGTACTCATCAGGGGAAGAATTCTGAGAGCTTCTGGGAAATTTTGTTTGAAATCTTCAGGGATGCTTAATCTGTCTGAGTTGGATACTTAAATTTGAATTTCAGCCTCTGAATGCTACTGATGGAAAGAGGTGGTTAGCCTCAGGAATTCCTGGTCCTGTCTGATTTACCAGTGGCCCTTTGGAGGTGCTAGTTTCCCTAATTAGAGGATGATGTAACAATATTGAACAAGCTGATTGGTTTTATTACTTGGACCCTTATGCTGGAAGAGTATACTTTGTCTAATTTTCAGTTTATGTCGCATTTTACTATTTGATTTGAGGCTTGTCAGAATGTAAGTAACACAGTTCCAGTGCTTGATCAGAGATTGATCCCTGAGCACCTTTGATTTTAGAAACTTGTAGTTGACTCAAGTTTTGACAAAGTTTGTCTTATGAGAGATGTGAGTAAAGCAAATTGTAAAAGTTTATAATTGTTGTAGGCTGTGGGCAATGCAAAAACCACACGGAATGATAACAGCAGTCGGTTTGGGAAATACACTGAAATCAGTTTTGATCGGAGTTACCAAATCATTGGAGCTAACATGAGAACATACCTGCTTGAGAAATCCAGAGTTGTATTTCAGGTGGGTAAAATGAAGTCTAAAATAGTCAATGTCAATATAGCTCCTGATGCACTATAGTAGTTCTATACAGAAAATATTATGTGACATTCTGAAGAGTGTATCCAATCAGCATTTGATTTATTTTTTAACAGAAGCTAATATTATTTATGATAAGTTACTTTATTCCATGGTCTTGCTTGTGTTAAGTGAAGAATACTTCTCAGGGACAATTCCCTGAAATAACTGCAATAAATATTTGGGAAATCTGTAACTTGTGGTTACAACAGTAACAGAGACCAATTTTATCTGGAAAGGAACAGCATATACGGGGCAGAGAGAGTCTGAGTAAAAAAAAAAAGGCTGAAAATTTATAAGGCCAAGGCTTATTTCATGTGACTCACTTCAATGTCATGGCTTATGATAATATACTAAAGAAGGTATTTAATTTTATAAAGGGGTTTTTACAAAGGTTTCTTTTTTAGTAGTATTGTAACTTTTAAAGTACACTGAAAAATACTTCTGTGTATCTTCTGCCCTGAAGGATGGTCTGGAAATGGAGAGGTTTTTGAGTTCCCACAGGGCAGTGTTTCAGCTGACACTCCTACACATCTTTTTGTTACAACATTTGACAGTTATTAGTAGATGGTTGTTCAAGCTGAAGAAATTATTAACATCCTTGGGGAAAGAACTATGCATATTGGCAGTGGAAATAAAGTATGCTTGAATGTATCACTTTCAAAGCTCTTGCTAAGATGGGCCATTTGAATAATAAGCAATTTCTTTGCTAACCTATGTTGCAGCAGAATTTAGCCTTCAGTTGTCATTATCACTTTACAGTATGTTGAATATCAGATGTTTTCCAGTTTGTTTCTTCATTTTGTTTTTATTTTTTTTCTGTGGTGTTACTCTTTGCTTTATTTTACAGTCAGAAAATGAAAGGAACTACCATATATTTTATCAGTTGTGTGCATCTGCTATGCAACCTGAATATGAACATCTTAAATTGGGTAGGTCTCAAGAAAATAACCCGCTCTTCAGTTTTGCAGTGCAGCATTTTAAGGCTTGGTTTTCAAGTGCTGGGATGTTTAGTGCATTACAGCATAGATCTCACAGCCTTAAAACAGGACCTGCATTTTAAAGTCACTTAGCTGTTAATCCTGCTGGTTTTGAACTTGGTAGCAAATCCCTGGAAACTCAGATAGTTCACAATCAAGTACCTGAGTGTCTTTGGAAATCTTATTCTCATACTTCCTGTAGTGACAGATGACAGCTTAGAGACTTGATTCATTCATCTACAGAGATGCTGGGAGAAGCAGAATGTAGGTGTATGTCTACACAGTCTCCATTCCAGTTTATTTGTTAGATGGATATTAAGATATCTAGGAATTATGAATTTGTGTCAGCTTAACTGAGCTGGGCACATGGATTTCCCTCAGAAAAAAGAGGACCTCCAGCTCGTCACTGAAACATTGTCATCTGACAGCATCTTTAGGTTTTTTTTTGTGTTACAAAAGCTTTAACAAGTGGCTCTCCCCAGTCCCTAATTTTTGCAGAATTACAAGATTTGCTTCTTTTCTACAGGAAGTGCAGAAGAATTTAACTACACACGAATGGGTGGCAGCACTGTAATAGAAGGGGTTGATGACAGAGCAAATATGGTGGAGACTCAGAAGACATTTGCCTTACTGGGTAAATTGTTGGGGATACATTTTCAGTAGGTTTTTTTTTCCTGAAATGGGCAAAGGTTTATTGTTTCTGAAATATCCAAAATGTTAGTAGTAATTACCAAAATAGTTTTTTTACAGCTTGTCCATTGTGGTTGGTCTGTTTTTGAAGTGCTGGGTAAGAGGAATTAGCAACTGGTGTTAATTGTTACTGGTCAGAAGCATTGAGGGCTGGAGTCTTCTTGGCCATAAACTAACATGCTGTGGCAGAAGTGGAATTGGAAGCTTCTTTGCCCCAGTAAAAGCTTATGTAAAAGCTAAATCAGACTTGAGCTGGCACTTGGGGAGGTACAGGAACTTATGCCCAATCTATCATCAGATCAGACAGGCAGAAAATTGGCAGAACCAAGGATTTGCATCCTACTCTGCAGAGATGCTGTACAATTCTTGGCTGCACAACAAAGCAAGTAACCCAGCATTGTTCTGCTTTAATTAATTGTACTGTTTCTGTGTATTTCAAATAATGAAGGAATGGTTTTTTTAGGTCTGAAGAGGGATTTTCAGATGGATGTTTTTAAAATGCTGGCAGCAATCCTGCACTTGGGCAATGTGGAAATAGCAGCTGTTGGAGATGAAAGATCATCCATCAGTGTAAGGAAGTAGCTCATTCAGATACCAACATTTTCTATTCTATTTTATGCCAGAAGTGCTTTAGCAATAGTTTCTCTCCTATCTGGGGCTCAGAGCAGCATTAAATCTGGTGTACTAAGCTTGATTGATTTCTCCATCTCCATCTGTGTGGAACAGCAGTGAGTGTTCACACAGATGCTGTTCTGTGCCCAGCTTCAGAAAGTCTTAACAAAAGGCAAAGTGTGACTGAGAGTACTCCATATCCAATTGATCCACAGCTGCTGGAAAATCCTTTTTGAAACTCTCTGCAGGATGCAGGAACCAGAGCATAGTCAAAGCTGCTCAGAATGTGTCCCAGCAAGCTATGCAAGTCTGAAAGGCAGCACCTAAAAATAGACCAAAGTAACTTTCTTTCAGTGTCTTAATCCAAAACATCTCATCCAGTCCAAGTTTTTCTCTCCTATATCAGAAGTTCTATCCAGTATTATTTGCTTTAGCTCATCTTGCTATTTTGCCTGATGAAGAAGTAAATAGAGTCCCTCACCTATCTCAAAATAAAAATCATAGTTTGGTGGCAGCAGCACAAGGATTTCACTTTCTAGACAACAGTTAAAGAATTAAATGTACCCTAATAATATTTATTGATCTTCTTTAAAGATGGAAGATAAACACCTCAGTATATTCTGTGAGCTTCTGGATTTAAACTGTGACAAAATGGCCCGATGGCTGTGCCACAGGAAGATTGTCACCACCTCCGAGACCGTGGTGAAGCCCATGACGAGGGCCCAGGCTGTCAACGCCAGGGATGCCCTGGCAAAGAAGATCTACTCCCATTTATTTGACTTCATTGTGGAAAGAATTAACCAAGCTCTGCAGTTCCCTGGCAAGCAGCACACTTTCATTGGTGTTTTGGATATTTATGGGTAAGAATGTCTCTGGAAACAGAGTGCCTTTTCTTTGGAGTAGATAAAAAGGCACTTTTTGTGCTGGTAATGAATTTGTTTTACTAAAAAGTCATGGTCATGTAAGTTCTTTAGCACCCAGATTAGTGGAAATCCTCTGCTACAATAAATACGATAATTTTTTTGTGAATGAGGTTTAAATTTAGGTTCTGATATGATACTTTTGGATCTAACTCTGGATTTTTAGCTTTATTGTCTGGTAACATTAGCTTTTAGAGAAGTTTTGAAATTCCTTAGCATCTTCATTAGTCTTACCATTAGTTAATTATCTTAGAAACATTAGGATATCTCCAAAGAGTTTCAGGGATGCTGCCATTTGATTTTGATGTCAAAGGATTTTTTTTTCTTATTTGAATTGTGTTTCAGATTTGAAACATTTGATGTGAACAGTTTTGAACAATTTTGTATCAATTATGCGAATGAAAAACTACAGCAGCAATTTAACCTGGTATGTTCTTTTTTTGTTACAGTTCTTTATCTTATTTTTCTTCGTGGTGGAGTATTAGTAAATGTTGTTTGTGCTTGAGTGATGGATATTTCTGGATAGTGACTATCCAGTAAGAAATAAAAATACTTTATTTTTATATGTAAGCATAGGTATACATATATATAAATGAAAATTTAGAAGTTTATTTTCTTACAGACATAAAATATACTCCAAAATGTAACTTTTTCAATCTTATGTATACAACAACTATGCACATGCAGACACTGTATTTTCCCTTAATTGTAACCTTCTTTATGTTTTCATAATTTTTGCAAATCCAGCATGTCTTTAAACTCGAACAAGAAGAATATATGAAGGAAGATATCCCATGGACTTTAATAGACTTTTATGACAACCAGCCTGTCATTGACCTTATTGAAGCTAAAATGGGAATTTTAGAACTTCTGGATGAAGAATGCTTGGTAATTTAATATTTGCTCACTTAAAAAAACCCAACTGTATAGATTTTTACAAATGGGGCTTGTAATCCATATTTCACCCTTTTCAATGGGAAATAAAGAATTTTCTTCAGAAAAGGAACATTAATGTTTGTCCTCTATTTGGCAATCTTGACTGTAAATCACTTATTCTATTTTCTCTTATAGTATTAAGGACCTAAAGCTGGATCTCAGAATTTAGCTGGAAGTAGGGCAGCAGCTCATCCCTGTGGGGCAGTGCAGGACTGGAGCAGGCTGGGCAGGAGTGCAGTGGGATCCTCATCCTTCCTCACCTCCTGCACTGGAGGCAAAGCAGCAGTCTGCTGCTGCTAGTCCTGCTCCAAGCAGGAATTTGGACTCCTCACTCTCCAGGGGGTTCCTCCACCAATATTTTTTTAAATTTAGTTAGTCCACAAATCACTGTTTTTGATACAAAACATTGTGGATTAATACAATCTTCTTTCCAAAAATTATTTGCTACTGGTGGGTCTGAAGAGACAAGAACTGGTTATCAGGCCTTGTAATTCACTGTATGCAGAGTGTTTATTGACATCAGCTGCTCTGCTGCTCCAACAGTTTGTTAAAGAGATTGCCCTTCTCATTCTTACAGTTGCCTCATGGAAAAGATGAAAACTGGCTTCAAAAGCTGTATAATAATTTTGTCAATAAAAACACACTCTTTGAAAAGCCAAGGATGTCAAACACTTCTTTCATCATTCAACACTTTGCTGATAAGGTACAGTGTAAACAACCCAGTATTGTTCCCTGTGTTTCTAGCAGTTGCTCATTCAGAAAAAAAACCAAATGTAGGAAATAAGATCTATTAGCCACACCTATTTGGAACTTCTATAAAATTGATTTCCAATAGTGCTATTTGTTTATTGGTAATACTGCCTGTAACATGACATTTAAATGTAAGAAGTCTTAAGATAAAGAATTTAAGAGTATAAAAATCATCAACATAAAAAAGCAGAAAAATAATAGAATGTATAAATGGAATGGTTATCATTATAGCTCATACACATTTTAGTCTCAGTTATTTATATTTCAGATGTAGTATTTATTCCTTTTTGGTGCCTTGATTTGAAATCATAGAATAATGAAGAAAGGAGGAAAGAAGTTCCTAATGAAGGCAGAAGGATTTGGATTTTGGCAGTTTCTCCTGCTTCTAAATTTGCAGGATGCATGTGTGTAATCCTGAGATAATGGAATTGGGAAAAGCAGCGTTTCAGCCATCATGTTGGAGATTAATAAAGAGCTCTCGGCTTCCACAGCTGGGAGAGTAAAAATTGTTTTGCCAACTGTTTGTTTATGTGTTGCTGAAAAGTTAATGATTTCACCTGTTTGCACAGGTAGAATATAAATGTGAAGGATTTCTGGAAAAAAACAGAGATACAGTACACGAAGTTTTGATTGAAATCTTGAAAGAGAGCAAGGTTTGTGACAAACAGTAATGACTAATCTTCTGAATACCTGATTTTACTGGAGTTAATTCATTTTTAATAGATTGAATAAATCAGTCTTATTTTGTATTAATTTATTTAATATTATAGAACTGTGTCTTTTTACCGTCAAATAATATACAGGATGAAAAAACACAATGTTCCACTTCCTTCATATATGTGTGTTTACTTTGCTAGCTATGTTGGGGTTTTCTTTTAATATCACCCTTCGAGAGCATTTTGTAATCCTTGTAGCTGAAAAACTTTTTTTTCTCCTGTAGTCATTACATGCAGCTTTGATAGGTGGTTTATCATTAACAACTGCCTTTGTTTATTCTTCAAAAGAGATTAAGAGAATGCCAGGGCAAGGAAAACATCAGGTGTCTTATGTGTGCCTGCCACTTCCCACCTGCTTGTCCCTTTGAAGTCTATAGCCTTGAGACTTCAGGATTACTCTTAAGCTAACTTCGTCTGACCTGAAAACATATTCTTAATTTAAATTGCATATTGTGAAAACACAGCCTTAAGTGCTCTTATTTTTAGATCTGCTCTGTATTTATGTCCATATTTGCTTATATTGAAATAGCTTGTGCAGGCTGCTTTCACAGATGTTGAGTTCTGTGTGTGAAATGTGTGAGTGCTTCACAATAGACTCAGAATCATTGCAACTCTTTTTTCAGTTGTTGTTTGTTTGATACCCAGTTCAAAATCCTGCAATACCTGGCCTACGTATTAAGGGGTTTGCATTTTATGGTATAGTAAATGTAATTTTGATTAAAATGATGCTGCAGTTACCCAGTGTTTAACTCTGGTTCTTTCACCACACTTTTAGTTTCATCTGTGCACAAATTTTTTTCAAGACAGTCCAGTGTCCATCTCACCCTTCAGTTCAACTATAAACGTCAAATCTGCCAGACCTGTTCTGAAATCACCCAACAAACAGCTCCGGACCACTGTGGGCAGTAAGGTACCCCAGAGACCTGCTATTCTGTGGTGTTTGCACTTTCTGGGAAATGCTGGGCAGCCTGACAGTGGGTTCTGTCACTCTTCATGGGGGAATGTACAGTTTTCAGGACAGCAGGAGCCACAGAGCAGTGCTCCAGGTCTGGGTATAAGAGGTGTGTTTATTTTATATATGGGAGGCTGTTGGGTACAGCCACAGTCTTCAATTTCCTGCATTTAAAACCTGAACCCTATCTCCCAGTGTCCAGCCAAAACCTAACAAATAACTAAAACACTAAGATTTGACTTTTTACTGAAATGTTTCATTAGCAAAATTCTTATGTCTGCTATTTTCCAGTTCAGGAATTCTTTGTCTTTGCTTATGGTGACGCTCAATGCAACCACTCCTCATTATGTGAGATGCATAAAGCCAAATGATGAGAAATTGCCTTTTGAGTAAGTATGTTAGCTGTGCTCAGCTGTGGTTTTCTGTATCACTGTAGTGGTGTGTCAGCAAGCTAAACTCTTACTGTGGAGAAACTTCCCATACAGAACATGGTTTTCCTTCCCAGATAGCTGAATTTGAAAAAATATTGTCTTCTTACAAAAATAAAATGTTTAAGTGTCATTATTGTTACCTTAAAAATCATTTAACCTAATAATTTTCAAGTTAGATACTAGTGCTTGTGCATTTGTCAGAATATTTTTAGGGTAAAGGTTTTCCTCCTTTGGTTTAAGTTGATCAATATTTTGTATAGGTGTGTTGCCCTTATGCAGTATGGATTAACCCCAATTCATATTTAGAGAATAAAAACCTCTGCCATTTTCTTTGGGAAACTCCCTTTTATCTGCAGAAATATTTAAAAGAGCTTTAGAAGTCAGAAAAGGTGTGAACACTGTTGAACATAGCCCCAGATTTTCCCCCAACTTTTATGTGATTTTAACGTTTTAATACAGTCATATGTGGCAGATAATTTTCATAATTCCAGATGGATAGCCACTAACCTGTGAGCAGGAGTGAACTTTGATGCAGCTGTTGGTCTCTTTTTGGGCAGACCTGTGGGAGCACTCTGGTGTCAGTTTTACAACTTCCCGCTGGCAGGCAGTGCACTGACAAATGAAGTTAAAGCCTTTATCATATATGAGTAGGAGGGAAGAGGCCAGCTTTGATTCTAAATTCAATCTTTTAAGTGTGTTAGCTCATTTTCTTGTAGCCTGACAAAATCTTTCCATGCAAAACACGTTACTGATGGTATTAGATCACTATCACTGCAGTGAGATCCCATGATCCTGCAGTGAGGGCAGAAATAGCTTGGATAATGTACAAATATGTCACAATTAGACTAGAAGAGTGCACCAAGAGCTTCTGAAAGAACACTGTAGTCATCTGCCAGCCACAGGGGTCTCTTGGCTAGAACTGAATTGACACTGGTGGTGTGCTCTGTGGGCATATCAGCTCTGGTCCAGAGCAGGAAAGGGACTTTCCATGCCTTGTGTTTGTAGTTTTGAACCCAGGTACTAATGAGCAAATCCTGGTTTATTCATAATGAATGGGCTAAAGAATAACTAGAAAGTTTCTTCCTAATGTGTTGCTGAGGGGATTTATTTCTGTGTATGTTTTGTGTTGAGAGTGGAGCTATTCTTTACTACTTGCTGCTATGAACAGTCACAGTTAATACTGAAAGGAAATGGGAATTGTAGTGAGATAAATAAATACAGTCTTCCTTTAGTTTTGAGCAAGAAACAGAAAACCCAGATTTTTCAATATATTTTTCTTTTTTGTATGTGGTATGAAGTAAGACACTATATAAGGAGCAGGGAGCTTTGTGTCCTATGAGCAGAAATACAAATCCAGTTGGTAGAATGATTCTAATTATTACAGCATGCCAAACCCAGCAGAAATGCAAAGTATAACACTGCTTTTTTTTAGGTTTGATTCCAAGAGAGTTGCTCAGCAGCTGAGAGCATGTGGTGTTTTGGAAACTATTCGGATTAGTGCACAGAGCTACCCATCCAGGTAGGGATAGCAGTGAGCCCCCATGCCAAAAAACATCTACTTATCTGTTAATGAAATTAATTTGTTAACTTCTGATTTTCCAGGTGGACTTACATTGAGTTTTTCAGCCGTTACAGCATTCTTATGACACAGCAGGAACTCTCCATAAATGACAAGAAACAGATTTGCAAGATTGTTTTGCAGAGGCTGATCCAGGTTGGTTTGTCTACACCCACCAATAGATGTATTACAGAATCTATTAGTAACAAAAGTCTCTTTTGTCAAAGGTAGTATCTCTCCTCAGGCAGGAAAGGTATTTACATTATTGCTGTTTTTCCTGTTTTGCTGTGCTGTACACAGGCTTGTGGGTCAGTAACCTTGTGCTGTGACAGTCATGATGTGACCACAGACAGAGAATTTAGCCACTCTGTGCTTAATATTGTCACTTGCAAAATGGAAGAGATCCTGTATTTATAAACCAGTAAACAGTAAATGGTATACATTTGTCAAGTATTACAAGCACAAGAGGGATTTTGATGGTGGAATGCAGCTTACTGAAGAGCTGTTCAAAAATTTGCTATTTTGCACATTGCTTCTATTTGTTAGGTGAGCCTGTGGTGGTGAGGCTGGTCCTGGTCAAGGGCTGAGCTCAGATTCAGGGATGTGTGACACCAAACACAGGCACACTTGCTGAGTAGCCCTGGCACAGGTCAAGGGGGAGAGCTGGAACCTGAAAGCAGCTTCACCTCGAGTTTTTGCTCACACAGCTCACTGGTTCCAGGCTAGAAACGTGCATCAGAAGTTGCTGCTGAGCCCATGGAAGCAGACTTGTAGGAGGAGGTGAAGAGGTTGCTTTTGAGGCCTTGATGATAAGTCCAGAGCCTCCCTTTAATTTTAGATCATGAGTGTACAACTTTTGATGTTGTTCTCTGTGTCTTTCCTGCTAAGTGGGTTTTCCCCCTACGTACTCCTATCTGCATAGCAGGCAGAGAGGATATTCTTATTTAGGAATATGGTGTCTTGAAGCAGAGCTTGCCTGAAGTGACAATTTATAAAAGGAAGAGAATATCTGGTCTACAAGAATAAGCTAAAAACTTAACGTACCTACTGTTTTCTCTTTCAGGATCCTAACCAATATCAGTTTGGGAGAACAAAGATATTTTTCAGAGCGGGGCAGGTGGCTTACCTGGAGAAGCTGCGCTCGGACAGGCTGCGGCAGGCGTGCACGCTGCTGCAGCGGCGCGTGCGGGGCTGGCTGCAGCGCCGGCGCTTCCTGGCCCTGCGCCGGGCCGCGCTCACCGTGCAGCAGTACTTCCGTGGGCAGCGCACCGTCAGGTACCCTGCCTGCCCAGGGGGCTGATCCTGCTCCTGGCTGGAGGCTCACAGCAGGGACAGCTAGTGCCCCAAGGGGAGTTTTTATCAAAGAGCACTTCAGGTTTTATCGCCAGCCTGGGGCTGTGTACAAATCACAAATGGGATGGGACTGCTGGGAACGTGCCTTGAGCTGTTTTATTTTCCAGCATCAGTCTCATTCCATGGTTATGACAATGGGAAGATGCCAGCAGCTCACATCCCAGGCAGCGGACCAAGACTCAAAAAACTTACTTTAAAAGTTTTTTGACCAATCACACAAAGCAAAAGCACATTGACAGTAGTTCTATCCAATCACTATAAGCACACATACCTTCAGTTAAAACAATGCTTGCTTATTTCAAATACAATACCTGCTTGTAAGCCTTAAAGCACAATGCACAGAGCTCCATTATTAAGCTTAGAACTTCCTAATATCTCTCTACATATCCTTTTCTGCAGCTTAGGGAGTTATTCTAGATCATCGTTAATACACAGACCATTGTTCTATTTGTCCTTACTTTTCTACTTCTTACATAATTTTTCTGCTCACCAATCTTATGTCCACTACTTAGCTCTAATCACAGTTCTGCTGTCTCTGAGGCCTGCTTTTTGCAGCTTTCCCAAAACCCTCTGATTTTAAGGATTCCCACAATTGTATTTCCATTTCCTCTTGATTGTAATTATGAAATTGAACGTGTTCAAGTTATTCAGCTGATATGAGAGAAGTACCCCAACAGGTTTCCAGCATTGTCTGCCAGATCTCCAAGAGGCCTGTCTGCCTGTGAGCTCAGTCCTTAGCTGATAATAGATGGCCCAGTTGGGCTTTCTGCTGAGCTTCAGAGCCAGAGAGGAAATCAGAGGTGTATGGATTAGCATGGACAAATTATTGCAAAGAAAGTGCACCAGGCATTGACAAAGCAGACTGAAAGATGGTTCTGTGTAGGCTTGGAGGTTTTCATAGAGACCATCAGAACAAATGCTTGTGGATACATTTAAAAGTTGTGGATAACTCCCTCTCCTTCACTTTGGTTGAAGAACAAGCTCTATTTTTGATAATGGATGCCTGGTTTTGATATCTTCTCTTTTGTGTATGTGCGTATGTAATTTGACTGACCAAAGCAATGAGCATGAGAAATCCAATGTGACCTAAGTAAATTTTATTGTCTTTTGAATTAAGGCAAGCTATAACTGCAAGAAATCTGAAGGAAACATGGGCAGCAATAATCATTCAGAAATACTGTCGGGGTTACCTTGTCCGTAGACTTTGCCAGCTCATCCATGTGGCTGCTGTGACAATCCAAGCTTACACGAGAGGATTTCTAGCAAGAAAAAAGTATCGCAAGGTACAGCCTATCAAACTTCTTATTTCGGTAACTGGAAACAACTCGTGCTCTGTAAAAAAAATGAACACATGGCAGTTATTCCCAATACTTTACCTTTTGCATGTCTGGTTCTCGTATCTTCTGCTCTGTTTTTTGGTTTTTCACCAAGATCTCTGTCTGGTTTATGCTGGATGCAGACCATTTACTGTGGTTACTACAGTGGCTCAAATGTGTCTGCAGTCTGGATATTTCAATATTTTGATATTTCAATATTTTGATATTTCCCTGAGCTGCATTGTCCTCAGCAGTGTGTGTAGACTCACAGGCTGTTATAATTGCTGTGGATTGAGCCAATTACAGAGGGATGCTGATCCTTTGTTTTAAAGATGCGTGAGGAGCAGAAGGCTGTGGTCCTCCAGAAGTACGCCCGTGCGTGGCTGGCCAGGCGCAGGTTCCAGAACATTCGGCGCTTTGTGTTGAATATCCAGCTCTCATACAGAGTTCAGCAGTTGCAGAAAAGGATAGAAGAACAGGTGAGGGGAAGCAGTCAGCTTCTGATTTGTACTAAGTTTTTTATCCTATCTGCTCTAGTCAAAGATGTTGATTTGAGAAGACAGGAGAATATGTAAGGGTTATGGTCCTTTAAAATAAACTGCTAGGCTTGCTACGCCCAGGGTAGAAGGAACCATCTAGGGTTTCCTTGTATTTTTATGTTAATTATGCAAATGAGAAGAGTCTGCAATTACCTTTTTGGTTTTTTTACTGTTTCTTAAGTCCATCCAGTCTCTGGATGAGGTTGTTAGTGTTAGGAAGAAGGATGTGTGAGATATTCCTCTGGTACAACATGTTTTGTAACTTCGGGGAATTCAAAATTATGTTTATTGTGCAGCTTATTTTTGAGAGCCATTCCAGCCAAATCATCTTTAAAACGGTAGTTTTAATCTAGTTGATGGAAACAGTCCTGTGTTGAAATAATCGTGACTGATATGGGATAGAGAGCAGAAGTAGGTCAGAATTTTAAACTCCCTTTAAAATTCTATGGAACAGTTTCAGTGCATTTTTCTGTTCCCTTTTATCCTCTCCTGCTCATTGCAGAGTAAAGAAAATCATGGCTTGCTGGAACGATTGACCAATCTGGCTTCAACTCATATGAATGACGTGGATACAATTCAGAAACTTGAATCGGAACTCGAAAAATTAACTGCTCAAAAGAGAACATATGAAGAGAAAGGGAAAAAATATAAAGAGGACAGTGAGCAGGTAAATTATAATTGCCATCTGTGTGCTTTTATTCTTAAATAATGTTTTCAGTTACTGGATTTATCAAATGCATGATTTGAGAGTTTCTAAGTAACTATACTCTTTTGGGGGGAGGCAGCAGGGAAGGAAGAGACTCCATTTATGCTTCATTAAATGTAAGATCTTCTTAGACCTCTTTCTTCCTCCTCTGTAATTTGTATATTTTGCTTCCTTTTTGCCTGTACAGAAAATCTTAAAACTTGAGAATCAGAATAAAGAATTACAAGAGCAGAAGGAGACCTTAGAAATAAAACTCCAAGAAAAAACTGAGGAAATGAAAGGTACAATAACTAAAGGGAGTTTCAAAGGAGTTATAGTGGGGTAAAGTCAGTTTTTCAGCAAAAGTAAATTACTTTTGTTCTAATAAAAGCAATATAAATGCTGAAATTGTAGTAAATTGAAAGTTGGTCCTTCTCTTGCTTTGAATGCATAGCACAAGTGTGAAAATTCTTTTTATTTAATAATTAAATTAAATTTGTTTTTTTCAGTAGCAGGACCTCTCCTTCTCTTACATGTCCTTTTTCATACACATGTATTCCTTCAAACTGTTGCTTCATCCTTGCTTCCTTTAATACACTACTTTTAGGAATCTAATTTCAAAGGACACAGGCAGCACATGAGATCAAGTGCACTTTAGATGAATAATTGCACAATTTAGTGCTTCAGAATCTTTTTGTTTCTATAGCATTACTTAATCAATGTACTGTGATAATTTTTGAGACTTGAGAGAGTAATTTTAGCCTCAGAATATGGTAAGGATTACTTATTAAAACAAAACTTCTCATCATGGTTGTGCTTTTTTAATAAATGGACACAGTTGTATGAAGGTCTTTGAAATATTAATTTTTTTTTGACAGAGAAAATGGATGACCTCACACAGCAACTCTTCAATGATGTACAGAAAGAAGAAAACCAGCGAATGTATGTAATCTGAATTTTATTTCTTTGAAACAGCATTCATTTTTTCTTTTTCCCTCCCTTTCTTTCTCCTTCTGCAAATGTATTATGCTGACATCAGTAATGAATCTGTCCATGTTCTTGGGCATTAGTGCTGGTACTGAAGTACTTCATGCAGAGTTTAGGAAAAGCACATCCTTGTTTGTGGGTGAGTCATATGCAGGAAATCAGACTGTTCTTGCTTTTGCAATTTGTCTTTTCTTGTGTTTCTGAGAATTAAAAGGCAACTCTGGTGGTAATGGTTTCTTTGGAGATGTCCTCAGAATTTGGTCAGGAGTGGAAGAGCAGCTGATGGCCACACCAGTCAGAACTCCTGAGAACTGAATATGGAAGGACAGAATGGAAGGATTCAGTGTGGGGGAAAGACAGTGTTTGTAAAGGACATTCAGTTAAAAATACAAAGGAAAAACTTTTTTTTTCCCCTTAGGTATTTAATTTGCAGTAAAAATCCTGTTATTAATCAACAAATGGCTGTTGCTTTCAGCATGCTTTTCTTGGATCAAGTGTTTATTTCCCAATAACTTTTCCAGTCCAAGAGAGAGAACCTTCAGTACCAGAGAAGTGCTGTTCTCTCAAGTGTGAAGAGAGCAATCAGTCACTGCTCCTGAGGGCTGGAAGCTCTGTGGTGCTCCAGCTCAGTCTGAGTTCAGCTGCCAATACCTTCATACTATATTAAGAGGATTTCTTTTCCTAGTTTTTCTGGTTTGCTCATTACCTGTGTGATGCTGGAAGCCGATCCAGCAGAAATATTCTGGAAACTGTAAGAAACTGTAAAGGAAAACTAAATATACTAAAACTGTAAGAAAATATAGGGATGTTCTCCTCCCATTATCATCCATTATGTGTGTGGGTTCTGAGGATGTAGGATGGCATTTTCAAGTAATTATGGTTCATTTAAGTGTTCTTCAAGGAAGCATGTCCTTCAAATTAAAACTAAAACAAAGCCCACTTTTTCACTTATGAATGTAGATGAATAAAATTACCTTTTCATTGTGTGCTTTAGGATACTTGAGAAAAATTTCCAAAACCAGAAGCAGGACTATGAAAAGGAGATTGAACTGCTCAAGGGAGAAATTAAGATCCTGAAAGAAGAAAAAATTCAGCTACAGCAACAAATTCAGCAAGAAATTACCACTCAGGACGGCTTGAAAATGGAAGTAGGACAGCTTACAAAACAAGCACAGGTAAAGCATGACTCATTTCATTTGGGAGTCTTTGCTAGAGAAAGCAAGTGGAGAATGTGCATGTTTTGCTTATAGATTATCTTCACTAATTTTTTTATTTCTAATCCATTTTTAGAAGAAGCTGTAGTTAATAAGCTATATTTGGTACATCACTATATTGCATTAATTTCCATGTAGTAGACGATGCAAGTTAGTGCTTGCAGTAATAAGTGCATGTTTTCAAGAGTAATTGTGCTTTAATATTTATAAATTTGAATATATACGTCTGTTTTCCTTCCATTTTCCTGAGAAAGTATTCATTTCTCTGAGGATTTTCCATACATGTAGTTTATAAACTGAACCTTAAATTAGTGTAAAGTCACATTTTTGTTCTCTGAGTCAATTCCATGGCACAAACATTTTTTTTTCAGTGTCTCACATTACTGTTCTGCTCTGGTGCCTGAGAACCAGATGCTTTAAACACAACACATTTTAAGCTTTTCATCATATTAACTTGTTCTTAATTATAATTATGATTTAACTGATACTCAGCCCTTGTCATTTACTCCTTGTGTCAGTATATAATTTCTGTTTGATTCAGAAAATACCCGAGTTGCAAAAGGAAATTGAACTTCTTCAGACACAGAAACTGGATGTTGAAAAGCAGGCCCACTCACAGAAAAGAGAATTGAGGGGTAAGCTACATACCAGATAGTGCAGAGAATTCCTAAGTGCAGTTGAGCCAGGCCAGTTTAAATTGGTATCTTCAATGTCAGCTATGACAGAACTCCAGTTCTCTTTCCCATCCCATGGTAGTTTAATCCCATACATGCATACTTATATATATATATGTATATACATATACACACAGTGTACAAAGTGTACAAAGTGGTCACTGAACACTGAGATCTGGGGTACCCCTTTGAGGAAACTCTGAATTAGATATTTCTCCTTTGTGTTTAGAATTAAATACTAATGTTTAAACTTCATCTAAAATTTAAACTTCACTTAGAGTTTAACAAGTGACCCAAAAATGTGTAAACTATACATTATCTAGTTTTCATTCATTCTGTCCTTTGTGCTAGGTCCAATAATGTCAAGTATGCTTAAATAACTTGCTGGTTTGGGTTCTCTTTGGAAAAATGTACTTAACAAGCACTACTATTGTGAACTTTGTTTAATGATAATGTCAAAGAGCATTTTTTGTATTTGCAGCATTTAATGTAGTAACCTAGCACAAGATGATAAATCATGTGTACAGCTCTAGGAGTTGCCCAGATTCAGAGCAGGAAGATGTAACTTTGCATTGAAAGGTCAGAAAAAAACAGTATTGGTGATAAATCAACCTAATGCTCCTACATGTCCCAAAGTAGAACTGAGTCCCTCATGGCA
>NW_005054313.1:5110003-5131041 GCF_000277835.1 Geospiza fortis | reverse complement strand
TCAGATATATTTACTGAGTACCAGGGAAGTACCTTGTTAGATTTAGGAAGAGGATGGTTTGATCTTTATGATGAAACATGCAGAGAAAATAATGAATTTTATAAACTTTGTGGGGTTTTTTTTTCCAGAAAAGATGTCAGAAGTTACAAAGCAGCTTCTTGAAAGTTATGATTTTGAAGATGTAAGAAGCAGGTAATTTTGTTCTGAGGCATCTTCAAAGAAAGCTTAAGAAATACATTGTGGTTATCTGCACACTAATGGTTCTGCCTTGCATTCTAGACTCTCTACAGAGGATCTGGAACACTTAAATGAGGATGGAGAACTGTGGTTTGCTTATGAGGGCTTGAAAAAAGCCACAAGGTTAGTTCAGTTCTTCAGTGTTTCCAAAACTCCAAGCTGTGACCTAGAAGTTAAATCAAAAGATCAGTGGGTAACAAATTTTACAGTGCAATACTGAACTTCTGTTAAGGAAATGAACAAATGCTACATTATATGATGAGCTGAGCAGTTTAAAATCAGTTGAATAAACTACCAAGCTAGTGAGATAAGTGTGGATGTGTCAGTCAGGAAAATGTGTTTCCTCTGAGATATCATGCATAACTTTCAACTCCTTTAATGCACAGGTGATGTAATGGAATATCTCTGTGTTAATCACAGTACTTTGTTTTCACTTTGTATTAAATTTGACCCATTTAATCAAGGTCGTTCTGCATCTGCCATGTTCTTTCTCCTTTTTGTTTTAACAGAGTATTGGAAAGCCATTTCCAGTCTCAGAAAGAAATATATGAGAAGGAGATTGAAGGTTTGAACTTTAAAGTTGAACATCTTAGTCAAGATATTAATCATCTACAGAAATTATTCCGAGAGGAAAATGACATCAACGATGGCATTCGGCTGGAAGTTAGCAGGCTGACTTCAGAAAATCTGGTAAGATCCAGGCGCAGAAGTACAACCCAGATGTGTTTGTGGCTCTCCAAATATTGTGGACATGTCTTTGAAACCTCAAGGCTCAAACAAATGGGGCCATGTAAGGCAGCACATCCCTGAGGCTCCTTCCCTGCCTGCTGGGGTGGTGTGTAAGGAGACAGCCAAATTTTCTGTCTGAGTGTCCAGCCTGCTGGGGCAGCCTCACAGAGACTTTTTGCCTTATTATTTGCATAAACCTGATTTGAGATTTTTCTCAGAAGCCTCCTCAGAGTTCTGAGGCTTTCCCCACCAGAGGGCAGCTACACATTCCGAAACCAGCCACAGGCACGGCTGCAGAGCCTGACACCTGGTGCTGTGCAAAACGGTCTGACACAAGGAACTCGTGCTGTTCCAGAAGATGCCATTCTGAAAAATAATCGAAGAAATGTTTTCAAAACAGAGTTGCAAAAATTGAAAATAAAAGGAAAAGTTATTTATGATATTATTTTTGTAACTGTTTTATGGAATGTTGAGGGGTTTTTTCACTGTTAATTGAACTAGGGAAATTAAAGCCATAGTGTAATTTCCTTTAAACTAGAACAAAACAATGGTAGCAGTGGGAAAGTCCAAGAATTTTATTAGCTCAATATTTAGTTTTTAAGAGTGGCCAGCAGAAGGTGCCTTGAAAAGTCAAACAAGTCAGGCAAGCAGGCAGCAGAACCTCCCCAGAGCCTCTCTCTGGTTTGAACTATTGGCAGTTCAGGGTTGTGGGGTGACTTAGGAACTACTGCAGGGATTTGAAAAGAAGGAAGGTGCTGAAATACACAAATCTCCTTTTTCTCTCAAAGGTAATCCCAGATCTTAAGCAGCAAGTTGCTGAACTTGAAAATCAAAAATTAGACCTTGAAAACCGTCTTCAAGAGCAGACCATAAAGTTGAAAGGTAATGGTCCCACTATGGTCCCCAATATTTCAGTTGTTTGAGGTGAACTTGATTAATTCCCTGGAACTGAACTTCTAAAATCTGAGTTAATATTCCATCATGACTTCATTGCCTTATTACTTACATTTTTATTAGTAAAATGGAAGAAATGCAATGAAAAATGTGTGTTATATCTCTTCTGAAAAAATAAGATACATGCAAATATGTGCTTTTTTTACCTTTTTGAGGTCATTGAGTTCTGGGGTTTGGAAGTCTCCAAATGTATTCCATAGGGCTCTGCTAAGAATATGTGAAATGGACTATGTCCTTTGGAAACAGTCATAAAAAGGAAAGATCATTTGGAACTTAAGGCATACTCTATGAGGTAGACTTAAGAGACTGCTGCAAAACTCAGAGTGGGAGACAGAGGGAAAAGTTCTTCTCAAATTAGGAAAGCATACTCTGCTGAGAATTTGGAGTGTCTGTAACTGCAGTGTCTTCCTAGGCAACTGATTTAAAATTTATGAGTAGTTTTACTGCCAACTGCAAGAAGTTATTAGTATCAAAATTCTTCATCCCATATAATTGTGTGGTATGGAGTAGTTCCATATTACTCTGATACATTATCTGGCAGATCATTCCATTTCATTAGATAGAAAAAAATTATGAGTGTATGAAAGATTTACTGAATGCTAATACTGAACAGTAAATACCTCTGATTTTGTTTTGGGTTTTGTTTTGGGTTTTGCTGCCATTTATTATTAAAAAAAATGGAAGAGATGTCAAATCGGCTGCATTATGAGCTGGAACGGGACAGGACACCAAGACGGTAAATTTTAATATTTTTTTCAATAAGAAAAAAGTGTTACTACACTATAAGCTGTAGTAACAGAGTTGCTTAAACTCTTAAATTACATTCCACTTAAGATTTGCCTTAGATTGTTTTGTACAGTTAACAACTAATGGACAAGTATCATCTCACTGTGCTTTCACAAAAAATTAAGAGACAAGGCTTCTTACCTATTTTTAGAACTACTGAGGCCCAGAATGAAGTAGACATAAAAGAAAAAGAAAGTCTGAAGGACACAATCCAAGGAATTGAGGGGCTGAGCAATGGTTTGATGCAAGATGAAATCCAGGGTGAACTACAAAGCAAGATAAAGCAAGTGACAACTCGACTTGCTGAGGAAAACATGGTGAGGAAATGAAATTGTCATTAAGAAACTCTACCTGAAATGCAGGATAAAAAGAATGAAATTATGATTTTGAGGTATGGATAGGATGTTTCTTCAATTAATTGAGGGAGAAAAAACATATGAGGGTGCTTCTTCCAGCAAGTATAAATAAAAGCACATCATAATATTTATTGTGCCAATAATGTGAAGCAGTAGAAAATATTTTTTTATTGTGTTTACTCTGAACTCACTGACTTTGGTTATTACAGGATCTTGAAGAAAAGCTAGACATGAAAGACAGAATAATAAAAAAATTAGAAGATCAGATCAAAACTCTGACCAAGACTATTGAAAAATGTAAGCTATTATGTGATTTATTTTTTTAATAGCTTTGAATGCTAAGTGTCTGTTTGAAGAAAAAATATATTTTTAAAAAGCTGGAGTTTGGGGTGGAGGTAGAAATTTAATACCTCAGAAAAATGTGCCAGGGGAATCATCAACACAAATTACATAGAAATCCTTTCCTGGTTTGTTTGTTTTTTCCCCAGCTAAATCATAAGCACACAGGGACCTGGTCTAGATGATAAAGATGAAGGCAGAGGGATAAAGTCCTGCCAACAGCAGTTTATGCACACCCTCACACAAACTCTCTGAGCCAACAGGGTTAGTTAGCATCTCACAAGGAGCCCCTCCTGTGAGCCTTCAAGTGGCAGATGATTCCTGATGTGAAGTTAGTCTGTACAAAGCTCTTACAGACAAATTAATTCTTCACTACAGGATGCTCTCAAAAACATTGCAAAGTTGTCTAATGTAGAGGTGTAACTTTGCTGTTTATTTTTTTTTACTACTGCAAGTAATCCCACTGAATCCAGTGAAGCTCTTCATGAATAATATAAATGTTACTTAACTCATAATGCTTGGAGCCATAAGATAAGAACATTAGTGTGGATAGGGCTTGTACTCTCTTTATTACAGAGAAAACTGCTTTTCTCCAGTAGTTTGCTCTAACGTGACCATTAGCTTAACCACTAACCTGGCAGTAACAGTGCTTTTGTGTTTGACAGCTGAAGCCCACGTGCCCACTGTGCCCAAAGAGTACATTGGAATGATGGAGTACAAAAAAGAGGACGAAGAAAGGATCATTCAAAATCTTATCCTCGGTATTTTAGTAAAACTTGGAATTTTATAAGTCAACAACAATACTCAGAACACTGTAACAAAAACTACATGGTGCCATATTTCACTTTCATTCAAAGATGCCTTTTTCCCCATTCTCTTACCACCAGTACAATTTGTACTGCTCTCTTTCCATTACCAGATATTTCAAGTACAGAAATGCTTTATCTGTGTAAAAATAAGTTCTTTGACTCTACATAATGCTGACTCTGTTATCTTTCTTACTATTTATCCACCTCTAAAGCTTTAAATCCCAAGAGCACATCAGGGACCTCAATTTACTTTCTTCCTGGTCATCTACTAAGTCTGTAAGTTACTGTGCTTATATCCATGTGTGATGGTTGCTTTCCTGTCTGTCCTTGCCATGTCTTCCCTTCACTGAAAGGAACTGTACTTCATGTTTCTCTTGTAGAAAGATTTTGTCCCTCTTCTGAGCTATTTTACAGTATCAGTCTTGCTGCCAAACCAGCTTTTCTCATTAGCTTACAATTAATAGTGAATTTGACAAATTTTCCGTGTACATTTGTACCATTATTAAATTAACAACACCTGCCTTTTCTTCTCACTTTTGGATGTTAATATTTTTGTGAGCAAAGGTGTGGCCCTAAGCAATGCTGGAATTTGGTGGGGCATCCAGTGGGTAGTTAAATGTTATTTGCTTTTTGCAGTTGTTCTGCCTGTCATAGCCCATGCTGGACCTTAGAATTCACTAAAACACTCTCCTATCCCTCAGGAAAATATAATTAATACTCATATGTGAGGAATACTGTTACAGAAGTTGTCATAAACAAGAGATTCTCCAGTAAATCAGTTATCAAGTGACTACAGAAAAGAACTGCAGGAAGGAACAGCATGGCACTTGTCTTTTTTGGAATGATACACTGAAAATTGGATTTTTCCATAATAAACCAGATTATTCTCCTCCATGCAGATTTGAAGCCCCGTGGAGTTGTAGTTAATATGATTCCTGGCCTCCCAGCTCACATCCTGTTCATGTGTGTGAGGTATGCAGATTACCTGAACGATGCTGACATGCTGAAGTCTTTCATGAATGTCACCATTGATGGCATCAAGCAGGTTGTTAAGGTAGGAGCTATGTTTGATTGCACTGTACTGTGCTTTTTGATTTTTAACACAAGGTTTACAAGATGCATGCATGGCACCTGGGGAATGCCAACACTTCCACTTGCCAGTGTTCCTAGAAGGGAATGATAATCATTAGTGACACTTTTTGAGGTTTGTAGTAGCATCCCTGTAAAGTCTCCAGCTGAGGTTCTGCTGTGCTGAACACAGAATCCACAGAATGCATTAACATAAATTATTTTTATCTGAAGGTGTTGTTGACAAAATCATTTAAAGCACTTTACATTTAACAGTGAGTAGCTAATTAGGTGAAGTGCACCTGTGCTTTCAGCACTGTTCAAAGTCAGAGGGACTTCTGAAGGCTGGTATGTCTGGCAGCAAGCTGGTAGTGGGCTCTGAGGAGGTTTTTGCACTGCTTGGCTGCTGGTGTAATTTAACATGTCATCTGTACTGCAGCACTAGAACCCAAACGATTAAAATCAAATTGCCAGCCCGTGTACAAAATTAAATTATAAACAAAAACTGCTATGCTTTATGCATAACAAATTCAGCTCTGTGAATGCTTTGTTATGATTTATAATGGAGTGAAACACCAGACACAGGGAGGAAGCGCAGGCAGGAATGGACTGTGGTTTATGCAGTTGAATGTGTTGTACAGAGAATGCCTATAAGTTTGTACACAAACAAATTTATAGCACAGTTTATCCATTAGAGAAGCTTGTGTTTACTCAGCTAATAAAAATAAGAGATAGATAGTTAGAACTGTGTTTTTATAGTTTTTATAGTTTTTGTAGTGCAGTTTCATTTGTGAATGCAGGTGTTGTTCACACGTCTTTGCAGGAAGCCCTCCAGCACACTACATATCCACAGGAATTGTAAAACTGTTTGTTCAGGGTTATTATTTAGCCTGTCTATTAAGAATACTTAAGCAGTATTTACCAAACAAAAGAGGGATCTTTGCTATGTGTTAGCCTGAAAACAAAGCAGGATTTGTTCAGCCCCTTTCAGGTGCTCTGTGCTCCTTCTGCTATAGATGGGCTCTGTTCTACCAATGCTGTAATGGTCTTATGTTTAATTATTGAATTAACCTTGTGAGACAATACCATAGTAAGACTGCTTTACTTACCATTTTCAGGAACATTCAGAAGACTTTGAGATGTTGTCCTTTTGGCTTTCCAACACATATTATTTTCTTAACTGTTTGAAGCAGTACAGCGGGGAAGAGGTAGGATTGATTTAATAAAATAATTCCATTACTTTTGACAGATTTTAATTGAAATTTAAAATAGCATTAATTAATAACTGTTCACCAGCTCACCAGTGTTCCTTACAGGTATTTATATATTCACATTGCTCTACAGTGGTATTATGTGTCTTATACAAATAATAAGACAGTATAGAATTAATGGATCAAGGGAAATGAAGGAAACATCAAAGTGCTAAATTAGGTTAAAGTCATGACATGGAAACTGCTGCTGATTTTGAATCTTTCCACATAAGTTTAATGGTGGACTTCAGATATCTGACCATATATATATTTAAAACAGCTTTACTATTTTATAATTAGGGCCATTCAAATACTTACTGCTACCAAATTAGAAAAAAACTCTGGAAAGAAGCAAAACAACAAACTTGTCAGGTTTTTCCCTTATTTCACTTGCTTGTTAAGCTAAATCTCATCCTGAGACTCAAGTTTTTTTTCATTCTTTTCAGTTGGAAACTCTGACTGTATTTTTAGGAGGTTTTATAGACTTGGGTGGCCTGAGCTGGGGTTGGAGTCACTCCCTCTCGTGGCCACAGCGGGGTCACTCAGAACCCAAACCTGATAAACTTTATCACCAACACTCTGTAACTGGGGTTGCAGCAGTAGGGAAAGCTCTGAATACAGAATTTGCTTTTAATCTGCGTTCTAATGAATATTGAACACCTCGCATAGGCTAGGATTTGGAGTAGACTTTTGAAGTCAGAACTTTGCTAATGAAAAGTCCAAAAATTATATCCCTTTGCAACAATATGACATAAATGTTTTTGTTTTTCATCACAGTTGAAACAGCTATGTTGTTGGCTTTTTTTATGGGTTTTTATTTTGGGAGGGGAGTGGGTAGGGCAACAAGTGGAGAACAGGGACGGTTTGCTTTCTGTTTAAGAGATCTGGGAGTTGCTCCAAAGTTCATTGACATCTATGCGTGTCTTTCCTTTGGCTTTAGGAGCAGAGCAAACGTCAGCATTAACTGGAAAATTAAGTACAGGAAGCACCCATTGAAATTAGCTTTGACTCATTCTGTGTTCAGCCAGAGATGGAATGAGTAACTCCAACACATTGCAGTAACAATTTATAATTACCACATTATGTGATTTCTAATTATATTTACTACTCACTTATAGGAATTCATGAAGCATAACACTCCACGTCAGAATAAGAACTGTTTGAAGCATTTTGATCTCTCAGAATACAGACAAATTCTCAGTGATTTGGCCATTCAAATATATCACCAATTCATTATTGTAATGGAGAACAACATTCAACACATGATTGGTAAGACAACAGCAATCCAAGAGCACCTAAATGTAGCTGGTGAAGCATATGAGGAAAGCTCACACAGGGCGGCAGAGGGTGGGACAGACTCCTTTCTCCTGACATCTATACTTAGGTGTTCCTGCATGTGTGCTTCTACACATACAAATTTCACTGAATCGTATATTCCCAGACTTTTTCCTCAAAGCTTCCTAGTCTAGGATAATGCTGTGAATCTGAGCAACATCATACAGAAATAAAAGGCTTTGTAAAAATTGTGTGCTCCAGAAGCCTTTGTCAGAATCTTATTTTTCTTGTATCAATTAACTTCTAAAATATCCTGAATGTAAGTTTTGTTCAATAATTAATGTAACCAAAAGGAGCCTTGGGAATTTTGATTTTATGCTACTTTCTGTTGTATTTCAGTACCAGGCATGCTGGAATATGAAAGTCTTCAAGGAATTTCTGGCTTGAAACCTACGGGGTTCCGTAAACGTTCTTCCAGTATAGATGACACGGATACCTACACCATGACCTCTATATTGCAGCAACTCAGCTATTTTTATAGCACTATGTGTCAGAATGGCTTGGACTCTGAGCTCCTAAAGCAGGCAGTGAAGCAGCTTTTCTTTCTGATTGGAGCTGTCACCCTCAATAGTCTCTTCCTCCGCAAGGACATGTGCTCCTGTAGGAAAGGAATGCAGATAAGGTAAAGCCAGTAAAGTTTCAGCAAGCTTGAGAATGAATTTTTAACACTTGTATGTAAGGTCCTTTACCTCTAAGTCACTGGATATTCTGTGACCATTCTGCTGGAAGTAGACAGTTGTTTTTACTTCTTTTGGAAAATCAAATCTTCGTATTTTGGGCTGAGCTTTCTTAATGTGACAACTACAAATTGTTCTTTCCATGGAAACACTAGTGAAAGAAACAGCAGAGAAAATTACAGTCTGAAGCTTAAAGTCAGGCATGATTAGGATTCTTTCCATGCTAGCTCATCCGTGATGTGACCAACAGTATTTTTAATTCTCTCTTACCACAGTGAACAGGTGCAGTGTCCCAGCGCTGGCAGGGATACAAAAGCTGACTTGCATGTTTCATGCTCTGTGACAAGACAGGCACTGGGACAGAGCCTTGGAGGATGTATATTGAGCATCATCTCTCCTGCTGCAAGCATCAAGGAAACATGCTCCTAACTGTTTGCAGAAGAAACAGTGCATTTGTTTTCCATGAGTCAGTCTGCAGGCTCAGGGGAAGGAAAATCAGTAAAATCTTGGCCCATCTGGGAACATTATTAGAAGAAAGCTGATCATCCTTTATAAGCCTGGCCCTGCTTTGTAACAGCAAAGATTGTTCTCATTTCCTGTATATGCTCAGTTGCAAATAAATGTTTTAGTGCCATGCAGTGCAGTAGACAATGCCAGTATATGTAATTTTCTGGAAACAACAGCTAAACTAATAACTCACTTTCTGTTACCCAAGCTTTAAAAAATAGACAATGAAGAAAAAATAAGAATTGAAATATAACAAGGATTTAATTTATAGTTAAATAAGCTATTAATTGTTTGATTTTTATGTCCTGCAGGTATTGTTTTTAGCTTAAAATAATTAATTTGAACACAACATTAGAAGAATCTTTCTTCCTTAGCAGTCTTCAAAGTAACCTGCTTGTCAAGGGGAAGCTGACATTTCTGTTCTTTGTTCATGATTTAACCCAGATGTAATATCAGCTACTTGGAAGAATGGCTTAAGGACAAGAATCTTCAAAGCAGCAATGCCAAAGAAACGTTGGAGCCCCTGTCTCAGGCAGCCTGGCTCCTTCAGGTTAAAAAGATCACAGATGATGATGCCAAGGAAATATGTGAACACTGCACATCTCTTTCTACTGTGCAGGTAATGAACCATCTGTTTTCTTCTGGCAGCACTGATTGCAGAATCTTAGCTATCTAAAATAATTTGTTGCAAAAAGCCATTGGACTTTCATTTCATAAAAGTAGCATTCTTCAGTATTCCACATCATCACTTGTTAAATTGAAATTTTAACTCCTTGTTTCTGATTGCTTTTAGCATTTTAACTACTCCCATGGTGAACACTTTCCTGCTTTGTTGTATCCCACATTATTGTTCCACAATGTGTTTTTTTTAGTATGTCACAGGGTTTTTTTTATTGTTTCCCTTAATAAATTCAGCTCTTTCTACATCTCCTTGATCTGCTGACACCTCTGGAAATGAGTCATAGCAATCATCATATATGTAACAACTCAGTAGGTGACAAGTCAAAATTCTCTCTTTACTGTAAAATGTTTTCCTGAAACTTTAATTAAATATCAGTAAGAATGTCATAATAATGTTTAGTTCTTTTTGTCTTCTCCCTTTTTATGACACACTAAAATAGTCTTCTGTAATTTGAGCAGATAGTTAAGATCCTGAACTCATACACTCCAATAGATGACTTTGAGAAAAGAGTGACTCCATCCTTTGTTCGGAAGGTCCAGGTAAGAGCTGCCCCTGCTGTTTCTATATTCAGCTCACAAGGTGCTTCACACACATGAGTTTTAATGCTTTACAGTTGTACTTGGCCTTTACATCACATTATTACTAAGTAGCTCATCTTCTAGACACTTGAAAGTGATGCAAGCAAATCTGCTTAACATCATGGAAAAGCAAGATTTGCCATGGGAAGAAAGCAATGTACTGGCTTTGCTTTGATTCTTAATTCATTGTTTTCACACTCTTTCTGTTCTGCTTTCAGGCTATGCTAAACAACCGTGAGGATGTCCCACAGCTGATGCTTGATACCAAGCATCTCTTCCAAGTGACGTTTCCTTTCACCCCCTCTCCACATGCTTTGGAACTGATACAAGTCCCCAGCAGCTTCAAACTTGGCTTTCTCACGAGGGTTTAATAAAGCCAGTGAATTGGTATTTCCTCAGAGACTCTATAAAGGCAGCAGACTGTCATGGTTCATTTCACCAGCTGCTGGATAGTATGGCAGTGTGCAGTGAATTAAGCTGTTAAAAACTTGTTCCTTGGTCAAGACTTGAAGAGTAGGAGTAATTTTGTCTTGTTATTTCCTTCTCCCTTTTCTTACTCTTCTTCCTTCATTTCAGTCCTATAAGAAGAACTTTATATCATCACCTGGACACAAAGCTTACCATACAGTTTTTAGTCCACAGCTGACAAGAAAAGCATTTATCTGACAAGTTTGCATTGCTGCCCTGTCAGCAGCAGTCAGAGGGGAAGACTGGCATGTGATAGATGTTACTGCTTTACAATTTTCTTTGCCTTCACTTCCTGTAATGAGAGGGGGTTTTTTTCTTCCCAAGGCAATTCAGTTTTTTGCCTTGATATATTTGAGACTGGCTTTCACCTTTCTGTGAAGAGGGGAACTGAGATCAATCTAAGAGAATGGCTGTTACAAACCCACAATGTCTTTTTGTAGGTGGGCTGGCTCGGCTCTCTGAGTGCTTGCACTGCAGCTCAGGCACTCTGCACAGCTCCTTGGCCAGAGCAGGGACTCAGGTGCTCTTCTTGGAGACAGGTTTCAGTTCTGTTCTCTGCAGTGCCAAGTTTGGATTCAATATCAGTTATTGTAATAGAAAAGTTAGATATAAAATTCATGCTATGATCCAGGTTTGAAGTACAAGCTTGGTTCTCTGAAAGGCAGGAGTCATCTCCTGGTTTGGTTCCATCCTCAGTGCACTGTATTTCAGAATACACAGTGAGTATGCACACATCACCTTCCTGCCTTTCTCATTTTGCTGGTTTCCCTCCTCCAGTCCAGAGATTGAATAGGAGTAGATGCAGCAACTGTGGTCTGGTGTTAATGATAAACCAAGCTTAATTCCTTACATTTCACCTTTATTTAAGTAATTTCAGTTGCAGGATCCTTAAATGCAGAAATGGCCTCCTTTCTGCTTTGTTCAGCCTTCTCCCTGTGCTCAGGGAGTAAAACATAACTTTATTTAGTTCTGGACCCTGTCAGAACAGCAGGGGAAATAGCATTCACCTCACCACAAGGGTGACTGTCCTTAAATAGGTAACTAATGCTGGGTTTCTAACTACTCTGTTTGCCATAGTTATTAAAATCAAGTACTAAAGCTCTGAAATAGCTAAAGGATTATAATGAATTGGATTAATTTAAGGAACAATTTCTTTGATTTTTTTTTTTTTACTATTACTACAGTGTTAGTACTTGTTTAATTTCACAAACTACCTTTAAGCATGAAGAGGGAATCATTCTTGCTATTTAGTGTTGCTGGTGCTTACCATGTACAGTGTCATATTCCTCATGATATCCGCAGAGATACAGTCAAAATATATGAAGGAAACATTTTGTGGTTTGTTCAATAACAATAAAAGCTGTACAAAAGATCACACATGTAGGTAGACTATTTTAACATATTAAATAAAGTAGTTTTAAATCAATTTGTAGTTCTTTGTGTGATGCAATAGTTACGTTTTTAGTATGGAATCGTTTGAAAGAAGTTACTTGGAACTACGTGAACATTTGTGAGTGTTGTCAGTCTTGTACTGCACCAGAAACATTTATTTAATTTAGTTGCTTTGCTGTAACATTGTGTCTCTTCCTGTCAGCATTGTGTGCTGTCCTTGGCTCCTTATGAATTTCTGGAAATAGTTTAATGGAAGCAACTTTTGTTGCTGCAAATTGTGCACAGGCGTTTTTTGCAGCTCCTGGAGCTGTGTGTCTGTTACCTGGGCTGACGTGAGGGAAATCACAGCCCACTCTTGCATCCACATCACAGAGAAGTGTCAAGGTGTGTGTGCTGTTGTGACAAAAATTGTTGATGAAGGAAAACTGTTCTGACAATTTGATGCTACTTTGAGAGCTTTTTGTGGAGTGTGCTATTAATGCTGTGTATGCAAACAACAAGGTATATTTTTAAAACAACATTTAAAATTATCCAGCTTACTGTATGCTCTCAGAACTTATCTTGCTTTTGCTGATATTAATGCCTTCAGACAGAATTTAAATGCAAAACTATTTTGTTCTCTGTTATTCTTCTGATTATAAGGAGCAGTTTTAGTGAAGGGCATTAGTGAGGTTAACTTTCCTAGGATGATGCTAAAGGAGAAAGGTATTTCATTCAACTGGGAAAGTGTTGAATGGTGATCCTCACTGCAGTGGGGAAGCACTGCAGTGGCTTATGGAGAGATGTGTAAGATGCTTTTGGCATTTTTGGATGTGTTTAGACTTGTGACTCCTGCAGTTTCTGGGAATAGAGCTCAGCAGCACAGGTGGTCCCTTTCAGTCCTGTGCTCCCATAATATTCTAATAAAAAATGATTAGGACTGGTTACTTTTACACAAGTCTCGACTGGGATGAGGTTCAGGTCTGTCTTTTTTCCCTCAGATCCCCTTGACTACCAAATGTGAAATCTAATGGCATTAATTCAGTTCCTTCCATAGAGTCTTAATAATAGATGTGACCTTTGGCAGTTCTTAAATTTTTCAGACATGTTTTCGTAAATATCCCCAAATTTTTTTCAAAGAGTGCAAGAAAAGCAGCAATTTTTAATCCTATTGACTTTAAATTTACTGTCTTAGAACAGGAGAATTGTAGAAGTATAACCAAGGAAAAGCCAGCATGGACACTAATCAATTTGTTAGGCTTGTAAGTTTTTTTTAAGAATATGAGATAAACTTAATATTGGTGGTGCTGTATGTCAGAATACCAAGTTGATAGTTGGAAAAATCAGTTGTCAGTCACCTCCCTAGTATATTTCAACTTTAGTATTTGTTAACAAGCAAATATTCATAAACAAACCATCCAAAAAACTGCTGTATGGACCAGGTAGGTAAGGTCTGGCTTGCCTAATAGTTTCTGTTCTTTATTCTGTGTTCTAAAAGAAGGCAGTTAAAATAAAGTCATTATCAGTAATCCCCAGTATGTAACTGATCTGAGGTGATGCAACTGGAGAGGCTGAGCTTAAAATACCTTTAAGTAGAATTAATAGGAAGGTTGTCTTTCTACGTTAGCAGCTGCACAGGGCTTACTTAGCCATCTTGAGAATCTCCAGGTTCTTGCTCTCTGAAAAGGTGGGTAATTTTTTTTTTATTTTACAACAAGATTCATTGTACAGAATTTATCTGTAATAACACATTTCTTAATGATTCACCATCTTTAAATTTCTAATGTAGATTTAAAAACCTAGTAAGGTTCAAAATTCAGGCTACAGTGCTAGAACTTGTAATGGTTTTAGGCCTTTTTGCTCTAAATATCTTTGTAAAATTGTCATAGTGATGGATTTGTATACTGTGTCAGGAGCAATACTGCTTTTTAATTATTCAGAACTTTTGGTGGCTTCTCTTGTAGTAGAATTTTATAATGTGTCATAATCTTAGCTAAAGTAAAATACTGATAGCAGGTATGATTCCTCCTGTACATTACTCCAGCGAATTCTCATATTTTATCAAAGATTAATTCTGCCCAGAGTATTTATTCCATGCCTAATAGATCCTTGTCAAAAGTGTCTGGAGCTACTGATGACATTTCATTCAAATAAGATCAGTGGTTCCTCAGGGATCACTAATTCTGAGAACCTTGGAATAACAACTTATTCAGTTGTCAATGTCCAGTTTTAAGGATCTAGGAGAGCTGAGCCCAGGCACTGCAGGCATTTTACAGCACTGAGAAGCTCCCTGGAAAGGGTGGCAGCTTGTCTTGGGTTCACATTTGCAAAAAAATAGATTAAAAGCTTCAGGCCATATTTGCTGCTTTCATCAAGTGGAATATAAACCTCCTTGACTCTTGACTGAAATCTCCATGCAAATTTTAAACTATTACACTGCAGTTCCTTCCATGACAGATTTCTTCTTTCCACGTGTTTTGGGATGAAGTCATGCATCCCCTGGAGACAACACCAAAACTTTTATTGACTTAAAAGTGGGCAGGATTTCTGCATTTATTGTCTTACTTTTCAAACAGTCCACTGAAATACGTAAGCATAAATAGCAGGATGGAGACAAGTACACAGAGCAAAGTTTGATTTGACTTTTGTATAATGTCCAGCCAGACAAATTCTAAAATGTCATAGGTCATTGAATTTCTTTTGTTCCATTTAAATCTCTCTTATGATAACTACTTCTGATTGTTTACCACAAATTCATTTGTTACGTACAAGTCTAAATATTGTTTAAAACTTGATTTTTAGAAGAGGTGAAAGGTCTTGTTTTCCCTATGAAAAATGTACAGACAAAAATGACACTGCAATATTATTCTCATTTGTTTGTCTGACTCTCAAGTAGTTTTTAATACTGTGTTGGTATCTTTGATCTTAGAGATGCCTGGCTTGAGAACAAAAGTGGATTTCTAATGACCCAGCTGTCAGTGTGCTTGAAGCATCAATTTCTGCTCAAACAGCATATTGATCATAATATTCTGTAGCTGCTGCTGACCAAATCCTAGGTCATATTTTCAGCTTTAAAAATAATGCATAATAATGACTATTTTATAATGCAGTGGAAAAAAGAAAATTTATTTATCAGTGCAGGTTTCTCAGAAGTCCAGCTGTTGCTGTGGATTTCAGGTTATTATCTGCTGGCAATGGCTAAGTACAAATTAAAAGTACTTTCCCACATGTAGTGAACCCATATGCACAGCACATCTTGTAATGGTGTGCAAATATGTTTTGCTATATGTTTTTCTTCATTAAAAAAGACTCTGCAGAGCACGTGACTGTCTTGTATACAGTGACAGTTCATCCAGCTCGAGAGATTAGTCACAGAGGGAGATTATCCAGCCTACAGATGTCTATATACAGCCTAGGCTCCTTAGCTGGCAGTGGTGGGAAGCTCTGTGCTCGACTTTGTGCATTGCAAAAAATGCATATTTTATTATTGGCTCTTCACAAATATTAAAATGAATATTATATGTGTTATGTTAGAAACTTATGCTGTTTAAATTTTCTTAAGTAGTGTGTTAAGTATAGTTTTAGGTTATAATGTTAAAATAGAAACTGTGCTATGTAAGATACTTTTTTAAAGAGAGGACTCGCAGCGAGGTACCAGCCACAGGACACCTGAATCTGTCAGAGAAAGAGAATTTATTGCTCCCTTATCAGAAGAAACTAACTTCTTCCTCCCTCACTCATGCTTGAAGAGCCGTCAGGATTAAGAGGAAGAAGCTGACACTGACCAGACAGAATCCTGTGTTTGAATGGAATTTATGCGTCATGTATGAGGTGTATGAATATGCAACAGGTTATTGTTTTTAAGGGTTAATCCTCTGTTAATGTGTGTCCTTTTTTGGGCCTATGCTGCCCAGAAAAAGATACCCAAACATCCATAACTCTTTGTTTCTGTTGTCTCATATTGTCAATTCAAATAGTCCAAATTATTATTACCCTAATTATATCACTATTTTTATAATCATTAATATTAAACTTTTAAAATTTTAAAAACAAGTAATTGGCGTTTTTCACACGCATGCTTTCCTCCTCCTTCTCTTTCAGCTCTGGTGACCCACCAAGATGGACCAGACCTTTTTAGCAATTGTGTTTGGTCCCTGTGACAAGTGCAGCAAAGAGAAGCCCCTGAGGCCCGTGTCTGTGAAATCAGAACAACGCAGCTACTGCTCGCTCTGCGTGGAGATGGTACGTCATGGTGTCACTGCCACTGGTGTCACTGCCACTGTCCCACTGATGTCACTGTCTCACTGGTGTCACTACCTCTGGTGTCACTGCCGCGCTGTGGGCACTGCCAGCAGCAGGGAATGGAGCAGGGGTCTCTGAAGTTGCATTTTTCTGAACAGCAGAGAAGCATTGCTAGACCCACAGACTGCCAGACAAACACCTGATGTTTCCACAAACCTACAAGTGAGGTGGCCACAGGGTTCAAGAATATTTTTTATGATTCCTGATTTGAAAATGGCCACAAGCCTTTTACCCTAGGGTACCACACTTGCTATGCAAGTGTTATGTGCCCATCTCTTCCCTGAGATCCAGAAACACAGAATCACAGAATAGTGAGGTTGGAGGAGACCTCTAAGATCATCAACTCCAACCTATGTCCTAACACCTCAACCAGACTATATCACAAAGTGCCATGTCCAGTCTTTTTTTAAACACATCCAGAGATGGTGATTCTACCACCTCCCTGGGAAGAGCATTCCAGTACTTTATTATTCTTTTGGTGAAAAATTTCTTCTTAATATCCAACCTATACCTTCCCTGAAGGTGTGCTCTGCTTGGCCTATGATCTTGAGTTTACCTCGCTTGCCTTTGAAAGAACTTACCACCACCAACAACAAAATATTAAATCATCACAACAAAGTCATTCACTAGAGACAGGGGAGATGACATTCACCTAGTCTGTCTCAGACACCAGTGGAGGGCTGTCACAACTCCTTTGTGCCCACATTTCCTGCTGTGACCAGGTTGTCTCCTGGGCTATCTGCAGTACTTGGGTCAGAGCTGGAAGTTGCTACAATGAGGATAAGGTGGGAAAAAGTTGCAGAGCAGTGGAATGTCTTCTGTTGGAGGCTTTCTAAGTTCCAGCAATTAGTGGTGAGGTGATATCCCATTCTCCTGGTAGGGTGCTCTGTTCCAGAGACATCACAGTGGGGTTTTTTTAGGTGAAACACACAGCTAAGGTCATGAACCTGTGTGGCTATTGAAGAGCTGGCCTCCAAAACTCCTTTTGTAAACTTCAGAATTTTGCTGTCCAGCTTGCAGTAGTTTTATTTCATCTTCCTAAACCATTGTGCATTATCAGTTGGAGAAGACATCCATCACTGTTTCCTCCCCAGAAGTGTTCTCTACTCTAAGGTCCAACAGTTTGTTGTGTTTGAGTGTCAGATGAAATGATCTCTGCAGAAATGCTAAAAGGCTTAGCAAGCTGTGTTTACACAGCACTGTTGTTCAGGCAGATGAGAGCACTGATTTGGAGGTGTAGGTGGTACATGTGTACACTTTACTGGCTGACACAGCACATTCCCATGCATTACTTTGTTTAGGAGGAAGTTTAGATGTAATGACTGTGAGACAAAAGGCAGCCCCTTCCCAGTTTATTTGCTTCTCCCGACTGAAATTGCTGCTTTGTTCAGGTCCTTCTTGGCCAACAGCCTTCTTGGCTATTTATTCAGTAAATTTTTGCATGACTTGATAAATGCATGCTGGAATTGCAGGAAACTGGCTGTTTGTTATTTACAGTTCCTGCAACTTTCTCCCTGTTATTGGCAGTAAGGAGGTCAGACTTAGCAGCTGGAACAGCTGGTAGGTGGAAGCAGCCTGAGACTTCAGGAGGAATTGCATCAGTACCTAACAGCCTGTTAGGCTTCCTATTGGCACTGCAGAGGGGCCTGGGGCTTTCTGGTAGATCTGGCTTTACCTTGCTTCATATTTTCTAAAAGGTTTAAAAGCAGATATTCAGAACACAGAGAGCTCTTTGCACTAGCACAGAAATACACACAAGTAGGGAAATTCCATCCTTGACTTTGAAATTGTTTTTTTCAGAGCTGTGTGTACGCTTTGGCTTATATCAAAATGCACTCTATATCCTTTGCCAGTTGTGTTTGTGGATGCATGTTCATTGTGGTGTCTAACTGGCTGATCTTTCTGCAGCTCCCTGATGTGCCCATGCAGCTCCTAATTTCAGTCCAGCAGATGTACACATGCATTTTCATCAGCCAGTCTTGGTGATTTCCCCAAAAACAACATATGTCAAGGGATAACAGAATTAGAAACTGCTGATTCCCACTGTTGACATCATCCTACTTCAATTGTTTGCCTTTTAGACAAAATAATCTTCTTCCCCTAGGGTTTTGCCTGCTTTGGAGTTTGGTGCTAATCAGTAGAAACTCAATGTTTGCTGGTTTAGATTCACCACAAAATTAGCTTACAACTTGAAAAGATATCAGCTGCTGAATTAGTGAGAAAGGAAACTTATTTTAAAGGCCTGGCTTTTGAGGTAGGCAACAATTAGTTTTATGCTGCTAGATCCTTCATTTTCCCCAGTGTTACTATTACCAGAGCAGGACCAACTTTCTTCCATGGACCCCCATCACTCATCACTGCAATCTGGTGTATTGCCATGTGTGGCACTCCTTGATGTAGTACTAAGCTATCAACTATTGACTCAGCCCTGGTTCATTTTATTTAAAGCTCCCAATTGGCCTTACTCTAACCTGTATTTTTACATGGTTAGTTAATGATAGCATGGGCAGTTAAGCAGGAGTTGGTCAGATGAATTAAATACTTAACTTTTTTTTTCAAACTAGTGAAATATACATTGTGTATCACACAGTTCTACAGCTCAGTCTGTTCTGTAGAGGCTTCCCTGTCACCTCCTGGCTCTGCTGACCCCATCATCTCAGGATTAGTATCACATATCAGCCTGCACATGTCGGGTTCCCAAAGACTCTCACCTTCTGTGCTGTTCTTTGTAGACTTTTTAATCCCATTCCACAAGGCAGTGAGACTGTTCACATCAGTAAGGCAAGAAGCTGGATTTTTCACTGTTAGAACTATGCCAACTGTCTGACACATAGGTGTTATCTATGCCAAATTCCTGAGAGCTGATGCATTCCTGTAGAGGCAAAGAAATTTCCTACAGGCCTTTTGTTGAGTTTAACTTCTGGGCCTCTCCACACTTATCAGGTGTCAGAAATAAGGTATTTGTTATAGACTGGAATCCTTCAAAAATGAAATTTCTTCTTCAGAATCTACTTCTGCTTTTCCCCCAGGACACAGCTACATTATTGAGTTTAATATAAGTAGGTTTAATTTTTCAGACCTGAATATAATGCATGGGAAGAAGCTTTCTGTCACTTTCCTGCTAAAAGATTTTTGAGTTTCTTGGGTTTGCTTTTTCCTGTTCTTTTGGTATCACTTTAAAAATACTCAGTTTTTATTACCTTGGCATAGTCTGTGCTGGAAGGCATTTGCAATATGCTGATCACTCTTGGGAGCTTTGAAGGATGTTCCTTTACCCAGCAGTGTGTGAACCCCTAGCTTACACTGCCTACATTTTCTTTAGTGATGAGTTCAGGGTTACCTACACGGCCATCAGGCAGATTGGGTTAGATCACACCAGTTTCTGTGGACAGTGACTGGAAATAGATCCACTGCATTTGATTCCCAGTGAAGTAACCTGGCTTCTGCCTGCAGAGCTATTGACTAAAAGGGCCCTTGTGGACATGGCCAGACAGGGGCCGAGTTCAGCTCCAGAGTGATGGTGAAGAGCTCACAGCTCTGCCTCTGCATCCCGGTTGGACAGCAACACTGCTTCTAAACCCAGTGTGGGAAGGGACTTTTATTTTCTCTGAGACCCACACTTCATCCAGGATGTGCCCAGAGTCCAAACAACAGCTGCAAACAAGCGTTTTCTTATCTCCCTCTCCAATCTTGGCACATCCCCAGGTTGAACAATAGCCACTGGATTGTCTATTTTCTGGCTAAAGGGAGATAATGGGGGTCAATTTGCACAGAGTTACTCCTTGTAGATCAAGGACAATTCTGTAATAAAAAGGGGACATTTTCAAGGAACTCCCAGGGAACAAAAAGCTGTGTGCCATGGTTCTTTCTCTGGAAGCATCAGCTGCTCCCTGTGCCCAGCACATATTCATATGAGCAGAACCCAAAGAACTGAGCCCCTGGGTTCATGCCACACCAAAGTGGCGGTCTATTTATTACCTTTTTGGGATTTTGGAAACTGCTCTGTTTCAAGAGATGGGAATGCCACAGACTCTACTGTGCACATCTGAGAGTAGGATATACAAGGGGTACAAGGGGTAGCTTCTCTAAAGGAGAGGAAAAAAAAGGAAAGGAACCCTAATAACACCAAATTTAAAAATCAGGAATTCAAAGCATAGTAGAGAGAAGAGTTTTCATTGCTGCATCTGTCCTGTTGGCCCAGGAACTGAGCCAGAGACCTGCATAGCTGATTCTCCCAGTACCCCCTACCCACAGGAGTATCAGGGAGTGATGGAGCTAAGATGGGACTTGATAACCCTGGACAAGATCTGTCTTCCCAATCTGGTATTTTAAAATGCCATTGGGGTGACCGGTGGCCTTTTTTTCCTTCTTTCTCCCACATTGTGCAACTTGTACAAACAAGTTTAGGTATATAGCAGAAAAAGCCATTGGCATGTGTTTCTGGGGAAATGAAACCTTTGGGCTGTGAAGAGGGCCTGGGATATGTGTAGGAGAGGGGCAGGAGGTGAGGCTGGTCCCAGCTGCCGGCCTGGACACCACTGGGATGCTGGAGCAGGGGGTGCTGCAGCCAGCAGGACCGAGGATGCTGCA
>NW_005054313.1:5102890-5109295 GCF_000277835.1 Geospiza fortis | reverse complement strand
CGGGGACCCTCAGATAGCCTCGGTACAGGCCGGGATTCACCCGCGGTGTCTGGTTTTGGTGTCAGCAGCCAGGATGAACCCCAGCCATGTGGAAGTTGATGGGAATTTGCTTTAATGAGGCCGGGATTTCACCCGAGGTGTGGAAGGGCTTAAAAAGGAGCATTGTTTCCAAAAACAGCTGCTCTGCCCCTTTTCTGCCAGGGAAACAAGTTGCAGGGATGCAGTGCTGATTCAGAGGCGCGGTGAGTCAGTGATGGAGCTGTCAGTGTGTAACTCACCGTGATCAGCTGCGGCTTCAGGATCCGGGGATAACCCAGCAGAAATGTGATGGACAGAGCTCAGCCCGGCCCTCCCCCTGCCCCCTTCCCCTTGCAGGAAAAGGAAACTCACCTTACGTTAATGGAGCTTTGCAAATAGGTACTCACAAGTTCTCAGATATGAAACATGCTTTTATTATCGTGATGTCATTTTATAATTAAACGATACAATGCAGGGTTTTGTTTTGGTTTTGTTGGTTTTTTTTCTTTTGGTGTTTTTGTTTTTAGAAAAACATCTAAGTTACTGTTTTCATCTGAAATCATGTAGCTCACTCTATTAGAAATATTAGTGGGTCATTAAAACTTTTCTTTCAGTTTTTCATTCAGTGTCCTGATGCCTTAAGCATTGAAAAGGAAACTGAGCTTCTATCCAGTGACTTGGTTCTTAGTGCTTTGTAAGAATGAGGGACTGAAAAACACTTTTGATTTTCAGGTTGGGAAGGATTACAATAACATATATACACATATATATATTCTGGAAAAAATAGAACATTTTCTTGTCTAAGTTAGACAATCATGTTATATGAATGTCCTGTTAATCAGAATTGTTAAACAAACAAAGATGTCCTCATTACAGAAACGTTACCATAAATCACCATATTCCTATAGTACCAGTTCTTTATCAGAAGTGGTATGGTCTTTGGTTAACAGACCTCTTAAGCATATTCTTAAACCCATTTTTGCTTACAAAATTTTACCTATGATTTCAGTGGCACTGTAACTGTGTGCCATTGAAAGTCGTGGGATGTTCTTTGTCATACATAAAATCTGCGAATTTCCATTGGAAAGCCGTGTTTGCAAAGCCATTACAGCATTTCTGAGACAAAAGTGTTATGCTGCTGTAGAACAATGCTCCCTTATGATATTTCATATAATTGATTCTGTATCAGAGCTTTTTTACACCTACATTATTCCCAAGTACTATTTCTGCAGGGCTTGTAAGTTTCAGAACAAGGCATCATTTCTGATTTCTGCGTGGTTGGTTTGGGTTTTTTTCCCCTTATCTAAAATTGTATCTTCTGCATTCCTTTGCTTGGATCATGACTTTCCCTCTGTGGTTCCCAAAACAAATAGCTGGCTGAAATAGGATTGCCCTTATTTGTTCAATTGGTTCTGAACATCAGCTCTCAAAAATGTGCATAGAAAAAGGAAATGCCAAACATGCATTTGGTTTGCAGTCTTATAACTTTAGGGAGTCAATTCAAGAGCTTAAAATTTTGGGTGTAGACAAAAGTTTGTTCTGTTTGTGTGATCCATGAATTTTTAGGGCCAGAGAGACTGTTAGACCCAACACAGAAAAGATCAAAGACCTAAGAGTATCTGCATCAATTCCACACCTCCTGTTCAGCCCAAACAATATTTTTAAGAAAAATAGGCAGTTTTATCTGGACCTCTGTAAAACTACTCAAGCTGTTTAGTGGCTTTAGCTAATCTATTTGTCTGAGTGCATGATTTTCCACTATCTTTGAACAATATTGGTGAATGCTTAAAAATAACTGTCTGACTCTCAACCCTGTGTTGGGCAGGAGCAGGATTATTATGGCTGTGGTTGGAGATAAGCATCCTCAGGGAATCAGTGAGGCTAAACCAGATAATTTCACAGAGTCTCAGCTGCATTCACATAATGGAAACCGTTTGTCCAGAGTCTGTGAAACATTTGGTTTTTCAGATATATTCTGGACACAAGCATCTTTCCAGCTGCCATAATAACTCCTGTCCTGTGTTTCCATGGCTTTTGATTGGATCATTTGGCAGGTTTCTATGGGCAGTAGCAGGGGAAATGTATCTTTTCCTCAGTGGGTTTATAGGGTACTTCCTGAGAAACTTGCTTCTGACTTATGGGCAAGTCGTGAGTGGTGGACAGCGCTTGTCCCCTGGCTCAGCAGAGATTTCAGCTGAGAGCATTATTCTGGCCCAGCCTGTGGGGCTGGTGCCTTTGAAAGGCAACTCTTGAAAAGGTAATCCACTAGAAATCAGTCTCTGCCTTGGGCAGAAATTGCTTCACTGAGCCTGTGCCAAGAAATGATCTGTAGGTTCAGGATGCCTGCTCTCTCACTGTCACAGCCCTTCCCAGCCCCAGAAAAGTGATGAAGGGTGAAGTAGCAAGGGGTTCCAAAGCACCACCTGCCATGGGGGTGAAGCTCAGTCTCCAGCAGGGCAGTGCAAAGCTCAAAATTTTCTCTTCCAACTCATTAAAGCCTGTGAGCTTCTCCATTTATTTCAGGAGGTTTGAGCCAGGCATTGCTCCCACAGCCAGCAGCAGTTGGGTCATCTTAGGTTTTGGTGTGGACAGCCACACAACACAGGAAGTGCTGGATCCCATCAGCTCTCCTCTAGACAGAGTGATTCTTAATTCTGGTGCCAGAGCCTCCAGCCTCAGGATCTCCGCTCTGCTGTGGGACTTGAAGTGAGGAGTCTCACCCTCCCTGTGTGTGAAGAGCTGCCCCTGGGTGCTGAGATACATCATGGTCCTGCTCAGCTCCACACAGAATGAACGTGCTGGAGCAGGGCAAATAGGTTTCCTCAGATGGCAGGTGACCCCAGCCTGAGGCACCAGGGTTATATGAGACACCTTCTAGTTGTGTCAGCTGCATGAATTTTGTGTCAAAGTCAGTTTGCACAAGCAGAAATGTAAATTTGTCAGGTTTTGAAGAACATTAGCTGAAAGTACTGCTATTAAATGAGATACCAAAGAGCTGACTTCTCCACCAGAGGATGCTGCTCAGGAAAGTTGCCTGCCTGCCCTGTTTCTCTCTTTTGTAGAAGGGACATCCCACAAAGTCCTTGATGTCCACAGTTTTTGTTGAAAAGTTGGGTAGTGCACTCTTAGGGCAAATGTCCAGCTTCCTGCTCACTCAGAGCTGTGTCCTGGCCACCAGAAGGGATGGCACAGCAGAGTCACCAGTGCCAGTACCTGTGTCCCACTGCCCCAGCCCAGTGCTGCAGCTGGGTCTCACCTCCTGTCTGTCCACCTGCAGGCCTGAACATTTCCCAGTAAGGGGGGCAAAGGGGTAATCTGTTTTCCAGTTACACTTGGGTGGGATGGTCTGCAAGAGCTTCAGCTGCTGCATCCCTGGAATTCAACCCTGAGTGAATCCATCCTTGTCTTTATCTGGTGAATATGTTCCTGTGCCGCCCACCTTGGTGTTAGCCACCTGCCAGCTCTGAAGCAGAGCTCATTGGACTCAAACTTCAGGGATTAATCCCTCCAGGGGCATTACTCATAAACAGATATTTGCCAGGGCAGAGCTTTGATGAAGGGCTCTCTAACCACCAGCTGTCTGCAGTTCATCAGGTGGCAGAGCGTGTGGAGGCGCTGGGACAGTTTGTGATGAAGACCAGGAGGACCCTGAAGGGCCATGGAAACAAAGTTCTCTGTATGGACTGGTGCAAGGACAAGAGAAGAATTGTGAGCTCTTCCCAGGTATGCTGTTGGACACTATACAAATCTTGCTATCAGGTGATACCTGAGATTATTGTAAATGTTTTCAAGGTGCCCTGAAAGAAGTTCATTGGCAATGTGTTTGTTCAGAGAGTGTAAATCTAATCTTTAAATCATTGGTACACCTCTTGTAGCTAATACCCTAAATATTTCTTGTCCAGTCATACACAGATTTTCCCATATTCTCTCCTACAATAAAAAAATTGACTCATGTGAGGCTACATCTATTTCCTTGTTCTTTACAGATTAAATACTTAGCAAAATTTTCAGGTTATGTGTTCAGAGAAAATAATCAGGAAAAGAGGAGAAACGTTGATTTTTTTTAGATATTTCTACGCACAGAAATTTCTTCTGCAGTCTGTATGATTGATATGACCTTGAAAGCCTCAGATATCCTGCCAAAATTACTGCATTTAGTTGGGCATTTTGAGAAACAGTCCTAACACCTGCTCAAGACCAGTCTCATAAGCTGGAGGAGGTAATGAGATAATTGCTTTCTAGATCCCCTGGTTCATCCTGAGCCCAGTATGGCAGTGAGGGAGCTTGTTGCATCTCACAGCTGTTCACTGACCTACAGGAAATCTGTCAGGGGTCTCACTTGAGGGATAAAAATAGGCAATCTGCATTGCAAGCCACCTTCACTTACTGTGAGTTTTTACCATTCATGGTGATCTCTACAAAGAGAATAATTTAAATATTTAATGTCACTCTTTTTAAAGTGGTTAAAATGTTAGTGTGTAGATCAGAAAACTGAACAGACAGGTTGAAATGCATTTTTTACTCTATTTTAAGAACTGTAAGTCCAGGTACAGAAGCAGTTGTTGCTCAGTAATAAACATTTCACTTTCATGATACAGGGAAGATTACAATTTTATGTGCATAAGGCAGAGTAGCTGACACGAGTGTAGCTGGTGTACACCAAGTGATTGTGCTGCTCTCTGTACAAGGCTCTGTGATGGCTCTTTAGCTGGTTGTGTAATGGATAATCAAAGGTTAAGTAAGTGTAGTGACAAGTAAAGTGAAAACCAGGATCAGACTGGAAAGGGAAGATGAATCAGCAGTGCAATATCTATAAACAGTCAGTTGGGGCAGGTGAGGGCTTACAGGTGGCAGGGTCCTGAGGAGATGGCCCTGTCTGTGGCATGTGCTGCAGGTGAAAGGAGCACTCATGGAGCCATTAAGAGGGAAGAGAAAAATATTGAAAAATAAATTGGTCTTTTAATCAAACATGAGTCATTTCAGAGAGGAGGAGATACACTTCTCTTGTGGTAGGTACAACAGCACTACTGAGAAGTGTCTCCTTGGTGCTTCACTGTGACCACTGTGCTGTTGTTGAAATGGAGACAAAAGGACATAACAGACTGGGGAGAGGAAATGAGCAGCAGAGTTTTCTCCAAGCTGGGAAGAGCCACGTCTCTGGAAGGCCTCATTTTCTCTTTCTCTGTGCTTTCATTTAGGATGGGAAGGTGATCGTGTGGGATTCCTTCACTACCAACAAAGTAAGTGAAACTTTACAAAATTCTGTGCCTAGGGCAAATGACACTGGGATTGGGTGAAGGGCTCACAGGTGTCACTGGAGGCAGTGGGATAATGAGATAAAATGCAGACTTCCACTAGCAGCCCAGAAAAAGGAGCCCAGGGCAAGTCACATCCCTTCTGACCTGTTTCTGAGCAAAGTCCCTGTCAGGGCACTGGGGTTTGTCATGGTCTTCAGTGGGAGAGTCTGATCCAACCTCTTTGCTCACAAGGGAGGCAAAGCCCAGCCAGCAGAACAGGACAACTTTTCCTGGGCACCCCTGTAGCAGGAGCTGTGTGTGATCTGGGGATCCTTCAGCTGTGATGGTCACTGTGAAATGGTGCCACTGCTCCTCCAAGCCCTGTCTGGGCTGCCTCGTGGCACCCTGCACTACACAGATGAGGAAAAACTACTTGTTTTTAATTCACTTATACATGTGCAGCAGTGGGGACCTTTCACAGCACTGGATGACCCAATAAAACATGCTCTGTGATCAGTTTGGGGCACATAAATAAGGTGGAGAGTGTCAGAGAAGGACTGGCTATCCTCCTGCTGCTCTGCTGAATTCTGCAGTAAGGATGTTGACTTACCTGTGAGTTATGGCTGGGGTAAACACCTATAGCTTGCACTGGCCCTGAGGATGTCCCACAGAAATAGTGAACTGATCAGTCCCACTGTTTGCTTGCATGGACTGGAGGAGCAGTGAGTCCCAGTCTAAAGGGCGCTGTGTTTCAGGAACACGCCGTGACGATGCCCTGTACCTGGGTCATGGCATGTGCTTATGCCCCTTCTGGATGTGCCATTGCTTGTGGGTAAGTTCCCAGCTTCCACAACAGCTTACATAGAGAAGTTGGATTTGTTGCAGTGTCCTGGTGGCTTCAGAAGCTGACAGATAGAAGTTTGCATGCTGTGATTGTGGGTGGAGGGTCTACATTAAGTGCCTCTGATTCTATTTCCATAATGGCTCGTACATATTATCTCCACTGACTTCAGTGCAATAACATTTGTTGTGTAAGCATGGAAAATAATCCTCTTTCAGCATTTATATCATGGGTTAGGAATTCTGCATGCATGCAACTTCCCTTTTCTAGTGTGGTTGTCTATGTTGGATATATTTTCTAAGGGAAAGA
>NW_005054313.1:5071902-5102806 GCF_000277835.1 Geospiza fortis | reverse complement strand
GAAAGAGGTTTTGATTGTGTTCTTACTTTGCACTCATTTTTTTATGACATAGAGGTTCATTAATGATTACCAGTATGTGAATAGATCTTGCTAAGATGGGATGGGGAGAAGTAACCCCATCCTTGATAATCTTGTGGTTTTCTGAGGGCTCGGGTTTGAAAAAAATAAGTTTATATAGGGGAAAAAACAAAGAGATGAAATGTTGGCAAAACATCTTGTAAGAAGGAACTGGGTGGATCAGACAAAGCAAGCTTGGGGCAAGAGAAAGGAACAAAGGGAGACTTCAGTGTGCAGCTTGCAGATCTAGAATGCAGCAGACTGAGACAGAGAAGCAGACTCTGTGTGTGGAAAGGAGTCTGGAAACTGTTTTTGACTAGAACCCAAAGAATGGCAAGCAAGCTCTGTCTTTACACTTGCAGCAGAGACAGGGAGTGCATGTATACATTGCACCTAATTCTGTATTTCTGTTGTGCTGTCAGTTAAGTGCCACGCACATAATGTAAGGCACAGAACCAGCAACTGGTGTTGTGCCAGGATCCCAGGGACCAGGGCAGGACTGATCTACCACAGCTCTAGGAAAGGGGCAGATATAAGAAATGATTCCTGGGTCTGACACAGCTTAACTGGTACAGCTGTTCAGGAGGGGCAGCAGCTACAGGGGTCAGTGCTTCTGTTGCCTTTTTTCCAAACTGTTCTATAAGTTTTGCCTTCACACCCACTACTGGTGGTGCTGCCTCTTCTATAGGAGCTAGGTCACATTTGTTAAGGTAGGTTTATAATGATGCTGAAATACTGATCTTTGCCATGATAGATGTCATCAGAAAAATGGCAGTTTGGCTGCATGTGAAACATTAACCCTGAGGTGGCTGCTGTCACCTCCCAGCTTATACTTTCGTGAGGTTTCATTCAGTGCCATTTATAAACTCGATAAGGGTGAAAAATCCTGAGGCGCAGCTGTTCAAGTTCTGTAAAGCAGCCAGGCTGGTGAGGCAGCTGGGGCTTCCCTGCACAGGGAGATCCCACACAGCACAATACAGGGAAGTCGGTGCTTGTAAGGGTTTGGCAGCACTGCACTGACAGGTGGTGTCCTTCTTATCACCACTTGCCTTTTGTCGTTGCAGTTTTAACCAGTTTTCCTCTCTCTGTTACTGCTATTATTACTCTCTTCAGTGGCCTGGACAACAAGTGTTCTGTGTACCCTCTGACATTTGAAAAAAATGAAAATATGGCTGCAAAGAAGAAATCTGTTGCAATGCACACGAACTACTTGTCTGCCTGCAGCTTCACTAACTCAGACATGCAGGTAAATGCGTTCCCTATGCTCACCATCACCTAACATGAGCTGCACTCAGGTGAAGTGCATGTGTCCTTCCTTGCTCCTGGGGCACCCAGGGCCATGTCCTGCCTCTGCAGGGGCTGCTGGAACATCCTCACAGGGGGCAGTGAAGGTGCTGCAAAAGCTGCTGTAAGGAAATGCTTGTCACAGCCTGTGGCCAGGCTGTCCCTACAAAGACCTGTGGCTTCTGCAGAGGGAGCTTGCTGGTACCTGTTTGTTCTCTGCTCCCCAGTTTGTGTTTTTAGGAGCACAGACTACTGCAAATAGTTAAAACCTGGTTCAGCCAGGACTGGGTTGGGTGCTGTGCCAGCTGATGGTGACTGTATTGTTTGCCTGCTCTGTCCCGGACATCCGGCAACATTTGCTTTTGCTTTCATTCAAAGTATTTTTTATTTGTACCAAGTGATGCAATTGAGCTTGAGCATGGCCCCACAGGGCCATACCTGCTGTTTCTACATGCAGTGCTGTGCTCCCTCGGGGGAAAGGAATGATGCTGTTCCCATCTCACAGGCAGTGGGGTGGAGCACAGAGGCCCACAAAGGGAGGTGATGGCAAAGCCAGGAACTGAATGCAGATCTGAGACCAAGCCAGCCTTCCTCTCTATTCAATATCTCAAAGATCTCTTTCTCTAGGAACACAGAAGATGATGAAAGGAGCCAGGATAATCCCCTTGTCCTCTCTGGTTTCTGAATTTAATTAAAGCTCTTCTCAGTGCAGCTCTGCAGCAAAATAAGTGGCAGAATGGAGCATTTTTATAGCTCTCAATGTCAATAGATCTGCTGGAAAGGGAATACCGTGTCCCCTTCTTCCAGATATTTGGAGCTCTTCTGAAGGAAATATCAGCTCTTGTTGCTTCTATTTCAGGACATGTGAAGCCCAGAGTATGTTGTTGTTTGTCACTCTCTGGTTTCTGTAATGACTCCGAGGTGCTAATTTAAGTCCATTGCCATGGAAACAAGTGGTGGAGGTACCCAGCACTCAGGCTTGCTTAGCCCTGACCTTCCTGTGCAGGAGCTCTGTGGAATTAGAGTCTACATTAAGTGGAATGTTTTTGATGAGATATAAACCCAGTTTTCTCTTTTCTTGTCTATACCTAAATGCTTTGAGATTAAATCCTGTGACAGGAAAAATGGCAATTTTTTTTCATTATAAAAAAGAAAGAAAACTTGGGGTTTTTTTTTCCATATTAAATACAGCAAACTGCATTGATATTGAAGGTCATATATTACTATTGTTAAGTCACAGTGGATTAAGGATATTTAGCAAGTCAGAAATTTCTCTGAAGTCTTTAAAAAGAAGTTTTCTTGTGGTTGCTAGGCTTATAAGTGATCATATATGGCACTGCATGTTATTATTCAAACAAATACAAGCAACAGGTTGGCCAAGCTTCTCTTAGGGCACTTATGTAGCAGATCCTAGAGAATCCCAGATTTCTTATCTTTTTTTCATTTACATAAAGGCATCAGAATTAAAACTTGAGAATTAAAACTATTCAGTAACTCTGAGGGTGCACAGTGCAACAAGTACATTGTGCAGGAGCTTTGCCAGCTGTGTGCAGAGCAGCTCTGCTCTCCCAGTTTGCATCAGGAGGGATGTGGTGCTATCCTGGAGCAGCTCCAGCACGAGGTGGAGGTGTCCCCACAGCTCCCACTGCTAGGTGCTGCCAGGGCTGCAGCTCTGCCCTGACTGCTCTCTTAAACTGCAGCACTCTGCCCACAGAGGCATGGAAGACAGGGTAGGAGTTAAGGGCTTAGTGTGCTCATAGGCTTTGGGCAGTGCAGTGCAAAGAGAGGAGATCTGGGGGTGGCTCATTGTGAGTCATTGCCAGGCTGTGGGTGCTCAAAAAGGGTCCCACCCTTGCTGCTCATCATGTTCCCACATGGACCCCGAGCTGCAGGGCTGGATGACCCACACACCTTGCTCCCAGTGCCCCAGTCCAGTCTTGCTTGAGAGAGCCTCCCCTGCCCCAGTGAGCAGAGACCCAGGGAGCCTCACTTCCTAAATTAGGTATCTGCAGCTCTGTGGTGTGATAATGCTCCCCACGTGACAATGCTCCATGTGTATTAATAGCAGCAGTTAATTGGGATCTCAAGTGTTTTGCATAGGGCAGGCAGCCATGCTCCCAAGTGTGGCAGGGCTGAGGAGCAACCCTGAAGTTGACTCCATATAATTTCTCTTTAAGCATTAGCTGGAGCTCTGGGTTGCCAACAGACCCTTCCCTTACACCTTTAGCCTCTCCTATTCCCTTCATATTCCCTTCCACAGTGTGACAGAGCAAATCCTCAGAGCTGAAAGTCTTCATTCCTCAGCCAAGTACAAACATTCCCCAGAACAGGGGAGTTCATCTAGGCTCAAAACTGGCTGGGAAGACAATTCAGGACTTTCTTCTGCTATTATCATCTGAGAGCATTAGCATCTCTGCTGCAGGATTTGGAACAGTCTGTTCTGCAGCTTTGCAGACCTCTGTTTACGGGAAGAATTTTTGGAGCATCTGTCAAACATGTTCAGTGTTTAACCTTTATGCAGCTCTGTGAATGGTTTCGTGACTGTGTGATCATTTTCTTCTTGAAGAGAATTTTGTTTTTAACTTGTAACTACCCACTGGGATCACTTGAGTTTCCTTACCAACTATGAGAAAAACCTGTGTACAAAACTGAGAGCCCTCCTACGTTCACCCTTGCTTCCTTCCACACCAGTGAACAGGGACTCTTTCAACCTACAGAATTTGTGATTGCATAACAGTTTCGGGTGCCAAGGGGAAATTTTGAACAATTGAGCATCATCAGGATTTAGCCACAATAACAAGCTCTGATCACATGTGCTTTCTACAAGTACTGTAGCAGATGGGAAGCTGTGAGCTGTGTTTGGGCAGTGTATGTTCAAGCCCTTTCACACACAAATGGTTTAGGACAAGTGAGAGCTGATGGACTTATCAAACAACTGTCTAGACAGGCTTACTTCCCTTTCAGAAAATCCATGTCTTAAGCCAAATTAATTTGGTTTAACCTGACTATTTCAAGCAGAAAGGAAAAAAAATGGAGAGTTAAACAGGTATACATAACTCCAAGAGTTCTTCCATTTACCTGAGCTGAATTCAGCAACCAAATATGGATAGAGTGAAATACAGGGGCAGACAGGAATACCATTGTATTGTTCTGACTCCTTTTTGGAGAATATGAAAGTGCCAGCAGATCCTTACTGCTGTCAGTTGTGCAAACCCCACCAAACAAAAGGGACCGTTACTGAAACATTGTGTAGGGATAGTGGTGTCCATACAGCTCTCTTTTTCACTCTACCTTTCTTCCTTAAAAATAAAAACCATAAGCTGTACTTAGCTGTACATTGGCTTAGGGCTTTGATTTATTGCCTAATAATTCATTAAATTAAAGCTGTCCTTTGATGTTTGTGTCAGATGTCAGTTGTTTCTTTGTGACCTGAAGGTCATCTGCTGATTCTTGTGTTGTGACTCTTCTTCCCACATCCTATAGATCCTGACAGCAAGTGGAGATGGAACTTGTGCTCTATGGGATGTTGAGAGTGGGCAACTTCTACAGAGTTTCCATGGTCATGGAGCCGATGTCCTGTGCCTGGACCTGGCCCCTTCTGAAACGGGAAATACATTTGTCTCTGGGGTGAGCAGGAGCTTCCTCTCATAATACAAAACTAAGGAATATGGAAGTGAAAAGGCAGCAAAGTAGGAGGTTCACGGTGTTATTGAGGGAGTGCTGGAGTGTATGTTGGATGCCCCAGTGCAATCCATTCATTGCAAGCACATTTTCCAAGCTGGAGCAAATTAAACCCCTGACTGTGGGGTCAAACCCACCCAGCCAGTCTGACTGCAGTTCTGCTTACTTAGCAAGTTCCACCCCACATCAAAGCAATCCAGCTGGAGATCAAAACAACGCCTCTGCTGGGAAGGGGAAGGCTCAGAGTTAGAGATGGGGCTCCTACCACAGTGGAGGTGTGAGTCCCTGTGGGTGGGAGCCTGGTACAGCAGGGGACCTCCCAAGCTTTGCTCCTTCCCTGTGCCCAGATCTCTAGGGTCAGATGGGGTGTGACAGGCATCAGGTTGTGCTCAGGGCATCCAAGTAGGGTTGCAATAACGTGTGTGCCACTGTGTCCCCAGAGTCAAGGGGCAGCTTGGACACTGGCTAACCCCTCGTGCAAGCTGGAGCAGGGAGATGAGGTGTGGCCACATCTTCAGCTGTTGCTGGGTCCTCTGTGCCTCCAGTGGTACCAGAGGCATTTAAAGCTCCTTCATGAGTTGAACACTCTGCTCCCTGTCCTGGTGCAGGGGAGCACACAAACCTCACTGGGGCTGCAGGACTGGACTGGTCAGGGAAAGTACCCAGGGCATCTTCCAAATCATGTCCTGCTGCTGAGGGATCACTGTTCCCAGGCAGCTGAGCCATTGGCACACAGCCTGGTAGTGAGGCAGGCCAGGCATAAAGGTGGGTGGGATGGGGCTCAACACCTTTTCAAGGTAATCTTAGTCTTTCCCACATTAGAAAGTGAGTGTGCAGATGAGAGCTGGCAGGAGCTGAGAGGCCAGTTGCTACCAGTAACTCTGCTGAAGGTACCAATAACTTTGCTGGTTTCTGAGCCCCACCAGCACTGGTTGATCCTGTATTTGATGATGGACATGGCCCTTGTCCCAGAGGGTGCCAACCATGGGTTAGGGGTGCTTGGAGTTGTGGTCTTATCCTCACACAATATACCTGGACCTCTTCTGTTATGGCTCTTTTGATCAAATCTGGCTGGCACATCAGGAGCAGAGTCCAGCACGCTGGCCCAGCTTGCCTGCTGGTAGCACAGCTGCTCTGAAGCGTGACTGAAAGCTAATTCCATCCAAGTGCATTACTTCTCTCGGGTTTTCCTGTCACCAGGCTTGCTTCCCAGAAAGGATAGGTTCGTTCTCCCTGGGAACAGCTCAGCTTATTATAGGGCAAGGAATCACAAGCAGCTCTGCTACTGCTAGGGGAATATGTCATGCTTGTGTTGATGGAGCAGCTTGGGCATGTCTGTGCTTAGAGTCATTCACTTAATTCATCACATGCAAAACACCACTGCAGTGAAGACCTGTCTGACATCGTGTCAGTGCAGGTACAGGCAGAACAGCAGGAAGGTATGGTGGCATGGAGAGATTCCTGCATACTGGGTCTCTGTGGTACAGTAACCCTGAGCTGGAATAAGCAATGTCAGTGTATCAGCATGTGGGCTGGTGCTGTTACATTTAACGACTGAACTGAAAATTCCAGCCCTCCTGAGTAAGCTCAGGGCTGTTGTGCTCCGTGCCCTCTGAGCAAGGCTCCTCAGCTGAGTTGGGTATCACTCTCTCCACAGGTGGTGGCTGGTTTCTCCTTCAAAACCTTAGGAGTCAAAGCACCAACTTGTCAGATTGGTCTTGCTCCTAAACTCCCAGAGGGGTCAGTAAGAACAGTGCACATGGAAGTAATATGAAGGGCTGGGCTTGGGCTGTGGTGTGGCATGAGAGGGAAATATGCTGGGTCCAAAATATGCTTTATCCTGTTTGGTTTCCCTGGTGCAGAAACCACAAGCTGGTGCCAAGGAGCATTACATCTTTTAAATAATGGCATCTTTACTAAAAACACTAGGATTTCATTATAACAACAGAATTTTTAAAAAGAGAGAGACAAATATGTGAATTGTGAGGAAACTGTTTAATTTAATTAGTTATCATATTTGATTAAAATAAATAATGTGTGGCATGGTCTGGTGAGCAGGGTGCTCTGGCTCAGCAGAAGCAGCAGCCACCTGGCCTGCCCTGCTCTTCCCACACAGCCTCAGAGAGGCTGAGCCCCTGGAGCTCAGCCTGCCTGCTCCTCAGCAGGGGCAAGTTTATTAAAATCTCCCATCACTCTTCAAAGCAAAGTCCATGTTCTTTTTCCTGTCACTACAACTGTGACAGGAGTGAGACATGGCAGCTGAGAGCGTGGCCCTTCGGGTATGAGATGGTTCTTGCCCCAAGGACAGTGTAGACTACATGGGCCAAGCCCCTTGCCCAAGGAATTCAGGGTGCTGAGCACTGAGTGTTAAATGATCCTTTCAAAGCACAGCTTGGAAGGACAGGTTTTGGCTTGAGGGTGAGATGAAGTGCTGCTATGCTGTTTTTCTCATCCCAACCACACCATCAAGCATGTGGGTGCAGAGCTCTGACAGGGGATAACCCTGGTAGGAGGCTGGGCTAGAAACCCTCTGGATGCACTGATTTAATTTTCTCTTTCAGTGTATGAAAAGAAGTAGTTATAAAACTTTAAATGCTGGATGCTGGTATTTTCTATTGGTTAAGTGATCAGAGAACAGGTCAGTTGTGCATCTCTGTGCTGTGGTGGGGCTGCAGACAGAGGTAGGGCAGCAGCAGGAGCAGAGCAGGGCTGTGAGTGCAGGGCAGCTCCAGCCTTCCTGAGGAACTCTGCTCCCACCTGCAACTGCCCAGCTGAGGGTACCACTGCAGCTGGTTCTGGGGCTGCTCAGCTGGGTGAATCCTCTCAGAGCTGTGGTGTTCAGAGCCTCTGAATTTAGTGGGCTTGATGATGAATATCAGCCACATGAGGGGTGAATGTCACCATTTGCACAACTGCAATGATTTTTTCTCTCTTACTAGGGATGTGACAAGAAAGCCATGGTTTGGGACATGCGGTCTGGACAGTGTGTGCAGTCATTTGAAACCCACGATTCAGATATCAACAGTGTCAGGTCAGTGTGTTTCTGGGAGAGGACACGTTTGCAGTGTTAAGCAATGTGCTGATTCTATTTCTGAAGTCTGACCTCATCCAAGTAATGTAATGTGTTCTGGTCTTCTTTCACTTGTGCACAGATATTATCCAAGTGGAGATGCTTTTGCCTCTGGTTCAGACGATGCCACGGTATGTTAATTCAGCAACCTAATTTAGGAAAATTCTGTTGCTTTCCAAGTAAGATTTTCCTAAACGACTAGGTCACATCCACAGAGGGCTTTTAGTGACTAAACTGGGCCTGTGACACCAAATTTGCAGAAAAAATAACCCTGTAAGGTAAGATATTAAATACCATATATAATGTTCTAGGGAAAATCACATAACACTGTATGTCACTTCTGCAAACTTCTCTACAAGACATACTGTCCAAATACTCATTTCAGATTCTCTGTGTCTGAAGTTTCATGACTAAAATTAGTTGTCTTACTGGAAGATACTTGACTTCACATAGCTCTTGGTCACAGCATGGGAGGAACCAGCTGAAATGCTGCAGCTTGTGTCAGCATGTCCCAGAAAGCAGAGGGGCCATGGGCTCAGGGCAGAGCAGGGCAGATGTGGGTAGCTGGCCTCTGCAGCCGCAGGGTGGCCTTGGCCACAGCACTGCAGTGAGTCGCTGCATCCAGGTCATCCTAGATCACACATCAGCCCTCAATGGATCTCACTTATCTCTGAGCAATCTGCTAGGAGGGGCTCAGAATGCATTGACAGGTAAATTTGATCAGCACAATGTATACAAAATGCCATTTACCTCCTGGTGGCCTGTGCCCCTGAGTGATGCTCAGGGCTGATGGCCCTCCCTGCAGCTGGTGTGTCCCATAGGGGACCAGGCTCTGCCCCACCACAGCCCTGCAGGGCCTGAGCTGGCAGTTAAATGTAGCATGAGAGCAGATGATGGGGAGGCACCTGGCACCTCATTTATTCTGTTTATTTAAACATCACACTGAGTCACCTGGGAGCTAAGACTTTATCTAAAGTACTCTGCCCTCAGAGCGTGTTTTGAGTCCACTCAATGCTAGCTAACATTCCTTTTGTCTTCATTGGATGAGGAGACATTCCAAGGCTCTTTGGAGAGAGCGACCCTGATTTTATGTTTCAAAAACTGCGATTAGAAGTTAATACCTCTCGCCCTGTGGTGAGCCAAGTGGCTCTCTGCACACTTGGATGCAAACTGTGAGCTCTTGAGATGCTGAGGGAGTGATGCAGAGAAATTATCCATCATTAAATTCCAGTGAAAGCATTCTCTTTTAACGCCCTGTATCACTGGTTCTTATTAATTTATTTGATTTTTTCTTTTTTAACCATTCTTGACACCCCTGACTCAAGCAGAAGAATGGGAAATTCCACCTCTGTACTTTTGACAGAGGTTTTGGCAGTTTCCAGCTACCTCATTCTTTAAATGAAGGGGTTTGTTTTTGCAGTGTTACAGAGTGGTATCCTTGACCTGATTTATATACTTGAGGATTCTGAGGAACAGATAATCCCGACTGGAAGTAATCCATAAAAGCGTGCTCAGATGACAGTATTGTCATCTGCAGTGACCCCAGCTCCCTGTCAGGACAGTCTGATGAAATTATTCATCTGTGTGGAGCACTGGGAGTCCTGGACTGCACATACCTGGCAGCTCCCACTGCCCTGCAGATCAAACAGCCCCTTCTTTATGTGCAGACTTGAATACCAGCCATTTTTCAATAGTAAAGTCTTAATATTAGCAATCCCATCTGGCCAGTGTTTGCTTAAGCTTAACTTATTGAGGAGGGGTTTCAGTTCATATAGTTTCAAAAGTGCATTTTGATTTCAGGGCTTACAGACTGCCTTTCTACATGGCAGTGAAGTCTGAAGTCTGGCAGTGAAGCCTGATACATGATTTCCATGTCAAGCCAAACTTTGCTGGCAAATCATAAAAACAGGAAGTATAGGTTATTAGAGGTGATTTGGAATTTTCCATGAGAAATGAAAACCAGAGATGTGCATTAAAATGTATTATTTCACTTGCATTATTTTCACATAGGTTTTTCAAACAGAGGGGCCTCCCAGAAGGGCAGGGACTGTTTGCTCTCCTGGCTTTACTCAAGAGCCAGCACTACCACCTGTGCCACATGGTCTGTGACCTCAGCAGTGATTAGACACTTGATCCCATCTCCCAGACTGTGGCTAAACTGTTGTTTAAGAGACTGTGTCCACATGCACCTCCCCAGCAGCAGGATGCCCTGATCAACCACAGAGGGGGAAGCAGGAGGGTGTGGGGACTCCAGTGGGTACCATGGCCCACCACTCATATCTTTCTGGGACAGGCATGAGGCTTAGAGAAGTGGCTTGAAAAAGAAAGTTCTTCCTGCAGTGTATACAAAACAGCCTTGTGTTGCTTAGATCCCTGTTAGAGGATCCCAGTTACGGCAGCCAGAAGCAGAAGGAAAGGAGGAAGCAGAAAGAAGCAGAAGGAAAGAAGCCAAGCAGCCGCTTCCTGTGATGTCTGTTAGGCTGCACTTCCCACTCCCATTTTTTCCAAATATTGTAGCCAGTGCTTCCAGTATTTACTGAGGCATGTGTGTTGGTTTGTTTTAATCCTAGTGTCGTTTATATGACCTTCGTGCAGACAGAGAAGTAGCAATTTATTCCAAAGAGAGCATCATTTTTGGAGCATCCAGTGTGGACTTCTCTCTCAGTGGTGAGATTTGAACTTTGGAGGTTATCTTAGTGTTGAGATTTGAGGGGAACTGTAGAATTTTTCAGTTTAATTTGATAAAATATTCATTCTTAAAAGTTATCAAAAGTAATAAGTACCAAATGCATGGAAGCTTTCTTTTGCCTCTGTAAAAATAATTACTCTTTAAATAACCTAGCTGGCTATTGCTTCGTTGTAGTGATGAAAAGTATTTTCCTGGCCCTACTGAAGGCAGGAAATATTTTGCCATTAACTACAGCTGGGCTAGAGTTTCACAATAATAATGAAAAACATTTCAAAGGCAACATGAAATGTAGCTAACTATTAAGTGCAGTTACATAAATCGTTTTTAAAAGGATAAAAAATGATTAATAGTAAAATTGTATTAGAGGGGTATGAAGAGAGAGAGATTACCACTTTTCACTACAGGTCCTGAGAGTCTTGTCTCTCCTGTCCCAGCACAAATCAGAGCTCCCCAGCAGTCACCCTGGCTGGGGGTGAGTGGGTGGTGCACTGCCCTCCTCCTGGAACTGAGGCAAACCTCTCTGTCATGATCACATGCACCACAGCTCGTTCTGTTGGCAGTGAATCACTTACCAAATTGTTAATCATTCAAGCATTTGTACTCAACTTCTGTGTAAGGTCTGAGTTGAGCATCATTACCTTGCAATAGCTGTTAAAGTGCTCTTCAGTTCGAAGTCATCCCCCATCTCTATTGACTGAACACATTCTATGTAATTTAACTAAAATTTACAATGCTTTTAAGTAATTAACTGTGTTTCAGCATTTAGCCTGGACAGCCCAGCAGCGGGCAGGGCTGTCCCAGGGGCAGGGGACACAGCTGTCCCAAGGGAAGCAGGGTGGGCTGTGGCTCCTGGGGATCGGTGTCCTGCAGAAGGCCCCGCTGCAGTCAAGGCACGCTAAGAGTGTAAAATGTCATTGTCTCTGCAGGTCGCTTGCTGTTCGCAGGCTACAACGATTACACCATCAATGTGTGGGATGTGCTGAAGGGGTCCCGTGTGTCCATTCTGTTCGGACATGAGAACCGTGTCAGCACCCTGCGGGTGTCTCCCGACGGCACCGCCTTCTGCTCGGGCTCCTGGGACCACACGCTCCGGGTAAGCGCTGGGAGTGCTGCTTTCTTCAATTGTTCAGGACAAGAGAACTACCCCAAGTGCTGCTTTCTTCAATTGTTCAGGACAAGAGAACTGCCCCAAGTGCTGCTTTCTTCAATTGTTCAGGAAAAGAGAACTGCCCCAAGTGCTGCTTTCTTCAATTGTTCAGGAAAAGAGAATGGGCTGGGTGCTGCTTTCTTCAATCGCTCAGTAAAAGGGGGTGAGGGGGAAGGGTTGATAGAGGAAAACTGCGCTAGGGGAACTAAGGAGGGTATGAAACAGTGTAAAAGATGAACAGCAAAGCCAAATAAAGATCCCCACAAAGTGCTGGTGGAACTGCTAAGGTTGAGCTTGCTCTTGGGTTACATGATATCATTGCTGCTGATACTCTGTACCACTAATGTGATCGGTTTACCAATGTTAATTTAAGGTTTGATGGGAGAGTCAGGGTCATAAAGGAGTGTTCATCTTTCTCTCTTTCTGCAGATCTGGGCGTAACCTGAGATCCCGTATGCAGAATCAAATGAAGACTGAAACCCTGGACTACAAAAACTGCATAAAGAAGCCATTCCTCAAAATCAAATATTCACTACAGTCCAAAAGAGTGACACTCAACTCACAGATTAACACAACTAGGTAGAAAATGTAGTCTGCTTGAACACGTAGCAAACATCAACTTGTAGTAACATGAAATGTTTTAATTTTTTTGAAACTATATTCTTTTATTAGAATTAGTTTCATTATTTATAAAGGGACTTTTCTCCAAAGTCACCTGTATCATAGAATTGAGTATTTCAGTGCACATTATGTATTTATTTGCATGAATTTGGTTCCTTTTTAAAGTAAAAAAAAAGTCCTGATTTTATCGGGATATAGCGAAAGGCTTTGGAAACATTCCGTAGTAGCATATTGAATTTCAGTGTTGAAAAATGGAAAGAGAAACAATTCTGATACTTTATGATGGTGTTATGGATGACTGAACCTTGGTGGTAAGTAGAGGAGCAAAGGACCTACTGTGAAGGTACTGGCTGCTGTCATAGAAGTGTATTTTTTGTACAGAAAAAAAATCCCTTCAATCCCTGTTTTTTCCTACTGTCTTTTTAGATAGAAATAAGTATTTCATCTCTGTTACCTGAATATAAAGAATCTAAATATATACAAACTTATAAACAGCAAAGAGGAGGGATATAAACATGATTTACATAATCATGAGGTAATACTTAACCAGTAGTTTCTTAGAAATTTTTAATTGTATCACTTGGTGAGTGAATTTTCTTTTACTTAAAGAAATACTACATGCTAAGCACTAAGGGATACTACACGCTAAGCATTAAGCACCATTATACTGATGGTCAAATCTTTTCCAAGTCAGTCATAGTCATTCTATGACCATGATTCTTATTTGCATTTTCAGCAGTTCATACAACTTTGGCAAGGCCATGTAGCTTAGATGTATATTAAAGCAGTATATGCCCATCTTAAGGTCCTTTTGCAATGTCAGAGCAGTTGTACGTTCATGCAAATACAGGTGAAATCATACAGTCCTTACTGTCACAGTCATCTCCCACTGCCATGGACATGGTTTTGTCATAGTTGGACTTGAGAGTGAATAACAGTGAGCTGTTGAAAATCTGCTGTGAGCCACAGTCCTGCCAGTGCTTGATACTGTGCTGACCAGAGCCCATGACTCCATCTGATCCAGGAGTCACTGGTTTTCAGGAGAGCAGGACAGCTGGCCACATTGCTGGCAGCACCCAGCCCTCTGTGTAGCATGGGAATGCCATAAGGACTGGCAGGACCACCCCACATAGAAGTGATGCTCTAGAATCAAGATTTAATCAGATAAAGATGAGATACAATTAATTATGGAACCATTGTGAGATTATATCTGCATTCATGCATTGAAAACTATTGGGACTAGAGTGTGTCAGCTCTGCTCATACCAACAGGTTCTGAGTCCCACCTGAGCACAGGCACAACAAAGAGCTGGAGTAATGCTGGGGGCTTGCACAGCCTGCCCTTTGAAATGCAGGTGGTCAGGTACAGCTCTGAATATAGCATGTATATGATTTATATTTAGATTGGAACAAGAGAAAACAAGCTTACTGGAATGAACCTGTTTACAAGCTCACTGGTCACTGGAGTTTAATGATAACATCCTCATTCTATTTGCAAGTGGTATTTTTGTACAATTATCTAAAAATCATATTAGAAACAAAGTCTCCTCATCCATGAAAACCTTAGGTTCTGTGAATCCATAACCAGTTAACCTAAGACACTGACATTTATACCAGCCTTCCATCCCTAATAGAATAGGTCAGCTGTTTTCACTTGGAAAAGTCAACTCTGATGCTTTGCAATATTTGTGGCAAACTATCCCTGTAACAAACTGAATGCACTATGGAAATGTCATATAGAACTCACTGTGCAATATTGAGTCAATACACTGTACACATTTGATCAAAAGATTAATATTAATGTTTAGGTAGTATTTATTGGCAAGATGTTTGTTTCAAACATAATACATTGTGTTGATACTTATGAACAGCCTAAATACAATAAATTGTATTTTACATATTGAGAACATGTATGTAGTAGTTCTTCCCATTGTTTAGGTATTTATAATTTGGTTTTTTGCTTTTTTGACATTCACCACACAGTTTCTTAAATGATTTCTCCTGCAAAAATCTCAGGTAAAACCCAGATCTACCAGAAAATTGCTTCTGGAATATCTTCTGGAAATACCCAAGGTGAACCACAGCAAATGAGAGTGAGCAGCCCATGGAAGTGCTTGAAATGCCATCTCAGTTCCCCCTGCATTCAGGAGGCGAGAACTCGGATTGTTTTCCTGCTCAGAAGGATCGCAGCTAATGCAGTGTTTTCTTTCCAGATCCTTGTTGGATACCCAGGAAGGAACTGGAAATGCAGGGTATGTGTTCTGTGGGAGCTCCTTGGGTTGCAGCGGGGTGCCAGTGAAAAGCTGGGCACTGAAATTCTGTTGAGGGCCCAGGCTGTGGCTTTTTGGGCAAACCAGATGTGCAGATCACCTGGAGGTGCAGCCGTTCAGCTTTCTGCCTTGTCAGGAGAGAACTGACCTGTGGCCAGCTGTCCTCTCGACTTCAGTGTAGGTTTTATGGTCAGCCTGAAGGTGCCTTGTGGAAGTGCTCAGTTTAGTCACCGAAAAAAGCACCTTCTTAATTTAGGTGCATTGTTTCATTTCCCCTCTTCTGAGGGCCTGGGGAAAGTGCTGAGCCAGCTTGTTCTGAGTGACATCAGTGCCCAAACTGTCACCAGATCCAGTGAGAACGAGTCTGACATTGCATCTTGCACTTCTGTTCTTGCATGGAGAAATGTTGTGGGTTTTGCACTTCAGGGCCACTGCCTTTGGACTTTTGTGTGGGGGTGCATGGGCTTGCCTCCTGTGAAAATCACCCCTTTGTTCCTGAGGGAATGGTGAAAACATCAACCAGGATGGGCCTCAACTTCCCATCAGATAAATGACACTTGGAGGAACAGGACACTGAAGTACCCATTGTGTTTTTTGCTCACTAAAGGCTGTCCAGGGAGGCTTTGGAAAACCCATGGTTTTGAGATTTCCCTGCTGGTATGTCAAGCTATTTGTGTCAGAAACACCTCTGTTCCATAAACGTGTGGAGAGAAGGGAGCTGTAGCTGGGGCCTGTCCTGTTAAACAAAAATGCTATATAAACAGGAAGGGTGGAAAGGGATATTGCTAGAGAAAGAGCAGCCTCTCCCTCTTGCACTCCTGTTGTGAGGAATGCAATAGGAAATTCCTGCTCCAGGATTAACAATCATAAGAAAAAATAGTTTTAAAAGCATGTGTGTAAAACTCTTGTGAAAAGTACACATCTCATTCCAGCCACTGCTCTAGCACATAAACAGATTCTGTTTCCCTGCTTCAAAACAAAACAAAAGCCAAGAATGGGGATGTAGAACTAAAGTTCGCCTTAGGAGGGACTCGAAGGGATCTGGCCAATTCCTGATAGCGATCTGAGAAATTGCAACAGGACTGATTCCAGCCACCTATTTTTAGATTTTCTAATGGGGATGTAACATGGAGACAGCTGTATCTCAAGACAGATGGAGTGAAGCCAAGCTGTGCTGACACATCGGGCACCTTGAGAGGGCTGTGGGACCAGAGGTGAGACAGCCACGGTGCCAGGGGCTGCGACAGTGCCTGTGCCGGCACGGGCACAGCGGGGCTGGGCTGTGACAGCACGGGCACAGCCACGCTTTGCCCAGGCCACCACCTTCAGCAGCTCACCTGCAAAGGGCACTGAGCAGGACGCACAGGCTGGGTGTGCCCTGTGCCGGGTGCCCTGTGCCGTGTACCCTGTGCCATGTGCTGGGTACCCTGTGCCAGGTACCCCGTGCCATGTGCCGTGTGCTGGGTGCCATGTGCCCTGTGCCCCATGCCCTGTGCTGGGCCTGCAGCGCGCTTGGGGCGGTGTTTAGGGCAGTCCTGATGGGCTGAGGAGCAGCTGATGCTCGGAACTGCCTGGCACGGCCAGGATGCAGGAGAGGTGTCCCGTGTGCTCTGCAAATGACACCCTTGGCAGGGCTGTTCTCAGCCGCTGTATCTAACACCAGCAGTGTGCAGGGCCCGGCCTTTGCACTATGAAGGTCCTAGTCCTATATTTTGCCTATATGCTCATCAAAAAGCAATGGTCACTGCATTTGCTGCGTAAAATACTCACCCCACGACCCTGAAAAACCTCTATCTCATTTGATGAAAAGAATACAGGTTCGGGCGGGCCACTAATGTGGAACAAAAAAGCCAAAAGGCATTAAAACAAGTATTTGAGAGCCAGCAGCCGGTAAGTCCCTCCGCCGCCCAGCGAGGCCCGCAGCAGTGCGCCGCTGATGTCTTTCCAGGGATGCGGGCGGTCCCTTCCCGATGGGAACGTGCCCCATCGCGACACGCGCTGTGTCCCCGGGGAATGGTGGCCATCGCGACACGCGCTGTGTCCCCGGGGAATGCTGGCCATCGCGACACGCGCTGTGTCCCCGGGGAATGGTGGCCATCGCGACACGCGCTGTGTCCCCGGGGAATGCTGGCCATCGCGACACGCGCTGTGTCCCCGGGGAATGGTGGCCATCGCGACACGCGCTGTGTCCCCGGGGAATGCTGGCCATCGCGACACGCGCTGTGTCCCCGGGGAATGGTGGCCATCGCGACACGCGCTGTGTCCCCGGGGAATGCTGGCCATCGCGACACGCGCTGTGTCCCCGGGGAATGGTGGCCATCGCGACACGCGCTGTGTCCCCGGGGAATGCTGGCCATCGCGACACGCGCTGTGTCCCCGGGGAATGGTGGCCATCGCGACACGCGCTGTGTCCCCGGGGAATGCTGGCCATCGCGACACGCGCTGTGTCCCCGGGGAATGGTGGCCATCGCGACACGCGCTGTGTCCCCGGGGAATGCTGGCCATCGCGACACGCGCTGTGTCCCCGGGGAATGGTGGCCATCGCGACACGCGCTGTGTCCCCGGGGAATGCTGGCCATCGCGACACGCGCTGTGTCCCCGGGGAATGGTGGCCATCGCGACACGCGCTGTGTCCCCGGGGAATGCTGGCCATCGCGACACGCGCTGTGTCCCCGGGGAATGGTGGCCATCGCGACACGCGCTGTGTCCCCAGGGCCATCGCGACACGCGCTGTGTCCCCCGGCGCTGCTGGCCATCGCGACACGCGGTGGGTGCTCGCTGGGCCATTGGGGTGCCTGCGGGTGCCCGGGCATGGCTCCGTTGGGATGCAGCCTCCCGATCCCGCAGGAGTGATGCTGCTGGGCCATTGGGGAGCGAGGTTTCCCTTCCCCTCGGGTGCACAGCCTGTGGATTTTGGCGAGCAGGCTGGCACAGGTCCTGTCCCAGGTGTGAGCACAAACCTGTGCCTGTCCTTAAGCACACCTGCGGATTAAGGCACCCAGCCTGCAGACCTGCGGCTCCTGTTCTGTCAGTCCCGAGGCCGGTCAGGTCAGGGCTGGGGAGGAAGGTGTGGGCATTTTATCTGCCCCGAGAGATGCACGCTTGGAGGTACAGCTTTTAAGGCGTTGGTGCAGCTCTTGTCTGCGTTTCTGAACAAAATGTCAGCTATCCCACAAAACTGCTCGTTTCCTATTTCCAGTCCTAGTGGAATACTTTGTCAGTACAAATAAGCACTAAAAATAGAAAGGAGGGGAAGTAGCCACTGGTTTAGTTGACTTTTCCAGAGACCAAAATGAACTTGATTTTCCAGTGGTCACTGGTCCATCTGGCCGCTCAGAACAGTGTGGTGGCTGGCTGCAGAGAACACTGTCACTTGGCAAAATTGGCAAAATCCCATTGCCTTTTTGCACAAATCAAAGTGTAAAGAACAAAGTTCCGGAAGAAATTAAGAGTATAACTTGTTTACATAGACATCTGCGGAGCAGAGTTCAAACACGACCATCTGGAGTTGTATTGCTGCCACTTCTGATTATCACAATGATCTGGGAGAGCAGCTGCCAGCTTTGCTCTGTCATAGGTCAGCTCTGAGCAGTGTCCACCTGGCCTTTCCAAGAGAGTGTGTAATCAGTCCCACATCCACCGAGATGGGACTGGCTTTGGCCTCCTCTCTTAAAAGTGGAAATTTCCATATCCTGTGTTTCAGATGCTTTCTGAAACTAAAAGTAGGAGGAACAGTGCTGGCAGCTTCCATCAGAAACTTGCCTAAAAGGGCAAAAATATGTAATGACACACTGAGCATCTCAATAGGAAGTGTCCAATTGTCTCTTGAGCTAAGTGTGCAAGCACTTGTAGCTACTCCTTTCTGTTGTCTTGTGCAAAAGCTCTCCCAAAATGTTTTTGCCTGTGCCCAGGGCAGTGGGTTTAGACTTCCATGACTGGAACAGAGACTTCTGCAGCTGACAGAGGCTGAGCCGGGAGGGTAAAACTCAAAGGCTTGGTAAAGAAACCCAGTTAACTGCGAGCTAAACAACTGAGTGTCCTTTCTGTTGGTGTTGCAGGATGGCTTCTGTCGGTTCTTTGGCAGACCTGGCTCGGAGGCGGCCGAGCAGAGCAGCACCATCGGCAACGCCATCGTGGCGGCGGCGGCGGGCATCGGCATGGCGGGGCTGGCGTTCCTCCTGGTGCGGTAGGACACCGACGCATCCTGCCCAGGGAAAGTACTCTCAAAACTGACAGTTTACCAGATTTCACTTTATTTTCTATAGAACAGACCCTCTAAGAAGAAGTCTATATTTTTAAACTGGCTCAGAAAACTGCCTCACCAAATCCTTGGCTATAAACTGCTTCACTCACTACCCCGTGACGGCACAGACAGATGTGTACTAGAGCACTATTTGTGCATGTTCAGAACCCCTTGTCTCCAAACATCCTCTGGACTTTCTTTTTTGAAGGTGTGACCTAAACTTTAGCATGGTTCATGTACTGTAACTTCTGAGTGCTTGGTGTTATGCTAGGAAAACATTATGGTGGGCTTGCTACTAAACCCTGTGTTCAAGACCTCTCATTTACGTGGAGGCAAGTTTGGAACCCGCTTTCATTAATGCTGTAAAGTGGGCGAACCTTGACTGTGATCTAACGTGGTTTATGGCTTCAAACGTGGTGCACAGCACTTGTAATCAAAAGGCAACGCATTTGTTCATTTAGGGCAGTTGGTGCCTGTGATGCTAGAAGCATTAGGGCTTAATGTAACATAAGGCTGAATTCATTACACTACAAGAAGGTAAGTATTGATACAGGATGGCAATGGCTGCAGAACTGGTTCCTACTGAAAGGAAAAGAATTTAAATATTAAACCTTAATTGGTATATTGAAATCCAGTGAAGGCTGGAATTTCTCTGGATTTCCCTTACAAAGTGAGAATTTCCATATATCTTAATATATTTTTGAAGTATTTATCACTGTATAATACTTGTAGCCATGACATCTTTATTTTTGTTTAAAACTTAATGCTGGTTCTCGTCACTGTAGTGTGTATCAAGCGTCGTCTTGTTTTAGTAATGTTTCACTCTGTTTTCAAAATGCTGTGTATTTCTTTCAATGGTTGTACAAATTGCCTTATGTTTCTGGTAGCTTTTGAATAATGTTCCTGGGTTACTCACAACATGTACAATTTTACTATGGTGACTTCAAAGGTGAATAAATGTTGAGTATTTTTATTTTAAAAAACCTTTCTGATTATTAGGTCGGATGGGTCCTGCTGCTCAGACAGTGTTTTGGTGGTTACCTGGATGCATCAGTTTATATTCACTGTATTGCTGGTGCTTTGACCAAGGATTTGTGGAGCAGCAGAGCAGTTTGATACCAGTCTCCAGTGCAGTCCTGCAGTCCAAACTAGAGCTGACACAGCCTGAGTGGAAAATCCTGTCCAAAAGGTCCATCTTCAGCATCGTGATCGGAAGCAGCCTGGTGGTTTTGTAGGCCAAAGTTTACTAACATAGGTGGGTGCAATTAGGCTCCTCTGAGAGCTGCTCCTGCTTGTAGAGAGTGACAGAGCTCTTGTTTCTTCCCTGCCAAGACTTGCTGCTGCCTCTCTCACACGTGCATGCTTTTTTACTGGAACTGAAGTTCCTGGTCCGTGTTATGATGACAGCTGTGCAATGTGTTGGTGGATTTCAACCTTCCTGGATTAGTCCTCCTGAGCAGCTGTACTCTTTGAGGGTGTTAGGCTTTCCTCTTTTACAGGCTGGTCTCCTGCCCCTGTCTCCAGGGTGGGGGCTCTGATGCCTGTTCAAGCTGCACGTCCAGTGGGCAGCCGACTTCCTCTGGGGAAAGCTCAGCCTGGCAGCCAGGACAGCATCCCTGTGGCTGGCAGTGGCCACCCTGCTTCTCCTTCTGTGGCCACTGGGCCTGAGGCAGGCGTGCAGCAGCCTGCTGGACAGAGCAGCCTTGTGCTGGCTGGCCACAGATGTGGGACAGGGACAAAAAGGGGCATTCAGGGGTTGGTAAGTCCCACACAGGCAGGAAGGAGCTGCTGGTCCTCCCCCTCACGCTGCTGGCTCGGAATAAACGTCTGCTTGTTCTCCAACTTCCAGTTCTCTAACCTCCAGCTTGCCTCCTCTCAGCAAGGGGATTAGGAGCCCATGGTGCAGCGCTGTGCTGAGTTCCTCTCTCAGGTTCCTGCAGGGGTGACACCCGTGTGTGGCAGCTGAGAGCTCTGGGTACCTGCCTGCAGGCATCCAGTGCCCTAAAACTTTGTCCACAGTGGGAATGAGCTGGTGGGTCCTGGGAACTGGAAGTAGTTTATAAAATTGGGATGCTTAGAGGGATGTATGATGAAAAGCATGGGCAATGACAGGGCAAGAAAAGCTCTAAACAGAGGTCAAATGTCCCTCCTGTGCCAAACAGAACAGAATCTGTATCTTGATTTTCAGTGTAATCTGATCTGGGAGGCTCCACAAAAACAATAGCAGAGAGGATATTTATGCTGGCTTTTACAGTGTGCTCTGGAAAAGTGGAAAAACCCCCAACAAACCCAGCCTGGAAATGCCCTTTAATGGTCACATCAGCTTTTGGTGTGAACCTGACCCTTTGCAAAGTGCAGCTTGAGGAGCATCTGCCAGTCTTTCCTGGCCTGGGAGAAGCTGGGAGTGGGCTTTCTAAGAGCCAGGAAAGCTGCAGGCTGGGTCAGGAGGCTGCAGTGCAGCTCTGCAGGGGCAGCTCTGCCTGGAGCCAGGCTGCTCTGGTCCCTGCTGGCAGCCTGTGCTCAGTGCCCTGGGAGCAGGGGGCACAGCCCAGGCTGCTGGAGCCTGGCACAGATGGGGAGCTGCCCATCCTGGCCAGGGCCAAGCTCCCTGAGCTGCTCTCTGCTGACATGGGAATGTGGGATTGAAGAGGAGAACTTAAATCACTGGAGCCATACTGATTTCAGAGCAGTTCAGACTAACTTACATTTGCATGACTTCTGATTTTTAAAAAAAAACTATTTCAGTTTCAGCCTGACAGTTTGTCTCAATGAAGTAATGCATTTCTCAATTGAAAACTGCTGCTCATCTGCTTTTCTGCCTCAGAAGAGGGAAGCAAGATGCTGCTGTTCCTTCCTTTAAATGCAGAAGGGGAGTGCGTAGGTGGTGTTTGAGTGCAAGGCTGTGTCTGATCCTCAGGGCAGCTTTTGTCTCTCCAGCACTGTTGTACTTCCCGGGCCTGTGGTGGATGCAGCAGGCTCATCCTATCTGCAGATGAGCAATTGCTGCAGGTTCTGCTGGGCCCCAGCCTGCCTCTGCCTGCAGAATCCTGGCTTGCTTCAAGGCTCTGAGTGCTGCCAGGACCTGCACTTGAGGGAAGAGGAGTGAAGGTGCTGGCTGGGCTCTTCCATCACCACTTGTGAGTCCTTCCTGCTGTGCTGTGTGTGAAGCCCTGTGCAGGGCTGAGGGCAGGGGCAGGCAGTGTTCCCAGTTAGCAGTGGTGCTCAGTGGCCTGACAGGAGCTGTCAGTGTTCTCTCTGGTGCTGCACCTGCTCCCTGCCCAGTGCTGTTCTGTAACCACGGGCCAAGGTTGCAGTGCTGTTGCAGCAGCCCAGCTGCTCATTAAAGGAAAAAGCAATTTACTCATCAGCCTTAAGAGTGCTGAACTGGCCAGTGGGTTTCCTTTTGACTTGGAAAAAGTGAGGCACTGTCAGAGCTCCAAAAACGTGAGTTGCAGGCTGGTGTTCTATGGCAGGTGCTGAACTGCTTTGCTGTGGTATGCAAAAAATCTGGTCTGGCACGTCTCACTGGAGCAATTGGTGCTGGTGCTGTGTCCTTTCCTGCCCATGCACACTGCAGGGTGGTACCCAAGCCTGGGTAGGACAGGAGAGCCCTGTTACAAATGACTTAGCAATTGGACAGCCAAAAAACCCCCAGAGAATCACTGGAAAGAAAAAGGTCAAGTGGCATAGCATTTATTCACGTAATTTCACTTCTTGTGCTCATTCTGTTCAGATAATGAAAAGAAACTTCTGGGTTTCACTTCTGTTTCTCCAACTGCTTTCTGTACCAGACTCCAGCTGGGTTGTCCTTGCCAAGAGAAAATGCTGTCATAGCTGGGAAATCACTTGCTTTCAGGTTTAAAAGGCATCAGTGTAACTCCTTCTTAAATGCTGCCATTATTAGGAACACTTACATGTTATCTTCAAACTCTTAACAATTATCCTGTCACTAACTGAAGTTTTTAAATGAGAACAGAGTTAAAAATAAAAGCATAAAATCCTGATTTACTTGAAGTCAAATGCAGGAAGTCTAAAAATCAACTCTCTGCTGGACTGACGAGATCATTTTGTTGGATTTTTTCTCTGCCTGGGCTTGGTCTATTTGTTTAATTCAAATGAGAGGTGAAGAGAGGACCTGGCTTTCTTTGTCAAAGTCTCTTTGCAAGCAAGCTGTGTCTTTCTGCCCAGCCTGTGGTAAGTTAAGTTTCTAGCACTACAGCCTGGCACTGATACTTGCCCCTTGGCAATCTCATGGTTTCTGGATGCTCACCCAAGCTGGTGTGTGTTGCACATTTCTTAGTTAAGAATTAAACCTGTTAAAATGAGTGCTTAAATTCAGTTGGAGCCATGCTGGCCATGGGGGTGAGTGAAACTGGTGGTCTGTGGTGAGAGGCTGCAGTGCAGGGCATTGGGAAGCCTGTGTGCAGAGAGCCACTGCAGAAACTTGGTGCTTTCTGGATTTAATCCCTTTAATGATCCTGACCTGTGACTACAGTTCACTTGAGGAAGTTCTTGTGTTTGACCCAACCTGCTCTTTTGTTTGTTTGAGCAGCTCAGCACATGGTGAGTAACAGCAGGAACCCCACACCCTGCTTACAGCATCTGTTGCTGTCTTTTTGTGTTATCAAATGTGGCTGATACCCTTGAGAGGCTGTGTGGGGAAGGGTGGCCTGCTTCATTCTGAGCACAGGGGAGGTTTCTGTGCTGCTTTGCACCTTGGGGGGGCTGGACATGGCAGCTGGAGCTCTGCTCTGCAGCCTGACACCAAAGCCAGGAGTTCTGGCTGGCACTTTCAATTTGCAATGCATAATAGCAAAAGGGCAAAGCCACTTGACTTCATCAAAGGCTGGGGAGAGAGCACTGTTTGTGCTGTGCTACCTAATAGCTGGTTGGCTTCTTCCTTGGAGCTGTTGTTGTCTTCAGGAGAATCCCAGGCTGTTGTAATTCATTTTGAAACATTAATTATGAAGCTTTATGAGGAGCTCATTGGGAACTCCCTAAAACACAGGCAGAGCCGTGTGGCTCAGTGAGGAGCTGGTGCAGGGCACACAGTGGAAACTCCTCTCTCTGGGAGCTCATCACCCAGCCTGCTGGCACACAGGCTGACCCTGCTGCTCCTCTGGATGGACACGGCTGCTTTGTGCCCCCACCAGGGGCTTTCCCCCTGTCCTTAGGCAGAGGATGTGCTCCCCGCTCTGCCTGCTGGGGTGCACCCAGCGCTGTGCTGCCCTGGCTGGGCATGGCTGCCTCTTGGTGCCGGGCACAGGCCCATGAGGGAGTGGCCATAGGGTGCTGTGCTGGGTGCGTGGTGGTGGGGTGACTGATGGATGATTCTGATGCGTGAGCAAGAACAAATTCCACCAGCTGTGTGTGAAATAGCCTTGTGAAACGTGCTGGCGTGATCAGTGGCAGCTGGGAGCTGATGGTGCTTGACAGGCAAGGCAAATGCTTGTTTCCTGAGATCCAGCAGAGATTTAAATGTGGAGCCTAATTATACTGGGAGCCTACACGTGATGAGGCTCCCTGAGCATTTCATACCCAGGCTGGATTGGTGGTGGTTCCGAGGAGGGGCTGGATTCTGCCTGGGCTGTGCTGGATCCTCACACAGCCCGTGCAAGGGAGCACCACTGGGTGTGACAGAAAAGCCCCTGAGCTTTCTGGCTCTGAATAGTCTGCAAAATGTGCATGGTTTGAATATTTTCCCTTTTTTTTTTTCTTTTTTTTCTTTTTTTTTTCTTCCCCAGACACCTACATGCCCTGAAGGACAGAGACCTGCAGTGCCTGACTGGCAGTCCCAGCCTGGGCACAGCACAGGTCACTCAGGGCTGTGGCATGAAGAACCTGCCATCCTTAAGTGTTCTCACTGCCAGTCCTGTAGGCAGCTCCTCTCCTTCTCCTCATCTAGAAAAGGAAAAATAATTACTCATAAACTCTTTGGAAAAAAAGCACAAAACAGGACAAACCTTGCCTGTGTCTGTTTTTAAATAAGAGAAAAATCATCTGGTGTCTGTGTATTGTCCTTGGTGATGTTCAGAGCAGAACACCTGCCACTCTGAAACCCTTCCAGGTTTCCTGGCTGCTTTTTCCAAGCAAAGTCCTGCTCCATGGGAGGAAAAGGTTACGTGTGGGAGTGAGCAGGGCAGAAGATTATGTGAAACAGAAACCCCGGCGCTGTTTGTTCTGCCATCTGCTCCATCCAGGCTGGGGGTGGTTTCCCAGAGTGCCCCTGCTCCCCTTCCTGCAGGGCTGGCAGGGGCTGTGAGCAGTGAGAGGCACATCCCTGCTCTCCTGGGAGCTGTCCCCTGGCAGGGTGCACCTGGGAGCTGTGGCAGCGCTGGTGGCCACGCTGGGGCTGCCACTGAGCCTGCTCCTGCAGCAGGGCAGGAAAGCCTGGACTTCAGTGCCTTGGGCACAGGCTCAGGGGTGCCAGGGCTGGCTCTCTGTGCCATCCCTGCAGGGAGCCCTGGGGCAGCTTCCCTGGCACTGTGCATGGTTCCATCATTGCAGCAGTGGTGCAGGGCAATCCTGCCCACCTGAGCTGCTGCACCATCCCCATGGAGCAGCAGCAGGGCAGGCTGAGCCCTGCTCAGCTCTGTGCCACACACACACCGTCCTGCCAGGGGTGAGATGTGCTGAAGTGTGGGAGGATGGAGGTGGCAGGTTTGTCCCTGCTTCAGGGACAGCTGGTGAAAGATGAAATCATCTTGCCTCTTACCCCTAGAGCCCTTTTCTGCTCTGCCTCCTCCCCCAACCCCCTTTTCCTGCTCTCCCCTGGTCCCCAGGCTGGCAGTGCCCGGGGCTGGGGTTGTGCATTCCCTGTTCCACATCCCCCTCTGCCCCCTGCCCACCCTCCCCACAGTGTGCTCACTTGGGAATGTGACCTTGCTCTCCAGATTATTTACAGACAAAATATTGCTGCAGGCCTGGGGAAGGGTTTTCTGTGTTGTTTTTGCTTTTTTTTTTTTCTTAAAGTGACTGGATTCCACAAAAAGTGAATTATTCCAAGGGCGTGGGGGCCTGGTGGGAATGCTTTGCTCTGTTTGGGAACAGGCTGCCTGCAGCCATCTTCCCTGGCCAGCACAAGGATGCTAGAGGTCTTGGTTTCCCCAGCTATACAGAACAATCTGTCTCTGGTTTTCTTGGAAAATCCCACCCCTTCTGGGGGCAGGCTGCCAGGAGGGGGCAGGAGCACTGCAGGGCTGTGGCACACATGGAACCAGGACCTGGGCTGCCTCCAAGGTGTGTGTGAGCAGTCAGGGTTAGTGCACAGCCAGGGCTGCTTTAGGTGGCTCCCCTCCCCACAGCCCTGGAGCTCTCCACTTCCCCTCCCTTGGCAGCTCCTGGGCTCCTGCTGCACTTGCAGCACTCGCTGGGTTTGCTGAGGAGCTCAGACGGCGCTGTCACATCCGATCGGAAGCTGCGGTGGGCTGATTTCTCCTTTTCTTTTTGCTTTTACTGGCAGCACCAGCAGCTGCCCTTTTCCCACTGCTGACAGCTCTTGTGTCTAGCTGAACTCCTGAAGGGCTCACGGAGGTGGTTTCCCATTGAGCAGAGCCCTCCTGCCTCTGACCTTGCCCAGCCCTGGCCGTGTCCCCTTGTGTGGCTGCCGGAGGCGCAGGGCTGTGCCCTGCACACAGCGGGGAGCTGTGTGTTCCAGCAGCACTGCCTCTTTGGGATGGGCTGGCCTGGGCTCCCTGGCTGGCACAGCTTTCCTTACAAGGTCAGCATGAGCCTTGAGGTGCCCAGAGCCTGGGAGTTGTCCTGAGTAAGGCTGTGTGCTCAGCTTGTATCTGGGAGTGAGCACTGTCAGCTGAGCTGAGCTCCATCACAGACAGTGAGTGCCTGTTTTGCTGTGGGAAGGGTTCTGGTGCCAAATCCCTTGGTCTGGCCTGGCCTGGCTTGGTCTCTCCGGAAAAGGAGCTGGGGCTGCTGAAGGTCTGGCAGGAGCACACTCTCCTCCCCTCTGAAGCGGGGGCTGCTGCTGGGAAGTTGCTCAGCAAGCCTGGCCACAGGGGCTGACCATGGAGCAGCACTCCCAAAGCCATTCCCTGCCTGCCAGTCCTCTGGAGAGCCTCCACCTTTCCCAGCTTGTGGAGGTGATGGTCTCATCCCAGCCCTTGCAGAGTGCTGACAAGCGTCCCGGCTGGCGAGCAGCGCTGCTGGCAGCCTGAGGGGCACTGCCCACCCGCGGGAGCGCTCGGCTCAAGGGGCAGCGCATAGGGAGAGCCCCCACGTTATAGTGGAGAGCCGTCTGCTTTGGACAGGCTTGTTAATTCAACAAGAACCAGAAGCGTCCCTTAATCTGCAGCGAAGCCCTGGTTTATTGTAATCCAAGGGGGTGCAACAAAACAGGGCGCCGAGGGGCGCTGGCAGGGGGGTTTTAAAGGGGTACAGAGCGTAGGGGAAGCACCCGTCCTCGGACAAATCAAATTACAGGTACATGTGAACGACATAAGGGAAAACCAACAGAAACTAAGGGAGGGAAGGAACCGAGCCTCTGAACCAATCACTTCCAGCCCTAAGGAGAAGGTTCCAGAGAGAAATGCGGGGTTAGAAAGTGATTGACAGGGCACTGGGGGGAGAAAACCAATTAAGTGTCATGGGAAGCGGGGAGGGGTGCAGGGAGAACCAAAGGGAACCAATTAATTGTCACAGTAACCGCACGTGTGAGAGGTACTGACCCTTGGAAAACGTGGGAAGGAGAACTTGGGCAGAACCATTAACAGAACATGAAAAAGGGGAATTGGAACAAACCATTGAACCCTGAACACACCACAACGGTGTTGGGTGCAGGAAGGATGCTGGGCAGTGAGAGGATGCTGGGGGGATGGAGATGGTGCCCCTCTCAGGCAGGACCTCGATCGGCCAAGTGTGTTCAGCTGTGGTGGTTTGGAAGCACAATTAGCAGCAGCCTCACCTGGCTGGTGGAGTCATGGCAAGTGCTCTGGTCCTTGTGCTGGTTTGGGGATTGCTGAGCTATGGAGTGCTCTGGGCAAGTCATAAATAGCATACTGCTTATAAACAAGGGTGAAAATCAACAGATTTTGTTCAGCAGAATTGTGAAGTTTCCCTTGTTGAGAAGCCATAGGGAAGGCTGGGACAGGGATACAATGGTTTGTTATTTTAGTCAAATCCTTTTCTTGGCTGGAGCCAGCGCATTCAGCAGCGTGGCAGAAACTCACCAGGTGAGAGGCAAGAGTACCTGCTGAGCTGAAGTGCAGAGGCAGCAGATAAAGGGCATCAGGGGCTGTGCCTGCAGGGACTGCTCCTTATCAGCACACCTGCTGACTGCATTGCAAAAGCAGCCCCTGGTCACCTGTGCCTTTGGGTAGCTGGGGGTTTTTCAGGGATGTTGCTGTTACCCTTTTTAACCACCTGGCAAAGCAGGAGGGAAGGGAGCACTCGTCTCAGGCTGCCATAAGAGTGGGACCCAATGCACTTTCCTCCAGATCTGCTCTGTGTGTATCCAGGTATGGATAATGCTGCTCCTCACTAACAGGCTCTCTGGCACTTTGCTTCCAGCCCAGAATTAATGGCTCAGCTGGCCTGAAGAAGCAGTGGTGACCAGCCCCATGCCATGCAGGGGTGCAGAGCAGCCCAAGTGGGTTCCACCTGAGGAAGGGGCACAGTGAGGTTGCTGCTGAGCAGCTCTCCTTAGTGTCAGGTTAGCAGTGTCCCAGGGTCAGAGTCAGCCTGGGGATTTCAGTGTTCAGAGTCAGCCTGGGGGTTTCATGGGCGCTTGTGCCCCCTTAAATAGGAAATTCAGCATCCTGAGCTAAGCATCTTCTCCAGCTGGGTGTCCCAAATGGTTAACAACCTCAGCAGCAATGGATGGCTGGTGAGGAGATTGATTGCCTCCTGCAAGGTACATAAAGTCTCGCTCTTCTGCAGAAACACAACACTTGTTCAACCAGGTAAATAACTGGTTTAAAATCCCCTCTTGCAGCAGCTGACCCTACACATGTTTATCCAAGTGACTGGAGCTGTGCCAGTCCCTCTGGTAAGTGACCTTTCCCGAATTTTTCTTTTCAAGTTGACATTTAAGAAGGGGGGGGGAAAGTCACAGCAACAAATGGTGTTTTAACAGTGATAAAGCTTTACCCGTCAACAAAGCCAGGAAAGCCGCGCTGGAGCCTGTGCTGAGGGCTCTGCCACCCCGGCCAGAGTCCATATGGACAGCCCTGGCTCCTGCTCCCTGCCCTGCTGGGTCTGCAGGGAGCAGCATCTGCAGAGGGCTGCTCCTGCTGCCTGGGCTGGGCTGGAGGGCTCTGCAGCTCCTGGGAAAGGCTCCTGGCTGCAATTCAGTCTAAGGCAGCTGCTGGCAGCTGGAGGCACTCAAAGTATTAGTTCATTACTGCAATTCAAATGAGGAAGAGCCTTAAATCTCTGAGAAGAATGTGGGTTTGGCAGGCAGTGGAGTGCTTAGCTTATTGGGAAAACACCTTGGACAGTTTTGGTAAATGTTCTACTGTGTGTTCAGGCAAGTAAAATTTACCCCTGGTTTTCATGTTCTTTGGTTCCCAGCTTCAGCACTGCCATGACTTACCCCTTGCTCCTGACAGTGCTCTCACACGGAGGTGTTTTAGCTCTGAAGCTTTGGAGGAGGTTTACCTCTCAGCCCAGATGCCCAGTACATGAGCTCCTCTTCCAGGCTGGAAGTCCCAAGGGCTTCACAGAAGGCTGCTGAGCACATTTGGGTTCCCCAAATCCTGCCCTCCCCACATCCTGGCAGATGCCATACCTCCCTGTGCCGCCTGTCAGCCCCTGCCATCTCCCCTGGGCTCTGCAGGATCTCTCACATGCTCCTGCCTTCTCCACCTGCAAAGCACCCCCAGCCCCCCTGGCCTGCCCCTGCAGCCCTTCCCCAGGCTTTTGGCTTAGTTTTAGATGGTGAGAGGACTGAGAGCAGCAGCTGCTGTTGGTGTCTCCCTGCACTCCTCCCTTGCAGCTCTGCTCCACAGTGCTGCTAGCGATGGGCCAGCCTGGGGCCATGCCTGCTCGGTGCTGTGCTGAGAACAGAAATTGAAACAAGGCCTTCCCAGCTGGTTGTGCTTCCTGCAGCATGAGGGACAGGCAATCTTGGGTGGTTTCCTGGCATTTCTTGCAGATGTCTGTTAGGGGTGTCCATGTGCCACAGCTGTCCCCACTCCCTGCTGTCCCCAGGAGGGCTCTAGCCATGAACATTAACGTGAGACAGATGAGCTTTGCTGGGCTGTCACTGAGTGTTGCTCATATGAGGCTCTGTGGCTGCTTGCCAGTGATGGCAACTTTGGGACTTGATGCACTAAGATATCTTTACTCTGCCATGGCAAGAATGGCTCCCTTTGCTCCTGCTCTCAGCAGCCCTGGTGCTGGCTCCCTTTGCTCCTGCTCTCAGCAGCCCTGGTGCTGGCTCCCTTTGCTCCTGCTCTCAGCAGCCCTGGTGCTGGCTCCCTTTGCTCCTGCTCTCAGCAGCCCTGGTGCTGGCTCCCTTTGCTCCTGCTCTCAGCCATCCCTGGTGCTGGCTCCCTTTGCTCCTGCTCTCAGCCATCCCTGGTGCTGGCTCCCTTTGCTCCTGCTCTCAGCCATCCCTGGTGCTGGCTCCCTTTGCTCCTGCTCTCAGCAGCCCTGGTGCTGGCTCACTGCTCCTGCTCTCAGCCATCCCTGGTGCTGGCTCCCTTTGCTCCTGCTCTCAGCAGCCCTGGTGCTGGCTCCCTCTGCTCCTGCTCTCAGCAGCCCTGGTGCTGGCTCCCTGCAGGGTCACTACGTGATCCCTGGAGCAGGACAGCCTGGATCCGGAGCCTTCCTTCCTCTGAGATAACGTCAGTCCTGGAAGCAGGCAGCTATTTTGGTCCCAGGAATGC